>NC_092253.1:12910899-13030165 GCF_036320965.1 Panulirus ornatus
CCTTGCTCTTATTCACATTTACTCTTCACTTTCTTCTTCCACACACTTTACCAAACTCAGTCACCAGCTTCTGCAGTTTCTCACATGAATCAGCCACCAGCGCTGTATCATCAGCGAACAACAACTGACTCACTTCCCAAGCTCTCTCATCCCCAACAGACTTCATACTTGCCCCTCTTTCCAAAACTCTTGCATTTACCTCCCTAACAACCCCATCCATAAACAAATTAAACAACCATGGAGACATCACACACCCCTGCCGCAAACCTACATTCACTGAGAACCAATCACTTTCCTCTCTTCCTACATGTACACATGCCTTACATCCTCGATAAAAACTTTTCACTGCTTCTAACAACTTTCCTCCCACACCATATATTCTTAATACCTTCCACAGAGCACCTCTATCAACTCTATTATCATTATTATTATTATTTTTTTTTCATACTATTCGCTATTTCCCGCGATAGCGAGGTAGCGTTAAGAACAGAGGACTGGGCCTTTGAGGGAATATCCTCACCTGGACCTCTTCTCTGTTCCTTCTTTAAAAAAAAAAAAAAACGACACCCTCACTCCTTCACCACTCTTATATTGGAAAAGCTCTTCTTTATATCACTTTTAACAAGTTTCCTACTTAATTTCTTGTTGTATTCCCTGTTTTTGTTTCTTCTTACATCTAGCTCTCAAATAACAGTTCAGAGTTCACGTTATCGATGTTTTAAAGATCTAATGGTTGTGATTTTATCATCCTTCACTCTTCTCTCATTCCAAGATTTATAAATTTCTCCTGTAACTTATCTCTCATATGATTCAGGTAACATCTTTGGTGCCTCCATCTAGACCAATTCTCACCAGCAATGTGTCATCCGTAAGACGTTAAATAACATTTTCATTAAGAAGGGAAGGCTCTACGAGGTATCATATGGTGTTACCTTCATAGAGCTACCATACCTAATCCCCAGTCTTCCTGTCTCTCTGTAGAAGACATTTATTGCCCATCGAAACTGACTGCACCATAGAATAGGGACCAATTTCTTACCTTTATCAATAATATTAGTGTTTGTTGTTTGTTTGTTTTTCGTAAAAAGATAGAATTTATGTTTTACTCTTCCCAAAGGATGTCTATATCATTACATGTAGCAGCTGTAATGCTGTTGATGATGGAAATTCTACTCGAAGTCTTGTCATTCGCATATGAGTACCGGGAAGTCTGTTTTGGAACAGAGATGATTATGTCAGTGTTTTCTGATATAAGGAAACACTTCGAATCCCAGACACGTTGCTGAAAGAGATGATTAAAAACTCAAAACCTTCAACTTCAAAGATGTGCATTCTAAAACAGTCTATGAATATGGAACCAGCCCTTTCTAAACTGATATCTAGAATGGAAAGATAAATCACCTCGATCAATCTTTAGTGTAACTTCATCCATTTATTTTTTTGCAAAACTATGTACACAGAAGTATACATGTACTTGTACATATATCAGAATCTAAAACAACATATATTCTTGTTTTTCTACTCAGGTCCTTAGCAGTGGTCGAGTCGGGGATTTTTCGGTATTGGTTTTTGGGAGCCAAACCCAACTCAACGTACTGTCGTTATCCTCCGAAGAAAATGACAGTCACGACTTCTCTGTCTTTAGCAAATCTTTGGGTAAGAAAGGCAGTTTCATATCTTGAGATATTGCTATCATGTCAGTGTACATACACCCAGTGGGTGGATGCAGTACTACATTTATATATTATATATAAGTAGTTGCTACATTTGTCAGTATCTGGTGAGAACACAACAAGCTATATTTAATTTCAGGGGGTGCTCATAGTCCTTGTTTGTGGACATTTTAGTGGAGCACTTATCCTCGGGTTTGAGGTGATTCTTGCTTCAAGGGTTTCTTTTTGAAGTTCCGGGAGCAAGTCACAATGAATACAGGACCTGTCCGTTACAAGAGCACGCAACAGAGCTACTAGATATATACTCATCATATATACGAATCATCCACGATTCGAATGCATTTCTATATGTATCAACTGCTGTTACGTTTTGCAGTGTATCTTAAGATGAACACACACACACACACACACACACACACACATATGGATTCAGACAAGGGAAAGTATCGTGGCCGATTTCGTATGACTAGATCCATAAAAGAAACGATACAAATGGTCTAAAAAATGAGTTATCTTTGGCCATAAGACTCGTAATGTCATTTGAACTAAGTAAGAGTCAGGATCAGATGTTAAAGTAATGACAAGAAGAAATGAAAAAACTGAGGTATCTAATCAAAGGTTCCGGACAGTGCCATCAGATGGAAGAAGTTATAAAGCAAATGAAAAATAAACAAGGACAGAACAACTAAAGGCTGTAGCATGAAATTAAGAACATGTTAGAAAAGATGTTATTAAATACTTCTATCAGACACAAGTTGTGGTTGAATGAAATATGGCGATGAAATTGTGAATATGGAAAGTATACTAAAATTCGAAATTGTATGATTGTAAAGAAGGTTTGATAGTGTAGAATTCCTTTCTTATATCGTAGAAATATGTAATTACACACACACACACACACACACACACACACACACACACACACTCGCATACACCACACACCAAGTGGCCGCAGGCTACAACTGTAATAACTTCTAATGGTGTAAATGCTGCGACAGACTATAGATTGTCACAACACTTAAGACACATATGAAATGAATCACATCTGTTTACCTCAATAAGTAAGCTTGATTTAAATTTCATCAGCCGAGAACAACGTTTTATACCAATGCTCATAGTTTTTATCTTTATGTTATCCCTAACAGCTGCTGTGAAAATCAGTCATCAGTCAGCATATTCTGAGACCAAGATGGCTAACTTTACCTTTCCTCCCTCATGAACTAGGCATTTATTTAAGGTTCACAAATCTACCTGAGGTTTCTCCTTACCAGCAAGTATAATACAAATGATACACAATCTGGATAAGTGAAATGCTCTATAATTCATTAATGCTGAAATAAACAGACGTAACGGAGACTAAAGATGTGCCGAAAATTTGTGTCAATAAATATGATTTGATCTATAACATAAAACTGGCCTGATTCGTAATGTCTTACCACGTGTATTATGACCGTGATGTTATATATATAGGTTGCATCCTTGTAAGTTTTATCAGTGAGAATAAACTTTTGGGTTTTCTTTGTAGTTAACTTTCCAGTTGGTGTTTCATAAACTCTTGTAGAGGCTATCTGTTTTAATGTTTTGATAACCAGATATATGAAATATGATTCCTGAAGGAACTTATCTCGACATACAGTCAATTTAGATGATTTACATTTTGCGTCCCATTCCTTAAGTTTCAAACTTTAACTCCTAATTCTCGTCAGCCGCTCTTTTCTTACACTTTTTTTTTTTCTTATTTTCCATTTCCATCACTTCAGTACCTCATTCTTGCCAATACTTCTGTTCCTTAGATTTTTCGATTTTTTCTACCTCATTATTCTCCGAAATTCAAAATTTTTCCCATATATATATATATATATATATATATATATATATATATATATATATATATATATATATATTATTTAATCCCTGGGGATAGGGGAGAAAGAATACTTCCCACGTATTCCCTGCGTGTCGTAGAAGGCGACTAAAAGGGGAGGGAGCGGGTGGCTGGAAATCCTCCCCTCTCGTTTTTTTTTTTTTTCTAATTTTCCAAAGGAAGGAACAGAGAGGGGGGCCAGGTGAGGATATTCCCTCTAAGGCCCAGTCCTCTGTTGATAACGCTACCTCGCTAATGCGGGAAATGGCGAATAGTACGAAAGAAAAAAAAATATTAGGGAGGTGAATGCAAGAGTTTTGGAAAGAGGGGCAAGTATGAAGTCTGTTGGGGATGAGAGAGCTTGGGAAGTGAGTCAGTTGTTGTTCGCTGATGATACAGCACTGTTGGCTGATTCATGTGAGAAACTGCAGAAGCTGGTGACTGAGTTTGGTAAAGTGTGTGAAAGAAGAAAGTTAAGAGTAAATGTGAATAAGAGCAAGGTAATTAGGTACAGTAGGGTTGAGGGTCAAGTCAATTGGGAGGTAAGTTTGAATGGAGAAAAACTGGAGGAAGTAAAGTGTTTTAGATATCTGGGAGTGGATCTGGCAGCGGATGGAACCATGGAAGCGGAAGTGGATCATAGGGTAGGGGAAGGGGCGAAAATCCTGGGAGCCTTGAAGAATGTGTGGAAGTCGAGAACATTATCTCGGAAAGCAAAAATGGGTATGTTTGAAGGAATAGTGGTTCCAACAATGTTGTATGGTTGCGAGGCGTGGGCTAAGGATAGAGCTGTGCGCAGGAGGGTGGATGTGCTGGAAATGAGATGTTTGAGGACAATGTGTGGTGTGAGGTGGTTTGATCGAGTAAGTAACGTAAGGGTAAGAGAGATGTGTGGAAATGTAAAGAGCGTGGTTGAGAGAGCAGAAGAGGGTGTTTTGAAATGGTTTGGGCACATGGAGAGAATGAGTGAGGAAAGATTGACTAAGAGGATATATGTGTCGGAGGTGGAGGGAACGAGGAAAAGTGGGAGACCAAATTGGAGGTGGAAAGATGGAGTGAAAAAGATTTTGTGTGATCGGGGCCTGAACATGCAGGAGGGTGAAAGGAGGGCAAGGAATAGAGTGAATTGGATCGATGTGGTATACCGGGGTTGACGTACTGTCAGTGGATTGAAGCAAGGCATGTGAAGCGTCTGGGGTAAACCATGGAAAGTTGTGTAGGTATGTATATTTGCGTGTGTGGACGTATATATATACATGTGTATGGGGGTGGGTTGGGCCATTTTTTTCGTCTGTTTCCTTGCGGTACCTCGCAAACGCGGGAGACAGCGCAAAAAAAAAGAAAAAAAAAAAAAAAATATATATATATATATATATATATATATATATATATATATATATATATATATATATATATATATATATATATATATATATATATATATATCTCCCAGCCATCGGCATAATTTTCCTGCAAAAATCGTCCAAATGCCTATCTCTTCTCTTTCACTAATAATCTTACATCTTCATACCACCACTCACTACCCTTTCTAATCTGCCCACCACCCACGTTTCTCATGCCACAAATATCTTTTGCACAAGCCATCACTGCTTCCCTAAATATATCCCATTCTTCCCCCACTCCCATCACGTCTTTTGTTCTCACCTTTTTCCATTCTGTACTCAGTCTCTCCTGGTACTTCTTCACACAAGTCTCCTTCTCAAGCTACATAAATCTACTCTCTTCAACCCGACATTCTTTCTTCTTTTCTGAAAACCTCTACAAATCTTCACCTTCGCCTCCATAAGATAATGATCAGACATCCCTCCAGTTGCACCTCTCAGCACATGAGCATCCAAAAGTCTCCCTTTCGCGCGCCTGTCAATTAACACGTAATCCAATAGCGCTATCTGGCCATCTCTCCTACTTATATACGTATACTCATGTATATCTCTCTTTTTAAACCAGGTATTCCCAATCACCAGTCCTTTTTTAGCACATAAATCTACTGGCTATTTACCATTTCCGTTTACAACACATAACTCCCCATGTACACCAATTATTCCCTCAACTGCCACATTACTCACCTTTGCATTCAAATCACCCAACGCTGTAACCCAGTCTCGTGCATCAAAACTGCTAGCACACTCATTCAGCTCCTCCTAAAACACTTGCATCTCATGATCTTTCTTCTCATGCCCAGCTGCATATGCGCCAATAATCACCCATCTCTCCATCCACTTTCAGTTTTATCCATATCAATCTAAAGTTTACTTATTACACTCTATCACATACTCCCACCACTCCTGTTTCAGGAGTAATGCTATTCCTTCCTTTGCTCTTGTCCTCTCACTAACCACTGACTTTACTCCCAAGATATTCCCAATCCACTCTTCTCCTTTACCCTTTAGCTTCTTTTCACTCAGAGCCAAAACATCCAGGTTCCTTTCCTCAAACATACTACCTATCTCTCCTTTTTTCTCATATTGGTTACATCCACACACATTTAGACACCCCAATCTGAGCCTTCGAGGAGGATGAGGAGTCCCCATGTGACTTCTACTTTTGTTTCCCCTTTTAGAAAGTTAAAATACAAGGAGGGGGGGGGGAAATTCTGGTCCCCCTGCTCCCGTCCCTTTTAGTCGCCTTGTACGACACGTGAGGAATACGTGGGAAGTATTCTTTCTCTCCTATCCTCAGGGATATCTCATTTTCTTTATAGGCTTTAAGTCTTTGTGTTATTGTTTATTTATCATTTTAGTGATATCTAATACAAAATATTATCAAATTAGATTAATAAGGGTAATATCTCTTTTTAAGCATTTTCAAAACGCTGGTTTTTATCAACTAATTAATCAATCTAGGAGGGAGTCTCATTAGTACATAGAAATAGGATTATGTACAAGATAAGAAAAATATAAAACGGTTAAGGTTTGTACAGTTGAAATATGAGGGTCTTCTACTGGGCACGCTGCAATTTATGTAAGGAAAACTAAAATTGACACCAGAGATCGAAATAGAAATTGGCTTAGAGTGTTCAAATTGAAATTGGCTTAAAATGTTCAAATTACAGAGGTATAAGTATGTTGAGTATTCCTGGGAAATTACATTGGTGGGTATTGATTGAGAGGGTGAAAGCATGTACAGAACAACAGATTGGGGAAGAGCAGTGTTGTTTCAGAAGTGGTAGAGGATGTGTGGATCAGGTGTTTGTTTTGAGAATGAATATGACAAATACTTAGAAAAGCAAATGGATTTGTTCTTAGCATTTATAGATCTGGAGAAGACATATGATAGAGTTGATAGAGATTCTCTGCGTAAGGTATTAAGAGTATATGGTTGGAAGGCAAGTTGCTAAAAGCAATGAAAAGTTTTTATCAAGGATGTAAGGCATGTGTACGAGTAGGAAGAGAGGAAAGTGATTGGCTCTGAGTGAATTTCGGTTTGTGAAAGGGGTGTGTTATGTCTCCATTGTTGTTTAAGTTGTTTATGGATGGGGTTGTTAGGGAGGTAAATACAAGAGTTTTGGAAAGAGGCGCAGGTATGGAGTCTATTGTGGATGAGAGAGCTTGGGAAGTAAGTCAGTTGTTCTTCGCTGATGACACAGCACTGGTGGCTGATTCGTGTGAGACACTGCAGAAGCTGGTGACTGAGTTTGGTAAAGTGGGTGAAAAAAGAAAGTTAAGAGTAAATGTGAATAAGAGCAAGGTTATTAAGTAGAGTAGGGCTGAGGGACAAATCAAATGGGAGGTAAGTTTGAATGGAGAAAAACTGGAGGATGTGAAGCGTTTTAGATATCTAGGAGTGGATTTGGCAGCGGATGGAACCGTGGAAGCGGAAGTGAATCATATGGTGGGGGAGGGGGCGAAAGTTCTGGGAACGTTAAAAACTGTATGGAAGTCGAGAACGTTTTCTTGGAAAGCAAAACTGGGTATGTTTGAATAAATAGTAGTTCCAGCAATGTTTTATGGTTGCGAGGAGTCTGCTATAGTTAGAGTTGTGCGGAGGAGGGTGGGTGTGTTGGAGATGAGATATTTGAGGACAATGTGTGGTGTGAGGTGGTTTGATCGAGTAAATAATGAGAGGGTAAGAGAGATGTGTGGTAATAAAAAGAGTGTGGTTGAGAGAGCAGAAGAGGGTGTTTTGAAATCGTGTGGTCACATGGAGAGAAAGAGTGAGGAAAGATTGACAAAGAGGATATGTGTCAGAGGTGGAGGTAACGAGGAGGAGTGGGATACCAAATTGGAGGTGGAAGGATGGATTGAAGAAGATTTTGAGCGATCGGGTCCTGAATATGCAGGAGAGTGAAAGACATGCAAGGAATAGAGTGAATTGGAACGATATGGTATACCGGGGTCGATGTGCTGACAATGGATTGAAGCAAGGCATGTGAAACGTCTGGGGTAAACAATGAAAAGTTTTGTGGGGCCTGGATGCGGAAAGGGATCTGTGGTTTCGGTGCATTATACATGACAGGTAGAGTCTCAGTGTGAACGAATGTGGCCTTTGTTTTCTTTTCCTTGCCCTGTCTCGCGTGCGCACGGGGGAAAGGGGGTTGTCATTTCATGTGTGGCAGGGTGGCGACGGGAATGAATAAAGGCAGCAAGTATGAATTATGTACATGTGTATATATTGTGTATATATGTATATGTCTGTGTATGTATATATATGTATGCGTTGAAATGTATAGGTGTTTATATGTGCGTGTGTGGACGTGAATGTATGTGCATGTGTATGTTGGTGGGGTGGGCCATTCTTTCGTCTGTTTCCTTGCTCTACCTCGCTAATGCGTGAGACAGTGATAAAGTATAGGAAAAATAGATAGATAAAAATGAACGATAAATATATATGCATATATATCGTTCTACATTGCTGATGGCGGTGAAGCTCCAGACACTTGGTTAATAATGAACGGTGAACATTTCGGTGCCCAGTATGATGATGCTAAAAGCATACCCGCCAGTGAGGACGATAAATATACCCTGAAATAGAAAGACGAATAGTTATATCGTCTTCAAGGAAAGCAAAAGTATCGAAATCTTTATCCTTAGTCAAATGTTACTTTTATGCATATCTGTTCTCAACCTACTTTATGTAATACACGTTTGATGCGATGATATATTATGTATACATTACCCATAAGTTGGTCATGGCGAATGGTTTGGTAACCGTGACTTTTGATGGAGTCTGAAGACATAATGCGGCATTGGCATTACTTTTCTTTTTCAACAGGTCTATCAAGCCATACTCTGCTAAAAACATGATCCTGTAGGAAATGAATAAAAACATACATTCAGCGTTTATTACTCTAGTGGCATGAAAGCTTTTGAAAAATTCATCCAAAGTATGCAGTCTGTTGTGGATGAGAGAGCTTGGGAAGTGAGTCAGTTGTTGTTCGCTGATGATACAGCGCTGTTGGCTGATCATGTGAGAAACTGCAGAAGCTGGTGACTGAGTTTGGGAAAGTGTGTGAAAGAAGAAAGTTAAGAGGAAATGTGAATAAAAGCAAGGTTATTAGGTACAGTAGGGTTGAGGGTCAAGTCAATTGGGAGGTAGATTGAATGGAGAAAAAGTGGAGGAAGTGATGTGTTTTAGATATCTAGGAGTGGATTTGGAAGCGGATGGGACCATAGAAGCGGTAGTGAGTCACAGGGTAGGGAGGGGGCGAAAGTTCTGGGAGCGTTGAAAAATGTGTGGAAGGCGAGAATATTGTCTCGGAAAGCAAAAATGGGTATGTTTGAAGGTACAGTTGTTCAAACAATGATATATGGTTGCGAGGCGTGGGCTATAGATAGAGTTTTGCGGAGGAGGGTGGATGTGCTGGAAATAAGATGTTTGAGGACGATATATGGTGTGAGGTGGTTTGATCGAATATGTAATGAAAGGGTGAGAGAGATGTGTGGTAATAGAAACAGTGTGGTTGAGAGAGCAGAGGAGCGTGTTTTGAAATGGTTTGGTCTCATGGAGAGAATGAGTGAGGAAAGATTGACAAAGAGGATATATGTCAGAGGTGGAGGGAACGAGGAAAAATGGAAGACCAAATTGAAGGTCGAAAGGTGGAATGAAAAAGATTTTCAGCGATCGGAGCCTGAAAATGGAGGAGGGTGAAAGGCGTGCAAGGAATAGAGTGAATTGGAATGATGTGGTATACCGGGATCGACGTGCTGTTAATGGATTGAACCAGGGCATGTGAAGCGTCTATGGTAAACCATGGAAAGTTTTGTGGGGCCTGGATGTGGAAAGGGAGCTTTGGTTTCGGTGCATTATGTAAGACAGCTAGAGACTGAGTGTCAACGAATGTGTCCTTTCTTTTCTTTTACTAGAGCTATCTCGCGCGCATGCGGGGGGAGAGGGTTGTCATTTCATGTGTGGCGGGGTGGCGACGAGAATGAATAAAGGCAGCATGTATGAATTATGTACATGTATATATATATATATATATATATATATATATATATATATATATATATATATATATATATATATATATATATATATATATATATATATATATATATATATATACATGTGGGATGAAGAAGTAAGAGTATTAGTGAAAGAGAAGAGAGAGGCATTTGGACGATTTTTGCAGGGAAAAAATGCAATTGAGTGGGAGAAGTATAAAAGAAAGAGACAGGAGGTCAAGAGAAAGGTGCAAGAGGTGAAAAAAAGGGCAAATGAGAGTTGGGGTGAGAGACTATCAGTAAATTTTAGGGAGAATAAAAAGATGTTCTGGAAGGAGGTAAATAGGGTGCGTAAGACAAGGGAGCAAATGGGAACTTCAGTGAAGGGCGTAAATGGGGAGGTGATAACAAGTAGCGGTGATGTGAGAAGGAGATGGAATGAGTATTTTGAAGGTTTGTTGAATGTGTCTGATGACAGAGTGGCAGATATAGGGTGTTTTGGTCGAGGTGGTGTGCAAAGTGAGAGGGTTAGGGAAAATGATTTGGTAAACAGAGAAGAGGTAGTAAAAGCTTTGCGGAAGATGAAAGCCGGCAAGGCAGCAGGTTTGGATGGCATTGCAGTGGAATTTATTAAGAAAGGGGGTGACTGTATTGTTGACTGGTTGGTAAGGTTATTTAATGTATGTATGACTCATGGTGAGGTGCCTGAGGATTGGCGGAATGCGTGCATAGTGCCATTGTACAAAGGCAAAGGGGATAAGAGTGAGTGCTCAAATTACAGAGGTATAAGTTTGTTGAGTATTCCTGGTAAATTATATGGGAGGGTATTGATTGAGAGGGTGAAGGCATGTACAGAGCATCAGATTGGGGAAGAGCAGTGCGGTTTCAGAAGTGGTAGAGGATGTGTGGATCAGGTGTTTGCTTTGAAGAATGTATGTGAGAAATACTTAGAAAAGCAAATGGATTTGTATGTAGCATTTATGGATCTGGTGAAGGCATATGATAGAGTTGATAGAGATGCTCTGTGGAAGGTATTAAGAATATATGGTGTGGGAGGCAAGTTGTTAGAAGCAGTGAAAAGTTTTTATCGAGGATGTAAGGCATGTGTACGTGTAGGAAGAGAGGAAAGTGATTGGTTCTCAGTGAATGTAGGTTTGCGGCAGGGGTGTGTGATGTCTCCATGGTTGTTTAATTTGTTTATGGATGGGGTTGTAAGGGAGGTAAATGCAAGAGTCCTGGAAAGAGGGGCAAGTATGAAGTCTGTTGGGGATGAGAGAGCTTGGGAAGTGAGTCAGTTGTTGTTCGCTGATGATACAGCGCTGGTGGCTGATTCATGTGAGAAACTGCAGAAGCTGGTGACTGAGTTTGGTAAAGTGTGTGGAAGAAGAAAGTTGAGAGTAAATGTGAATAAGAGCAAGGTTATTAGGTACAGTAGGGGTGAGGGTCAAGTCAATTGGGAGGTGAGTTTGAATGGAGAAAAACTGGAGGAAGTGAAGTGTTTTAGATATCTGGGAGTGGATCTGTCAGCGGATGGAACCATGGAAGCGGAAGTGGATCATAGGATGGGGGAGGGGGCGAAAATTTTGGGAGCCTTGAAAAATGTGTGGAAGTCGAGAACATTATCTCGGAAAGCAAAAATGGGTATGTTTGAGGGAATAGTGGTTCCAACAATGTTGTATGGTTGCGAGGCGTGGGCTATGGATAGAGATGTGCGCAGGAGGATGGATGTGCTGGAAATGAGATGTTTGAGGACAATGTGTGGTGTGAGGTGGTTTGATCGAGTAAGTAACGTAAGGGTAAGAGAGATGTGTGGAAATAAAAAGAGCGTGGTTGAGAGAGCAGAAGAAGGTGTTTTGAAATGGTTTGGGCACATGGAGAGAATGAGTGAGGAGAGATTGACCAAGAGGATATATGTGTCGGAGGTGGAGGGAACGAGGAGAAGAGGGAGACCAAATTGGAGGTGGAAAGATGGAGTGAAAAAGATTTTGTGTGATCGGGGCCTGAACATGCAGGAGGGTGAAAGGAGGGCAAGAAATAGAGTGAATTGGAGTCATGTGGTATACAGGGGTTGACGTGCTGTCAGTGGATTGAAGCAAGGCATGTGAAGCGTCTGGGGTAAACCATGGAAAGCTGTGTAGGTATGTATATTTGCGTGTGTGGACGTGTGTATGTACATGTGTATGGGGGGGGGGGGGTTGGGCCATTTCTTTCGTCTGTTTCCTTGCGCTACCTCGCAAACGCGGGAGACAGCGACAAAGTATAAAAAAAAAAAAAAAAAAAAAAAAAATATATATATATATATATATATATCCCTGGGGATAGGGGATTAAGAATACTTCCCACGTATTCCCTGCGTGTCGTAGAAGGCGACTAAAAGGGGAGGGAGCGGGGGGCTGGAAATCCTCCCCTCTCATTTTTTTTTTTAAATTTTCCAAAAGAAGGAACAGAGGGGGCCAGGTGAGGATATTCAAAAAAAGGCCCAGTCCTCTGTTCCTAACGCTACCTCGCTAACGCGGGAAATGGCGAATAGTTTAAAAGAAAAAAAAAAAAATATATATATATATATATATATATATATATATATATATATATATATATATATATATATATATATTTTCATACTATTCGCCATTTCCCGCGATAGCGAGGTAGCGTTAAGAACAGAGGACTGGGCCTTTGAGGGAATATCCTCACCTGGCCCTCTTCTCTGTTCCTTCTTTTGGAAAATTAAAAAAAAATAAAAATATATATATATATATATATATATATATATATATATATATATATATATATATATATATATATATATATATATATATATATATATATATATATATATATATATATACCCCACCACCACCAAAGACGGATCGCCAGGAATAGACAAAAAGGCCACATTCCTTCACACTCAGTCTCTATTTGTCATGTGTAATGCACCGAAACCACAGCTACCTTTCCACCCCCAGGCCCCAAAGACTTTTCCATAATTTGCCCCAGACTCTTCAAATGGCCTGGTTTAGTCTACTAATAGTATTGAAGAATTTGTGGGAGAGAACATTGTGTCGAAGAGCGAAACTTTCCATGGTTAACCCCAGACGATTCACATGCCCTGGTTCAATCCATTGACAGCACGTCTACCCCGGTATACCACATCGTTCCAATTCATTCTATTCCTTGCATCCTTTTTACCCTCCTTTATGTTCAGGCCCCGATTGCTCAAAATCTTTTGCACTCCATCCTTCCACCTCCAATTTGGACTCCCACTTCTCGTTCCATCCATCTCTGACACATATATCCTATTTGTCAATCTTTCCTCACTTATTCTCTCCATGTGACCAAACAATTTTGATACACGCTCTTCTGCTCTCTTAACCACACTCTTATTATTACCACATCTTTCACTTACCATTTCATTACTTAATCAAAGCACTTCACACCACATATTATTCTCAAAAACTTCATTTGCAACACATCCACCATCCTCCCCTCAAACCTATCTATAGCCCACGCATCGCAACCATATAACATTGTTGGAATCGCTATTCCCTCAAACACAGCCATTTTTGCTCTCCAAGAGGACGTTTTCGCCTTCACACTTTCTTCAACGCTCCCAAACCTTCGCCTCCTCCCCCACCCTCTGACTCACATCCGCTTCCATCGATCCATCCGCTACCAAATCCACTCCCAGATATCTAAAACACTTCTCTTCGTCCAGTTTTTCTCCATTCAAACTTACTCCCCAATTGACTTCTCCATCAACTCTATTGAACCAAATAGCCTGTACTTATTCAGATTTTCTTTCAAGTTTCTTCTTTCACACACTTGCCAAAACTTAGTCATCAGCTTCTGCAGTTTCTCACCTGAATCATCCACCAACGATATATCATCAGCGAACAGTAGCTGACTCACTTCCCAAGCCCTCTCATCCACAATAGACTGCATACTTGCCCCTCTCTCCTTAAACCCTTGCATTCACCTCCCTAATAACCCCATCATTAACAAATTAAACAACTATGGAGACATCATTCATCCCTGCCGCAAACCGACTCACTGGAAACTAATCACTTTCTTCGCTTTCTACTTGTGCACTTGCCTTACATCCTTGATAAAAAAATTTCACTGCTTTTAGCAACATACCTCCAACACCATATAATCTTAATACCTTCCATAGAGCATCTTTATCAGCTCTATCATGTGCATTCTCCAGATTCATAAATGCTATATACAAATCCTTCTGTTTTCCAAGTATTTCTCACATACTTTCTTCAAATCATTCCTCTGATCCATACATCCCCTACCACTTTTGAAACCTCACTGCTCTTCCCCAGTCTGATGCTCTGTACATGTTTTTACCCTCGCAATCAATACCCTCCCATATAATCTCCTAGGAATACTCAACAAACTTATAACTCTGTAATTTCAACACATACCTTTATCCCATTTCCCTTTGTACAATGGCATTATGCAGGCACTCGCCAATCCTCAGGCACTTTACCATGAACCATACATACATTCAGTATCCTCACGAAACAGTCAAGAAGACAGTCACATCCTCTTTTAATAGATTCCACGGTAATACCGTCCTAACCCGCTGCCTTGCCGGCTTTCATCTTCTGCAAAGCTTTCACTCTCTCCTCTCTGTTTACCAAACTATTCTCCCTGACCCTCTAACTTCGCACACCACCTCGACGAAAACACCCTATATCTGCCACTCTACCATCAAACACGTTCAACCAACCTTCCAAATACTCGCTCCTACTCACTCTTACTTCACCACGACTTGTTATTACCTCCCCATTAACCCCTTTCACCGATGTTCCCATTTGTTCTCTTGTCTTGCGCACTTTATTTACCTCCTTCCTAAATATCTTTTTAATCTCCACAGCATTTACGATACTCTCTCACGTCAACTCTCATTTGTCCTCTTTTTCACCTCCTGCCTCTTTCTTTTATATATCACCTAGTCATTTACACTATTTTCTTGCAAAAAACGTCCAAATGACTTTCTCTTCTCTTTCATTAACAATCTTACTTCTTCATTCCACCACTCACTACCCATTCTAATCTGCCCACCTTCCACCTTTCTCACACCAGAGGCATCTTATTTGCAAGCCATCACCGCTTCCCCAAATACATCCTATTCCTCCCCCACACCCCTTACGTCATTTGCTCTTACATTTTTCTATTCTGCACTCAACCTCTACTGGGACTTACTCACACTAATCTCCTTTCCAAGCTCAATTACTCTCACCACTGACTTCACCAAAACATTGTCCCTTCTTTTCTGAAAACCTCTATAAATCTTCACCTTCACCTCCACGAAATAATGATCAGACATCACTCCAGTTGCCCCTCTCAGGACATCAACATCCAAAAGTCTCTTACACGCACCTATTAATTAACACGTAATCTAATAGCTATCTCTGGCCATCTCTCGTACTTACATACGTATTCTCGTATATATATCTCTCTTTCTTAACCATGTATTTCCAATCACCAGCCCTTTTTCAGCACACAAATCTACACGAACCTCATCATTTCCATTTGCAACACTGAACACCCCGTTTACACCAATTGTACCCTCAACTGCCACATTACTCACCTTTGTATTCAAATCACCCATCACTATAACCCGGCCTTGTGCATCAATGCTGCGTACGCATTCACTCAGCTGCTCCCAAAACACTTGCCTCTCATGATGTTTCTTCTCAAGACTAGGTGCATAGGCACCAATAATCACCTATCTCACTCCTTCCACTTTCAGTTTTACCCATATCAATGTCGAGTTTACTTTCTTACACTCTATCATATACTCCCACCACTCCTATTTCAGGAGTAGTGCTACTCCTTCCCTTGCTCTTGTCCTCTCACCAACCCCTGACTTTACTCCCAAGACATTCCCAAACCATTCTTCCCCTTTATCCTTGAGCTTTGTTTCACTCAGAGCCAAAATTTCCAGGCTCCTTTCCTCAAACTTACCACCTATCCCTCCTTTTTCTCATCTTGGTTACATCCACACACATTTAAATACCCCAATCTGAGCCTTCGAGAAGGATGAGCACACCTCGCAAGACTCATTCTTCTGTCTCCCATTTTAGAAAGTTAAAGCAAAAGGAGGGGAGCATTTCTAGCCCACGTCCCGTCCCATTTTGTCCCATTTTGCGACACGAGGGAAATACACACACACACACACACACACACACACACACGAAACACATGGGAATGTCTAGGGGTTAGTGAGTCAGGGGTTAGTGATAGGACAAGAGCAATGGAAGAAGTAGCAATAATCCTGAAACAGGAGTGGTGGGAATATGTGATAGAGTGTAAAAAGTAAACTCTAGATTCATAAAGGTAAAACTGAAAGTAGATGGAGAGAGATGGGTGATTATTGGTGCATATGCACCTGGGCATAAGAAGAAAGATTATGAGAGGCAAGTGTTTTGGGAGCAGCTGAGTACGTGTGTTAGTAGTTTTGATGCACGAGACCGGGTTATGGTTAAGGATGATTTGAATGCAAAGGTGAGTAAAGTGGCAGTTGAAGGAATAATTGGTGTACATGGGGTGTTCAGTGTTGTAAATGGAAATGGTGAGGAGCTTGAAGATTTATGTTCTAAAAAAGGACTGGTGATTGGGAATACCTGGTTTAAAAAGAGAGATATACATAAGTATACGTATGTGAGTAGGAGACATGGCCAGAGAGCGTTATTGGATTACTTGTTATTTGATAGGCGAGCGAAAGAGAGACTTTTGGATGTTACTATGCTCAAAGGTGTAACTGGAGGGATGTCTGATCATTCTCTTATGGAGGCGAAGGTGAGGATTGTAGAGGCTTTCAGAAAAGAAGACAATGTCGGGGTGAAGAGAGTTCTGAGAGTAAGTGAGCTTGGGAAGGAGACTTTTGTAAGGAAGTACCGGGAGAGACTGAGTAAAGAATGAAAAAGGTTAGAACAAAAGACGTAAGGGGAGTGGGGGAGGAGTGGGGTGTATTTAGGGAAGTAGGAGGTAAATAAAGTGCGTAAGGCAAGGAAACAAATGGGAACATCAGTGAATGGGGCTAGTGGAGAGATGATAACAGGTAGTGGTAATGTGAGAAGGAGATGGAGTGAGTATTTTTAAGATTTGTTGAATGTTTTTGATGACACATTGGCAGATATAGAGTGTGCTGGTCGAGGTGGTGTGCAAAGTGAGAGGGTTACGGAGAATGATTTGGTAAACAGACAGGAGTTAGTAAAAGCTACATATATATATATATATATATATATATATATATATATATATATATATATATATATATATATATATATATATATATATATATATATATATATATATATATATATATATATATATATATATATATATATATATATATATATATATATACATATATATATATATATATATATTTTTTTTTTTTTTTTTTTTTTATACTTTGTCGCTGTCTCCCGCGTTTGCGAGGTAGCGCAAGGAAACAGACGAAAGAAATGGCCCAACCCCCCCCCATACACATGTACATACACACGTCCACACACGCAAATATACATACCTACACAGCTTTCCATGGTTTACCCCGGACGCTTCACATGCCTTGATTCAATCCACTGACAGCACGTCAACCCCTGTATACCACATCGCTCCAATTCACTCTATTCCTTGCCCTCCTTTCACCCTCCTGCATGTTCAGGCCCCGATCACACAAAATCCTTTTCACTCCATCTTTCCACCTCCAATTTGGTCTCCCTCTTCTCCTCGTTCCCTCCACCTCCGACACATATATCCTCTTGGTCAATCTTTCCTCACTCATTCTCTCCATGTGCCCAAACCATTTCAAAACACCCTCTTCTGCTCTCTCAACCAAGCTCTTTTTATTTCCACACATCTCTCTTACCCTTACGTTACTTACTCGATCAAACCACCTCACACCACACATTGTCCTCAAACATCTCATTTCCAGCACATCCATCCTCCTGCGCACAACTCTATCCATAGCCCACGCCTCGCAACCATACAACATTGTTAGAACCACTATTCCTTCAAACATACCCATTTTTGCTTTCCGGGATAATGTTCTCGACTTCCACACATTTTTCAAGGCTCCCAAAATTTTCGCCCCCTCCCCCACCCTATGATCCACTTCCGCTTCCATGGTTCCATCCGCTGACAGATCCACTCCCAGATATCTAAAACACTTCATTTCCTCCAGTTTTTCTCCATTCAAACTCACCTCCCAATTGACTTGACCCTCAACCCTACTGTACCTAATAACCTTGCTCTTATTCACATTTACTCTTAACTTTCTTCTTCCACACACTTTACCAAACTCCGTCACCAGCTTCTGCAGTTTCTCACATGAATCTGCCACCAGCGCTGTATCATCAGCGAACAACAACTGACTCACTTCCCAAGCTCTCTCATCCCCAACAGACTTCATACTTACCCCTCTTTCCAAGACTCTTGCATTTACCTCCCTAACAACCCCATCCATAAACAAATTAAACAACCATGGAGACATCACACACCCCTGCCGCAAACCTACATTCACTGAGAACCAATCACTTTCCTCTCTTCCTACACGTACACATGCCTTACATCCTCGATAAAAACTTTTCACTGCTTCTAACAACTTGCCTCCCACACCATATATTCTTAATACCTTCCACAGAGCATCTCTATCAACTCTATCATATGCCTTCTCCAGATCCATAAATGCTACATACAAATCCATTTGCTTTTCTAAGTATTTCTCACATACATTCTTCAAAGCAAACACCTGATCCACACATCCTATACCACTTCTGAAACCACACTGCTCTTCCCCAATCTGATGCTCTGTACATGCCTTCACCCTCTCAATCAATACCCTCCCATATAATTTACCAGGAATACTCAACAAACTTATACCTCTGTAATTTGAGCACTCACTCTTATCCCCTTTGCCTTTGTACAATGGCACTATGCACGCATTCCGCCAATCCTCAGGCACCTCACCATGAGTCATACATACATTAAATAACCTTACCAACCAGTCAACAATACAGTCACCCCCTTTTTTAATAAATTCCACTGCAATACCATCCAAACCTGCTGCCTTGCCGGCTTTCATCTTCCGCAAAGCTTTTACCACCTCTTCTCTGTTTACCAAATCATTTTCCCTAACCCTCTCACTTTGCACACCACCTCGACCCAAACACCCTATATCTGCCACTCTGTCATCAGACACATTCAACAAACCTTCAAAATACTCATTCCATCTCCTTCTCACATCACCACTACTTGTTATCACCTCCCCATTTACGCCCTTCACTGAAGTTCCCATTTGCTCCCTTGTCTTACGCACCCTATTTACCTCCTTCCAGAACATCTTTTTATTCTCCCTAAAATTTAATGATACTCTCTCACCCCAACTCTCATTTGCCCTTTTATTCACCTCTTGCACCTTTCTCTTGACCTCCTGTCTCTTTCTTTTATACTTCTCCCACTCAATTGCATTTTTTCCCTGCAAAAATCGTCCAAATGCCTCTCTCTTCTCTTTCACTAATACTCTTACTTCTTCATCCCACCACTCACTACCCTTTCTAAACAGCCCACCTCCCACTCTTCTCATGCCACAAGCATCTTTTGCGCAATCCATCACTGATTCCCTAAATACATCCCATTCCTCCCCCACTCCCCTTACTTCCATTGTTCTCACCTTTTTCCATTCTGTACACAGTCTCTCCTGATACTTCCTCACACAGGTCTCCTTTCCAAGCTCACTTACTCTCACCACCTTCTTCACCCCAACATTCACTCTTCTTTTCTGAAAACCCATACTAATCTTCACCTTAGCCTCCACAAGATAATGATCAGACATCCCTCCAGTTGCACCTCTCAGCACATTGACATCCAAAAGTCTCTCTTTCGCACGCCTGTCAATTAACACGTAATCCAATAACGCTCTCTGGCCATCTCTCCTACTTACATAAGTATACTTATGTATATCTCGCTTTTTAAACCAGGTATTCCCAATCATCAGTCCTTTTTCAGCACATAAATCTACAAGCTCTTCACCATTTCCATTTACAACACTGAACACCCCATGCATACCAATTATTCCCTCAACTGCCACATATATATATATATATATATTTATATATATATATATATATATATATATATATATATATATATATATATATATATTTTTTTTTTTTTTTTGCTTTGTCGCTGTCTCCCGCGTTTGCGAGGTAGCGCAAGGAAACAGACGAAAGAAATGGCCCAACCCACCCCCATACACATGTATATACATACATCCACACACGCAAATATACATACCTACACAGCTTTCCATGGTTTACCCCAGACGCTTCGCATGCCCTGATTCAATCCATTGACAGCACGTGAACCCCGGTATACCACATCGATCCAATTCACTCTATTCCTTGCCCTCCTTTCACCCTCCTGCATGTTCAGGCCCCGATCACACAAAATCTTTTTCACTCTATCTTTCCACCTCCAATTTGGTCTCCCACTTCTCCTCGTTCCCTCCACCTCCGACACATATATCCTCTTGGTCAATCTTTCCTCACTCATTCTCTCCATGTGCCCAAACCATTTCAAAACACCCTCTTCTGCTCTCTCAACCACGTTCTTTTTATTTCCACACATCTCTCTTACCCTTACGTTACTTACTCGATCAAACCACCTCACACCACACATTGTCCTCAGACATCTCATTTCCAGCACATCCATCCTCCTGCGCACAACTCTATCCATAGCCCACGCCTCGCAACCATACAACATTGTTGGAACCACTATTCCTTCAAACATACCCATTTTAGCTTTCCGAGGTAATGTTCTCGACTTCCACACATTCTTCAAGGCTCCCAGAATTTGCGCCCCCTCCCCCACCCTATGATCCACTTCCGCTTCCATGGTTCCATCCGCTGCCAGATCCACTCCCAGATATCTAAAACACTTTACTTCCTCCAGTTTTTCTCCATTCAAACTTACCTCCCAATTGACTTGACCCTCAACCCTACTGTACCTAATAACCTTGCTCTTATTCACATTTATTCTTAACTTTCTTCTTTCACACACTTTACCAAACTCAGTCACACGGCGTGTTTTGTGGCCGTGTGTATGTTTGTGTGTTTTTTTTTATATTTTTGGGGGTGGTGGGTTCGTATCTGAGTAGAGAATACTTAAGAGTGAGGCAGGCGTAAGAGTTTTATTTCTACTTTGAGGTTTGTTGATATGTATACAATGGTTCGGGTGGGAAGGGTCTAGACTTATTTGCGTAGATCTGAGTATTGAGCATGTTCACGTATAACTGTACTAGGAGGATTTTTGACTGATTGTGAAGATGTTAAGCGATTCTTTTTGCTAAAGACAATGATTATTCTGAACGCACAGTTTTGTGTAACTCGCATTTTTGGTATATTTGCTTTTGAGAAGATTGAAGACCAGGTAGGTGAATCTTGGTGCAAAGTGTAGTAGTTGATCTGTTACCACAGATTCATACGGGATTCATTTTCTTGTTCAATCTATAATCAGTTAGTGTTCTGATGGCATTTACTTTGTGTGTTGCTTGTGTTTTGACATCATTGGTGTTAGGAGTGTATGTCATGTGTGTGTTGCATATGTTTGGATTCGTGTTTGTCTGGGGTTAATATGAGGATTGATGACTTTTTGAAAGATTCATAAATCCTGCTCTGGGTAAGCCATTGTTCCAGTTGTTTAATGTATTAGTGCCGGTTTTCTTTTGCCTTCAAGGGACAGTAATGTTGAGACATATATAAGGTCATCTAAGCAGAAATGAAATAAAAAATGGAGAAAGACCTGCTTCTTGGCTAGCTCCAGTGTAGAATCTAAGTGTTTCAGAAGTAGCGGACGACTATGAAAGTGGCCAACCACTTTATTTCATTGTTGTGGGGGCTGTGTTAAGAATTTGTTGTGAGGATGTGTCAGGAACAGTGTTGTGAATTATTCTGAGACTTTGGATGCTGAGGGTAAAAGTGATTGAATGCCATAAAGGGAGAGTTGGGTGCTTTGGAAGGTTTCAGGGTTAGACGTTAGGGAGTATGTTGTGTAGCCAATAGTTGAAGTATTTGTAAGTGCTCCGATTGAAAATGGGCATACATAACGAAAAATTTTTCTAGAAAACAAGTTAATAACAGACCTCTGTTGTATCCTATTAAAAGGAATATAAAACCAAACCTCAAATGGAGAGAAAAAATTACCATTCTACGTAAAAAGAAATACACAAAATGAGCGATCCATTATCCGACACTTACTGCATTAGATAATGATATTCAAAACGCTGAAAGATTCAGTCTGGTTATAGTTTTTTGTTTAGGAAATCATGGTTACCAAGGATAGATGATGAGAACGTTTTTCTTCGTCGCTGGCTGCAAGTTATAAACAGAATTACTCCTGCAAGTCACAAACAGAAGTTCCCATGATCGCGTTACTATTTTTACCTTTCTCTGTCTCTGATTCTTTGTCTCTCTCACGCTTGCGTGCATAAACACTTTTTAGATAATGTTACAATTAACTCAGATGATATCTATAAGAGAGGAAGGAATGAAAAAGCTTGGAGATAGTGCATTCATAAATATTCACTAATACACTTGTTCAATATGAATGATAGAGGTGCAATCGAGTGAAAGTGTTTCTGAAGCATTTAGGAAGTGTTCACAATGTTACCTCTTACTCATAGCAGGGACTAGAGGACTGTACTTCTGGCCAATTAAGCTTTGCGTGATTGGGAAGAATCCTTCTTTGGACATGTAGAAGTCACAAGTTCCTGTTGGAATTTTCTGGTAAGGGTAAAGGCTTAAAAAAAATCATCAGTGAATAAGGATTCATTGGTTTACAGAATACATACCAACTGCCATGATTTAAATACATAAGAAAAAGAAACTTGTGTCATTGGCTACAAGTTTACTATTTTCAAAGTTCTCAAGATATTCTTCTCATTTTCACTTTTACCCAATTCCCAAATTCTTGTGTTTCTTCTTTCATTTCATTTTCTTCCAAGAACAATCCCCGTGTAGAAGTTCTGAAGATGCAGTAATTAATGTATATATTCATATAAACGTCAATCTTTCTTCACTCATTCTCTCCCTATGTTCAAACCATTTCAATATACCCTCATCTGCTCTCTCAATCATACATTTTTTATTTCCGCATATCTCTTTTACTCTTTCATTGCTTACTCGATCAAACCACTTCACACCACATATTGTCAAACATTTCATTTCCAAAACATCCACTCTCCTCCATGCAGCCCTATCTATAGCCAATGCCTCGCAACCATATAATATTGTTGGAACTACTATTCCTTCAAACATACCCATTTTTGCTCTCCGACATAACGTTCTCTGCCTTCCACACATTTTTCATCGCCTCCAGAACCTTCTCCACCTACCCCACCCTGTGACTCACTTCCGTTTCCATGATTCCATTCGCTACTGAGTCCACTCCTATATATCTAAAGCACTTCACTTCCTCCAATTTTTTCTATTTGTAAACATGCATCCCAATTAACTTGTCCCTCAACCCTACTGACCCGAATATTCTTGCTCTTATTTACATTCACTCTTAACTTTCTCCTTTCACATACTTTTCCAGACTCAGTCGCCAACTTCTGCAGTGTCTCACTCGAACCAGCCACCAGAGCTGTATCATCAGCGAACAACTCACTCACTCTCAAGGCACTCTCAACCCTAACGGAATGCATACTCCCCCTTCTTTCATAATTCTTGCATTTACCTCCATAACCACCCCATCCATTCACAAATTGAACAACCATTGGGGCATAACACAACGACCTTCAAGTCATTAGCAGTGCTGCTGATACAAAACCTGTTTTCGAGAAGGCTTGAGTTATCATCATTGTCAAGAAGGTCTCAGTCTCCACCATAACGTAGCTGCCTTGCTTCAATAACGTGTTGACACTCGTTGCCATCTCGGAAAGTTTTTGGAGTACAATGCGACCATCTGCCTCTGCCTCGTTCATCTCTCTAGATACGGTAGACTCTGCTGACTTGCAAAAAGTAGAATGTATATATTAATCAATATTTTTTTCAATTATGCAATGTTAGCGCCCTGGTTATGAGGCTCCCACAGCTCCAAGTCTGTGCTATATTCAGAAGATTAAAGATGAACACTTGGGGTGTGATATGTTCCTCAACAGCACTAGACACTATTTCGTCCATTGACGAAGATGAAATCCTGAAAACACCCTGGAAACAAAAGACTCAAACCTAGATCTACCCTCCCACCTTTCTACAACTACATAACTTTAAGAAACAGGCACAAGAAAGACTGAAATAACTCGTCCATTGAACTATGCCTTTTCCCAACAACACTGACACTATAAAGCAACTCATACAAACCGACGACACCGTAGAAATACGCACAATCCATGAAATAGAATTTCACATTAGCTGCTAAAACATAATGAACATCTACATACCTACCCCTCAACATGCCTCTCCAAACACATGTCTTAGCTGCATAATCTCATCAGTATACCCAGCGCCTTTCTCTGTGTAGATTTCAGTGCCCACCATTCCACTTGGCTCAACACACACACTCATACTCCCCTTATCATAAACCATCTGCAGCCTCTCAGTATCCTCAACCTATTCAAACAGACTTTCCACCTACCACTTCCAGCAGCTGATCCTGCCAAACATCTAATTCTGCTCACCAGCACTACACACAAGGACCAAATGGAACATCCTACGTGAATTATAGGTTGACAGCTTGCCCAGTTTGATTGCAGACCATTAAGCCCACCCAATCGACACCGCCACCAAAAATCTTAGAGAAACTACCGGAAAGTAGACTGGCCAGTTTTCACACAGTACATGGAAGCAAAGTTTTGAAATTTCAATGCATCCATAGGTAATGCAGTCCCTTGCTTCATCGTCATCAACCAAGCCAGCTAAAATTACATATCACGAGGGCACGGAAATATAACCCAAATTTCTTCCCACAAGTGATTCACCTCATAAAGCAAAGCAACCAGCTCACACACAACAACTTACCATCAAAAATCAGAAAAACAACTCCTTACCCCAAGTAACATTATCAGCGACCTAAAAAGCAAACTGAAATCTGGGACTTCTTCCTCAACACAATGAGTCAAAATACCCACAACAGCCTATTCTGGAGAACACTAAAGAGAATCCAGTCTCATCGCACGATTCCAGCCCTCACAGATGAAGCACTCTTAACCCATTCCAGTGAAATCTCTTCTCCGAAAGAACGCACAAACACAGTCCTAAGACGTTACTCAAAAATTTGCCTCAAACCAAAGACACTTCTAAAAGAAAAGTTATGAAATACCAACACAAAATACTTTCAGAAGCATTTGCCCACCCACCCTTAACTCCCACGGATACAAGCAGTGCAATTAAAATCTTAAAGAAATCTCCAGCTACAGACCCTAACGAGACATTGAGCTTTCACAGACAAAAAGCTATGGCCTGTTTACAATCCAGGCACTTACAGATATCTTTAACCACTACCAGGTAAACTAATAACTCCTTGACATCTGAAAATTTGCCAAAATAATACCAGTCTAAATAACTCAAACTCCCATCCTTCTGCTGCCTTATATCACTGCTATCCTCAGTGTCAAAACTTTGTGAAAAAACTGATCCAAAACAGAATAAAGAAAAAAATATCCCTTTCTCATCCACACAGCATGGCTTCAGACCCAAATAACATACCCTAGATGGATTCAGGTAACCGCAGCCCCCCTTGCCGCACAATACAAAGTGCAACAGATATCAGAAGGATGTTTGACATGTTCCCCTGACACATCCTAAACGAAAAATATTTAACACATCCTAAACGAAAACTATTCAAAATCACCCTGCACAACAATAAGAAAAAGTTGTTGGCCAGTTTCATAGCCGGCTATTCATAACCAGAATAACTTACAAGGACTTCACCACTGCAACTTTTCAAAGGCATTCCAACAGAACAGTCCTTCCGAAACCATTTTCAATCTCTTCTCACATGACCTTTCATTGCCTCAGGCAAACCTAACCACGAAGCATCTTTCGTATGCAGACAACCTTACAAACACACTACAACACCGGGACACCAGAGTAGCAACATTAGACATGCAGAAGTACATTATGCCACCTAGAACCAAATTTTTGCATCTCCACAGAAGTCTTCAATTACTCCCTTAACCCCAGACAGACAAAAATCCAGTCCACGCTTCACAGTTTCCTTGAATGGACGGTCTCGCACACTGAGCAAAACACTAACATTCTGGGCATTACATACGACATACACATGACATTCTTTCCCCATACCAGTAACAGCAACGCAGAGGTAACACATAAACTAAATACAATCAGAACATTAACTGACACCAAAGTCGGGCAGAAAAAGAAACCTTTGACATCTTTGAAAACAATTCATCCACTCCATTCTAAACTCTGCTTTACCTGTCTCGTCTTCTATCCTCAAGAAAGCAAATATGACAAAGTTGCAGACCACAGGAAATAGTACACTGAGAACAATAATTGGCTAATTGACAGCCACAAACTACAGACTCACTTCAATATGCTATACACCCAATTCCTTGCAACACTTCCCACCCGAAACAATCTATAACTGAATATCAACCGGCCAGTAGAAGTAGAAGCTTATCCCTACCTCACCCTTAAGTAACCTTTACTTACTGATATCCCCAACGCCCAGCAAACGTAGCATCAACAAAATACATACAGAGTCAAATGACCCACGCAATAAACACACGACCTCCCAGTTCAGTCTTTGATTTCAAACCACCAGATAAACATCTATCAGAAACCACACTTCCAAGGCAAATACTAGGCACACTCTCTTGCTCACGCTCTGGACATTACTCATGGCAACAAGACGAGGAAAAGAGGATATTAAATGAGTGAGAAGAGTAGAATGAAAATGAATGAATTTTGAAAAGAGGCTTGTTCAAAGAAAAAACGGAGAGATTAAGTGTCGAATGGCAGAAGGTGACCGTATACGAAGCTAGGGAAATTGACGAGGAAGAAGGGGTATTTAGGGAAGTAATGTAGACAAGTGCAAGAGAAATGTAAGGGAGAGGCTAGAAATGGGTATGTGAGAGAGGGCACTGGGTGGTGGATTGACGAAGTTAAGTTAAAAATTAAAAGGAAGAGAAGGGTATGTGGGAGCTACGTGCAGTGAAGGAATAAGAGTGATGGAGAAACCAACTGTAGGACAAGAGAGAGGTGCAGGGGTTGAAAAATTGTAGGACACGAGAAATAAAGGGACCGAGTAATAACATTCATCATGGGGAACAAAAAAAATATGCTTTAGCATAATATAGAGTGAGAAAATAAAGAGAACAAATAGGAACATCGGCGAAGGAGGCAAATGAGGTGTTATCAGGCAGAGATGAGGTGAGGAGGAGATAAAGTGACCACTTGTAAGGGCTGTTGACTGTGTTTGGCCACAAGGAGGCAGATGTGGGATATTTACGATGGGGAGACATGCAAAGTGAGAGTCATTGCAAGTGATTTAGTGAAGAGAAAGGAATTTGCGAAAACCTTCCAGAAGTTAAATTGTGACAAGACGACTGTGGTATGGGGTATTGTAATTAGATTTCTTAAGAAAGGCGTTGACTATGTTTTAGATTGCTTAATTATAATCTTCAGTGTATATACATCATGGTGAGGTGCCTGAAAATTGTCAAATCCTTGTTAGTGATATCAATTGAACGCAAGGGGGATAAATGTGAATTCTCGAGTTGCAGAGGTGTAAGCTTGGTAAGTGTACCTGGTCACTTGTGTAGGAAAATGGTGATTTAGAGGGTGGTGGCCTGCACAGAGCATCAAAGACGAGGTAGCCACCATACTATCATAATGATACCAAAATAGCTTTGTGTCGGTATCCCACTGGGCTATGAAACAGCGCCTACTGTTGCTTGAAGCCACGCTTTTACCCTTGCACCCAAGGTCAGGTTAGTTATTATAACGTTTTCAGCAATAGAATGAGATGCTGTCATTAGAGAAACTCATCATTAATCTTTCACCCTCCTTTATTTTGTTCGCATGTACCATAACGCCATCATCGAATGTGGTTTTTGCTGAGCACTAGATCAGTCCTTTGAATAGGACTCGGCAAAGTTGCTCCCTTTCTCATCTTCAACCTTTAACTCTTCTTTATTCTGTTTTGTCTCCAATTGAATCACATACAGCTTCTCTAGTTAGGAGAACATATGATACCTGGATAACACTACCTTAGCAGGCATCATATGTCCATGTCTATTAATTATGTTCTTGTTGGGGTCTCTCCTTGAATCCTTCCCTAATTGCAAGGTCAGCACCTCAACCTAAGAGACTGCCGACATCGTATATGCGGTATCCCCGAGGACCTCAGCTATCCACCCTGAAAATGGTGTGCCTTTAATCAAGGTGACATACAATGTCAGTTTCGTAGGTCTTAAGGAAGATCATTACTCTTTACCAAATACCAAGTCTTATTGAGATTATCCTATTTTTGGAGGGCAACACCATTCATAACCAGTGATAAATCTACAGTATGAGACGAAGTATGATAGACTACAGTTGAGATTATCCTGAAACCGCCTATGTAAGACGTCTATGGCAACATGATTTTAGATGAACAAGAAGAACAAATGAGAATATCATACACGATAATAGAACAAGGGTGTTGAGTTAGTCAGCCATATTACAGAGACAGACGGGTCATCCATCACTTCTTGGAGTTGTTGGTAAGGTTGTGGGATGTGTCTCACGGCCAGAAGAGACATGAGGTTGCCGGCGTAGCTCCGTGTTAACACTAGCGTCATCATCATCCACATCCCCAACACCAGCCGTTCCCACCACCAGTTCCCGGCCACAGCAATGTCTGTTAAAGATTCGGAAAGGTTGCATTTGGAAGGCGTAGTATACTTCTGTCAATGCAGATCCCTTGAAACTCCTCCATATCATAAGTTAAAGCTTAATGATATATCTTGGCGAAAATTAACGTTACCTTGCTTTTTAAATGAAGAGAAAAATGAAAGAGGAGTAAATTTAGTAAAACTTTAGAAACATGAAATTGTACTTTTCTATTCTTTCCTATGTTCTGATATATGAACTTCAACGGGATGCCCGTGAGTCGATTTCCAGCGTCCTCTGGACTAAAGTGTGGGCGGCCTCTCTCACCCTACTGTCCACAACGTGTGAGCTGGGTACCGAGAACTGTGGTACAGAAGCTTAGGACACAAATGTTTTAGCCCGTCGGTAATCCAGTGCTATGTAGCCTGCTGACATTTCTTTGTGCCTCAAGTTAGACTTCCATGTACACATGCTCTGAGATTATAGGAAACAGACGAAGACAGACCCATTGATATATATACACACATATATACATACACACCCATACATGTACATATTCATACATATACATATAAACATCAACATATACACATGTACATACCTATACATACACATACACTGCCATTTACATATGTACAAGTCCATACTCATACTCATTTGCCTTCATCTATTCTCGGCAACAGCCTGCCCCCACAGGAAACAGCATCGGCACCCCCAGCGACAGCGATAGAGTGCCAAGAAAACACAAAAGAAAGGCCACGTTCATTCACACTCCGTAGGTAGCTGTCACGCTTAAAGCACCGAAACCACAACTCCCTATCTACACCGAGGCCCCACACATCTTTCCATGGTTTATCCCAAACATGCCCTGGTTAGTCCATTAACAGGACGTCGAACCCGGTATACCACAACGTTCCGATTCACTCTATACCTTGCGAGCATATCACCTAACTGAATGTTCAAGCTCCGATCGCTCAAAATCTTTTTCACTCCATCCTTCCGCCTACAGTTTGGTCTCCTACATCTCCCTCTTCCTTTCACCTCCATCATATATATTCTCTTTATCAACCTTTCCTCACTCACTCTCTTCATATGTCCAAACAATATCAACATGCTCTCTTCTGCTCTTTCAATAACACAATTTTCATTATCACACATCTCCCTTACCCATTCATTACTTACACGATCAAACCACCTCACACAACAAACATTCCACAAATATTTCATTATCAATACATCGACCCTCCTCCATATAACCCTATCTATAGCCTATGCCTGGCAACCATATAAAATTGATGGAACTATTATTCCTTCAAACACAACTATTTCCGCTCTCCGAGATAACATTCTCTTTTTCCACACATACTTCATCGTTCCCAGAATCACAGCCCCTGTCCCAACCCTGTGACTCAATTCAGCTTAAATGGTCCCATTCCACCAATCCTCAGGCACCTCACTATGAGTCATATATACATTGAATATTCTTACCAACCAGTCAACAATACAGTCAACCACTTTTTTATAATTCCACTGAACTACCATCCAAACCCGCTGCCTTGCCGGCTTTCTTCTTCCGCAAAGCTTTTACTACCTCTTCTCTGTTTACATCATTCTCCCTAACCCTCTCACTTTGCACACCACCTCGACCAAAACACCCTATATCTGCCAATCTATCATCAAACACATTCAACAAACCTTCTCACATCACCACTCCTTGTTATCACCTCCCCATTAGCTGTCTTCACTGATGGTCCCGTTTGTTCCCTTGCCTTACTCGCTTTATTTACCTCCTTCCAAAACATCTTTTTATCCTCCCTAGAATTTAATGACACTCTCTCTCACCCCAACTCTCATTTGCACTTTTTTTCACCTCTCGCACCTTTCTCTTGACCTCCTGCCTCTTTCTTTTATAAATATCCGAGTCATTTGCATTATTTTCCTGAAAAATTCGTCCAAATGTATGAAGTATGAAGTCTGTTGTGGATGAGAGAGCTTGGGAAGTGAGTCAGTTGTTGTTCGCTGATGATACAGCGCTGGTGGCTGATTCATGTGAGAAACTGCAGAAGCTGGTGACTGAGTTTGGTAAAGTGTGTGAAAGAAGAAAGTTAAGAGTAAATGTGAATAAGAGCAAGGTTATTAGGTACAGTAGGGTTGAGGGTCAAGTCAATTGGGAGATAAGTTTGAATGGAGAAAAACTGGAGGAAGTAAAGTGTTTTAGATATCTGGGAGTGGATCTGGCAACGGATGGAACCATGGAAGCGGAAGTGGATCATAGGGTGGGGGAGGGAGCGAAAATTCTGGGAGCCTTGAAGAATGTGTGGAAGTCGAGAACATTATCTCGGAAAGCAAAAATGGTTATGTTTGAAGGAATAGTGGTTCCAACAATGTTGTATGGTTGCGAGGCGTCGGCTATGGATAGAGTTGTGCGCAGGAGGATGGATGTGCTGGAAATGAGATGTTTGAGAACAATGTGTGGTGTGAGGTGGTTTGATCGAGTAAGTAACGTAAGGGTAAGAGAGATGTGTGTAAATAAAAAGAGCGTGGTTGAGAGAGCAGAAGAGGGTGTTTTGAAATGGTTTGGGCACATGGAGAGAATGAGTGAGGAAAGATTGACCAAGAGGATATATGTGTCGGAGGTGGAGGGAACGAGGAGAAGTGGGAGACCAAATTGGAGGTGGAATGATGGAGTGAAAAAGATTTTGTGTGATCGGGGCCTGAACATGCAGGAGGGTGAAAGGAGGGCAAGGAATAGAGTGAATTGGATCGATGTGGTATACCGGGGTTGACGTGCTGTCAGTGGATTGAATCAGGGCATGTGAAGCGTCTGGGGTAAACCATGGAAAGCTGTGTAGGTATGTATATTTGCGTGTCTGGACGTATGTATATACATGTGTATGGGGGTGGGTTGGGCCATTTCTTTCGTCTGTTTCCTTGCGCTACCTCGCAAACGCGGGAGACAGCGACAAAGCAAAAAAAAGAAAAAAAAAAAAAAAAATATATATATATATATATATATATATATATATATATATATATATATATATATATATATATTTTTTTTTTTTTTTTTTTTGAATATATGAACATAGAGACAGAGAGAGTCTATTTAGGAAGATAGAAGAGTGATGATTGACTAGTGACTGAAAAGTTCAGATAAAGAATTATTACTCTTGGTTATTGTGAACCAATTATTCCAAATGGGGCAAGTAAGACAATTTCTTGACGGTAATTATGAACATTGACTGCAGGTTTCTGGTAGACTAAATGTTTATTCTTGATGAATGTATTTGCAGACACTGAAATTATAACTAGAATTTTAGTTCCATTCTACGTTATTCCATAAGACTTGATTTTGATACAGGTGTTGTTATAAATATGTACCATTTATTGAGAAATATGCTATGTCTATTTGATACATAGCATCTGGTCATCTATAAGATATTCGTCTGTTTATGTACCTAGTGTTAATTTGAACTGTATTCCTTTGTATTACCTTGCTGTAATAATACACGAATCATGGTTATAGCGTTGGTGTTCACGGTGTCTGAAGCATGGCTTCTAACTGAGATGAAAGAAGACAGCAGTAACATCGCGGTAAGCACCACCACAAGTGACGTCAGGATGGCTGTCCACACTAATGGCGCGAAGGGCAGCAGGAAACCCCATGGGTCCACCTCTGGTTCTCCAAGGGCAGCAAAGAGCTTCATGTAGTGTGTGATAACTGGGAATGTGAAGTCCACCGACCTCAGCGCGGGGGACGCTGATACTAAAAGGCCCCAGACCAATATGTGCCTCCTGCCAAAATTGAACTCGTGTCAGCTTCTTACGATAACAATTACACCATGTAAAAAGTACGTTGTTGCATGAGCATGAAGGTGATAGTATGTGGCAAATAGGAGAATCAGAGACAGCGAAATGATATGAAACACCTTATCTTATTAGATCTTATCTTACCAACGATAGGTTTTCCTTGCTACATATTGTCTATCTACTCCTTTCTATCTTTTCTCATATCCTTTAAGCTGAAGGACCCAGTCACGGACAAAAGTCCACGTTAATACATGGCTTCAACTGAAATATAGAGAGAATTATGAAAGGAAAGAAGAAGAGTCATGGGAAAATGTTTGCGAATTTTGGAGGAAGTGAAAAACCTGTCTTTTAAGATGTGCCAGGTCACTGTTATTGAGAAAGACTTCACAAGGCAGAGAGTTCCAACACTTCGACATGTAGGGAAAGGAGCAATTATCAGAATGACCCACTCTTGAGGTGCCGATGGCCACACAGTAACCATGTGAAGCAGCAGCTTGCCGAATAGTACCTATGGAAGAGGGGAAAGTGAACCAAAATCGTGGCGTAAGGCAAGAGGGTCAAGTTTGGACTAAAAAAGCAGAAAAAGTGTAGGAGAGAGAGAGAGAGAGAGAGAGAGAGAGAGAGAGAGAGAGAGAGAGAGAGAGAGAGAGAGAGAGAGAGAGAGAGAGAGAGAGAGAGAGAGAGAGAGAGAGAGAGAGAGAGAGAGATTACGTAAGTTTTTCCAACCAGCTTTGTTGAGGTGTCAATATTTACGATTAGAATGTGCAGTTGGAATGGATACATTAATGAGAACGTGATTAGGTGAACCAACTGTAGTCAAGGTTGTGTACATACAGCGGTGGCGAACTAGACGTGAAAACGGATCCAGAATATTAGGAGAGTTGTAACAGCGGTCAGGAATATGGGTAGGGTGGCAGATTATTTGTTCTAAACTATTGAGAATAGAGAACGTGAGAGCTTAAATCCCCGAGCAGAGGATTTTGGCTAGTGGGTGAGAAAGAGTGTGGGAGCTGGGAGACATACCTTGTGCCACATTTCATCAAACTTTGGGGACTCATGGTCCTTGAGGTGTGGAATAGTTGTGATGATGTTCGAATAAGGTAAACACAACCTTTGAACTGAAATCGTGAGCAAAATTTATTGTTGGATGTGAAGTAGGGACTTGCGAAAAAATCATTAGACAACTTTTGTCTCAGAGAGACGTAAGATATTAGGAGAGGTACTAGACAGACGGTGTTCAACTGAGGTGAGGTAACTAGAGAGACCACAAATGTTGGCAAAGTGAATAGAAAAACAGGAAGGTCTAACAGAGAGTGAAAAGTCATAGGAGGAGCCAGTACTACTACTGCCAAGGCCTTCCCTCTCATTGGCAGTAGAGTCAGTCGGAAACCCGAAGATCCTTAGCACCCCATGATGCCGGGGACGAGGGATTACAAAATTGATGGACTCCGTCATGATGATACTTGAAAATGGTTGAGTGGACAGGAGTTGGCAAGAGCTCTTACGTTAAAAAGAAGAAAAATGCAAGGTTTGAGTTGGAGTATAGTGCTTGCATGAAGACGGCAAAACTAGCACTGTAGTCCCTTTTTGTTGAGACAGAAAGTACGACCAGCAATCCTAACTTGACGAGTGTAAGATGGCTCTGCACACTACTTTAACATTCCTCAGTCATCATGGTAGTACCAACCTTAGTGTCTACTTTCGACAGCTTACTGTCTAATATTCAGTTCCATTCTCTTTCGAATGCAAGCTTCTTAGAGAAACATCTAGACAGACAGACAGACACACACACACACACACACACACACACACACACACACACACACACACACACACACACAAACAAAGAAACAAATGAGGGAAGCTGCATCACCAAGCAGGACTGGAGAGAACACTCCTTCCGTGGATAGAATATTATGACTCAGTCAAGGAAACATTTTCCAAAAGTGGAATGCCACAAGTTTCTGCTGTATGCCCGTTATTCTTATTGATCTTTGTAGATGAGTTGCTTGAATGTATGGACTCCTGCCTATACATGTGTTTAGAAAAAGCAAAGTTCAAGAAGAAAGTAGATAGAGAGGAGGATTATATCAACCTATGAGAGAACCTGATCAGAAAAAGTTATTCTCATACAATGAATGATGAAATTCAACCAAAGAAAATGTAAAGCAATGAGAAAGGAACAAAGATAAAGACCTAATTACGATTATCATCTAGCAGGATATGAACATCAGGATTCTGTACGTAGGATGGACCTGGGAGTCGACATCACTTCCAACCTCACACCAGAGTCCTACGCTGGAGCAATAGTTAAGGAGACAAACAATATGCTGGCATTTACTAGAAGAGTTTTCAAGTATATGGATAATGAAGTGTTTGAGAAGCTGTTCAACACCTCGTCAAGGCCAAACCTAGAATATATTTTTGAAGCTTGGTCAATGCACCTAAATAAAGAGAGGGTTAGTATAATAGATTTAGAAGAGGCCAACAAATTTGTTGCTCGAATTTAGTGATTTCAGTTACATGAAAAGTCCGGAAGCATTAAAGGTACATATATTAGAAGAGAGAAAAATGAGAGCTGACCTGATCACAAACCATTTTTTTTTTTTTTTTGAGATCGACGAAGTAGACGATGAACAGTAATTTGAGAAATATAAGGGTGGAACAAGCACAAAACACAATACGAAGTTTAAGTAAATTTTCAAAAGGCGAGCGATGAGGCACGAGAGAAAACAATGTAAGAACATGCAGCATATATATGTAGGATATATGTGGCAGAGTTAGATGTGAATAGATGGAGTGAGTATTTTGATGGTTTGTTGAATGGGTTTGATGATAGAGTGGCAGATATAGGGTGTTTTGGTAGAGGTGGTGGGCAAAGTGAGAGGGTTAAGGAGAATGATGTGGTAAACAGAGAAGAGGTAGTAAAAGCTTTACGGAGGATGAAAGCCGGCAAGGCAGCGGTTTTGGATGGTATTGCAGTGGAATTTATCAAAAATTGGGTGACTGTATTGTTGACTGGTTTGTAAGGTTATTTAATGTATGTATGAGTCGTGGTGAGGTGCCTGAGGACTAGCGGAATGCTTGTATAGTGCCATTGCAGAAAGGCAAGGGGGATAAGAGTGAGTGCTCATATTACAGAGGTATAAGTTTGTTGAGTATTCCTGGGAAATTATTTCGGAGGTTATTGATTGAAAGGGTGAAGGCATGTACAGAGCATTAGGTTGGGGAAGAGCAGTGTGGTTTCAGAACTGGTAGAAGTGTGGATCAGGTGTTTGCTTTGAAGAATGTATGTGAGAAATACTTAGAAAAGCATAAGGATTTGTATGTAGCATTTATGGATCTGGAGGAGGCATATGATGGAGTTGAAAGAGATGCTTTGTGGAAGATAATTAGAATATATGGTGCGAGAGGTAAGTTGTTAGAAGCAGTGAAAAGTTTTTATCAAGGATGTAAGGCATGTGTACGTGTTGGAAGAGAGGAAAGTGATTGGTTCTCAGTGAATGTTGGTTTGCTGCAGAGGTGCGTGATGTCTCCATGGTTGTTTAATTTGTTTATTGATGGAATTGTTAGGGAGGTGAATGCAAGAGTTTTGGAAAGAAGGGCAAGAATGCAGTCTGTTGTTTATAAGAGAGCTTGGGAAGTGAGTCAGTTGTTGTTCGCTGATGATACACCGCTGGTGGCTGATTCATGTGAGAAACTGCAGAAGCTGGTGACTGAATTTGGTAAAGTGTGTGAAAGAAGAAAGCTGAGAGTAAATGTGAATAAAAGCAAGGTTATTAGGTACAGTAGGGTTGAGGGACAAGTCATCTGGAGGTAAGTTTGAATGGAGAAGAACTAGAGGAAATGAAGTGTTTTAGATATCTGGGAGTGGATTTGGCAGCAGATGGAACCAAGGAAGCGGAAGTGAATCATAGGGTGGGGGAGGGGGCGAAAGTTCTAGGAGCGCTGAAAAACGTGTAGAAGTCGAGAAAGTTATCTTGGAAAGCAAAAATGGGTATATTTGATGAGATAATAGTTCCAGCAATGTTATATGGTTGCGAGGCATGGCCTATAGATAGCGCTGTGCGGAGGAGTGTGGATGTGTTGGAAATGAAATGTTGGAGGACAATCTGTGGTGTGAGGTGGTTTGATCGAGTAAGTAATAAAAAGGTAAAAGAGATGTGTGGTAATAAAAAGAGTGTGGTTGAGAGAGCAGAAGAGGGTGTTTTGAAATGGTTTGGTCATATGGAGAGAATGAGTGAGGAAAGATTGACCAAGAGGATATACGTGTCAGAGGTGGAGGGAACGAGGAGAGGTGGGAGACCAAATTGGAATACACTAGACATGGTCAAACAGCATATGATGAGGGTAACCAAATGTTAAATGTTAGGTTAGGTTAGGTTAGGTTAGGTTAGGTTAGGTTAGGTTAGGTTAGGTTAGGTTCAGCATATGATAAGGGTAACCAAATGTAAAATGTTAGGTTTCATGGCCAGGAACATAGATCAAAGACACCAGAAACAATTCTCACACTTTATAAATTTGTAGCAACAGCGGTAACAGTGCCACTAGAAGGTTAATGCGCGGCAGCGGGGAGTCGGTGATAGCTTAAAAAAGTGTTGAGCGAATTACATTTTCTTGTCAAGTTAAAATCCTCTTTTTATTTTTCCTTTTTTTTTTCCTTTTTTAACCAGACAAACCAGTTGTGAGCCAATCAGGCCTCCTGTTGTCTGACTTTCTCATGTAAACCCATGTAAACCTTCCTGCTCACCATACCCTCCATATCATCATGTTAAGTGATCCACTGCACTTACCTCCCTGCTCACCATACCCACCATATCATCATGTTTAGTGATCCACTACACTTACCTTCCTGCTCACCATACCCACCATGCCGGACCATGATCCGTCGTCTTGTTTGGTCCCCCAAGTTCCATCAGGAGGCTGTACATACGTGTACCTGATGAATAAATCGAAGATCACAAATATACGTTTCACTCTTATCAGATTTTTGCTTTTATATTATTTCCTCATCCATAAACAAATTAAACAACCATGGAGACATCACACACCCCTGCCGCAAACCTACATTCACTGAGAACCAATCACTTTCCTCTCTTCCTACACGTACACATGCCTTACATCCTCGATAAAAACTTTTCACTGCTTCTAACAACTTGCCTCCCACACCATATATTCTTAATACCTTCCACTGAGCATCTCTATCAACTCTATCATATGCCTTCTCCAGATCCATAAATGCTACATACAAATCCATTTGCTTTTCTAAGTATTTCTCACATACATTAATTTGTTTATGGATGGGGTTGTTAGGGAGGTGAATGCAAGAGTTTTGGAAAGAGGGGCAAGTATGAAGTCTGTTGGGGATGAGAGAGCTTGGGAAGTGAGTCAGTTGTTGTTCGCTGATGATACAGCGCTGGTGGCTGATTCATGTGAGAAACTGCAGAAGCTGGTGACTGAGTTTGGTAAAGTGTGTGAAAGAAGAAAGTTAAGAGTAAATGTGAATAAGAGCAAGGTTATTAGGTACAGTAGGGTTGAGGGTCAAGTCAATTGGGAGGTGAGTTTGAATGGAGAAAAACTGGAGGAAGTGAAGTGTTTTAGATATCTGGGAGTGGATCTGGCAGCGGATGGAACCATGGAAGCGGAAGTGGATCATAGGGTGGGGGAGGGGGCGAAAATTCTGGGAGCCTTGAAGAATGTGTGGAAGTCGAGAACATTATCTCGGAAAGCAAAAATGGGTATGTTTGAAGGAATAGTGGTTCCAACAATGTTGTATGGTTGCGAGGCGTGGGCTATGGATAGAGTTGTGCGCAGGAGGATGGATGTGCTGGAAATGAGATGTTTGAGGACAATGTGTGGTGTGAGGTGGTTTGATCGAGTAAGTAACGTAAGGGTAAGAGAGATGTGTGGAAATAAAAAGAGCGTGGTTGAGAGAGCAGAAGAGGGTGTTTTGAAATGGTTTGGGCACATGGAGAGAATGAGTGAGGAAATATTGACCAAGAGGATATATGTGTCGGAGGTGGAGGGAACGAGGAGAAGAGGGAGACCAAATTGGAGGTGGAAAGATGGAGTGAAAAAGATTTTGTGTGATCGGGGCCTGAACATGCAGGAGGGTGAAAGGCGGGCAAGGAATAGAGTGAATTGGAGCGATGTGGTATACCGGGGTTGACGTGCTGTCAGTGGATTGAATCAGGGCATGTGAAGCGTCTGGGGTAAACCATGGAAAGCTGTGTAGGTATGTATAGTTGCGTGTGTGGATGTATGTATATACATGTGTATGGGGGTGGGTTGGGCCATTTCTTTCGTCTGTTTCCTTGCGCTACCTCGCAAACGCGGGAGACAGCGACAAAGAAAAAAAAAAAAAAAAATATTTCCTATAATCAACTTAACTCTTTCTGTCTAGTTTGAGTGCGAAACAGATAACAGGTAGTAGCATGTAGAAGATTTCCCTGAATGATATTTCACTTAAATGTAATCCTTGAGAAATTTTGTCATAGAGTGTAACTACAGGTCCCATAGTCAATGCGCATCAACCATGGGTTTTGCTCTGATGAAACAAAAGGCAGGAATAGTATTACGCCCTCGAAGGGTATAAAATGAAATCACTCAGAATGTTGTACAATACACAAGTTACAATTTTGCATATGACGTAAGTTGCCTTTCTTAGTGGCTTGATGATATCAGTGCTTTGACTACGACACTGATCTAGATGCCGATTAGCCAGTTCTTACCTAAGTGGATTGTCGCTTTTATAAGAAAAGTTGTGAAATAATCACTGAAAAAAGAATATTGTTGGAAACCCAAAGTGCTAGATATGTGAGGAGGATCAGGAGACTATATACATACGTAAAGAAAGGAGTGATATTGATCTATTTGTAAAACACCATCAGCTCGACTGAAGAATATCTTTTCCTCGCTTCTTATACAAAACTTGAAAAATCAGATTATGTAACACGATTGACGATGGAAAAACTTCCTTCCACGATCCATAACATTAAGTAGTTCATGCAGTTACTCCTGATACTACCTACTTAAATTCATCTGATCCATTCATTATTTCTTCTTTCCATTCAGTGCTTCACATTAGTCTTATAAGATATCTTAACGTTTCTCTATCTATCCTTTCTATGCTTCTTTTGAGAATATGTGCCAAGATATGCTGGTTTTCACCCGTACTGGGTAAGCTGGCTAGTTATATACTACCGCCTTTCTCTCCTGCACCAGGGAACCCTCTTTTTGCCATGAAAAGTATGGATATGATGTTGTTGGAAGCGATTTTTTTATTTAGGAGAAATTTTATGATTATGTCGTTTCCACTCAGCCAAAAAAGAGAGTTCGCAAGGTTAGATATAGTTCTCGAGCTTATTGCTCTAAAAAATGGTGGTAGATAGCGTCCAGCACACTTCCAGCCATCGAACTGGGGACAACTTGCCATCAACCCCAAATCTTTACCTCAACAGACAACGTACTAGTTTCCATTAAAGCTTTATATCACACAGAACTCTTCTCATATACAGAAAGCTTCAATCTTAATGGCATCCATTTCATGAACCTAATCTACTGTCATATAACTTTTTAAATTTCGATATGCATCAGCATACACAATAACCTTATTCACTTAATGCCATTTATCCACAAATCTTATACTATAGAAGCATTCCTTTACATCTTCAACAAATTTCTATCTATATTACTATACAGTTATCATTATTTGTATCATCATTGATATCTATGTCAGTATAGCTGTTATCACTTTGATATCATTATTATCATGTGTACGAGTAGGAGGAGAGGAGAGTGATTGGTTCTTGGTGAATGTCTGTTTGCGGCAGGGGTGCGTGATATCTCCATGGTTGTTTAATTTGTTTATGGATGGGGTTGTTTGGGAGGTGAATGCGAGAGTTTTGGAGAGTGAGGCAAGTGTGCAGTTGTTGTGGATGAGAGGGTTTGGGAAGTGAGTCAGATATTGTTCGCTGATGATACATCGCTGGTGGCTGATTCGGGTGAGAAACTGCGGAAGCTGGAGACTGAGTTTGGTAAAGTGTGTGAAAGAAGAAAGCTGAGAGTAAATGTGAATAAAAGAAAGGTTATTAGATCCATTAGGGTTGAGGGACAAGTCAATTAGGAGGTAAGTTTGAATAGAGAAAATCTGGAGGAAGTGAAGTGTTTTAGATATCTGGGAGTGGATTTGGCAGGCAGCGGATGGAACCATGGAAGTGGAAGTGAGTCACAGGATGGGGGAGGAGGCAAGAGTTCTGAGGGCGTTGAAAAATGTGTGGAAGGCGGGAACATTATCTCGGAAAGCAAAAATGGGTATGTTTGAAGGAATAGTGGTTCCAACAATGTTATTTGGTTGCGAGCCGTGGGCTATATATAGGGTTTTGCGGAGGAGGGTGAATGTCTTGGAAATGAAATGTTTGAGGACAATATGTGGTGTGAGGTAGTTTGATCGAGTGAGTAATGAAAGGGTAAGTGAGATATGTGGTAATAAAAAGAATGTGGTTGAGAGAGCAGAAGAGGGTGTCGTGAAATGGTTTGGTCACATGGAGAGAATGAGTGAGGAAAGATTGACAAAGGATGGGAACGAGGAGAAGTGGGAGACCAAATTGGAAGTGGAAGGATGGAGTGGAAAAGCTTTTGAACGATCTGGACCTGAACATGCATGAGGGTGAAAGGCTTGCAAGGAATAGAGTGAATTGGAACGATGTCTTATATCGGGGTCGACGTGCTGTCAATGAATTGAACAGAAGCAGCAAGTATGAATTATGTACATGTATATATATGTATATGTCAGTCTAGTATATATATGTATACGTTGAAATGTATAGGTATGTATATGTGCGTGTGTGAACGTGTATGTATATACATGTGTATGTGTGTGGGTTGGGCAATTTCTTTCGTCTGTTTCCTTGCGCTACCTCGCTAACGCTGGAGACAGCGACAAAGTGTAATGAATAGATAAATCATTATTGTTATCATCATTATTATTATGCTTATTGTTATCATTATTATCATTACTATTACTATTATTACCGTTAATATTATCATTAGTATTATTATCTTTATCATCATTATATTATCATTGCTATTATCACTATCATCATCATTGTTAATACTATTATTGTTATTGCTAATATTAATCTAGGCCCATTAAACATGTTACAACCCTACAAGGATGACGGTAGAACCCTGTTTGTTGCATCCTTACATCTTTCGAAGAATTATTCTCTGTCTACCTCGTTGATATGGTCTGAAAACTTAAAAGTTTTGATCAGCTCATTTATCATTGTCTCTTCCAAGGTGGGTAAATTTAGCTCCTTAGCCTTTCCTTGCAACTCTACCTCTTTATTCGGGTAGAACCTTTGTAGGCTTCCTCTTTTAGGTCACTGAGATTGTTTCGATGCGGTGACCAAACTTAGGACGCATTTTCTAGTTTTGGCTTATGTAAGATGTGAGCAGCTTCCTGTACATATCCATTAACTTAAATGAAATTCATTCATTTGTCAGCAGACATTTGATTTCTCTAATTACTCCCCTAAGGTGCCAACAGGTTAGGGACGATATCGACTCCCAAGTCTGTCTCTCTTACATATCCTGAAATTTCTTACCTGATAGATAACAATCATATCAAGTACCTCTATCGAGGACTTCTTTCGCCGTGAACCATCCTCATGATTTTACAATTACTCAGGTTGAACTTCATCAAGCAAGTGTCAGTTCACCTTTGGAGTCTGTTCGGGTCCCATTGTAAGCTAATGCAATTCTCCTCGCTTTTCTCTTGCTTTATGACGTTTTCGTCACCTGCAAACTTTTCTAAATCATTCACATAGATCAAGAGGAGCAATAGTGTCAAAATAGGACCTAAATGCACTTCACTGGTGATTTCAAAAGGGATTGTCTTTGGCATTCGCTCTTTATTTCTTTCCACTAAGATAGTCTGTTCATCAGAAGAGTATCCTCCCATGCGATTTAATGTCAGATGTTATCTGCCAGTCCAGATAAAGCTGCTCTTTAACTGATCATTAGTTCCAGATGTATCCATGGAAAAGTTTTGGATTTTCTCCTGCCCTGTCCACAATATCCTTTACAAGTTTATGCTGTTCCTCCTTTCATATCCTGCTATTCTCGCTGTTTGCTGTCTTATACTTTATAAGAATGCTTTCTGACTAGAACAATACCTATGTCTTCGTTTCAGCACATAGTAAACCTCCTTTCCTTTATGACACCTTTTATCAAACCGGTATTTCCCATTTCTTTTCCCTCTTCATATATCTAAGGCTACAGGTACACATGTCCGTCGCCCTTTATTGTAAATTTCACTCAATGTTTCACCACACTGCTCTGGTACCTGGCTGCTGAACTCTAGTTCTCAGCTTATGTTCCCAGAGATACTACTTATTAATACCCCTCTTCAAATCTTGTCTCATCTCTCCTCTTTTAACTTTCTTATTCACCACATAATCAAACTTGTACATCATTTGTGTCTCTGACTCTCTCAAAATCTACCTTTTAGATAACAAGCTCTGCTCTTGTGTGCTGTACACTTTTCTACTTCTGTCACCAACCAGGTCAAATATGGTTGTTCCATCTCTCACAGTGCATATAATTCTTCCTATAGTTGCCCTTTGTTTCCTGTGTACCTCTGTTTTAATGTCCCTACTCCCATTATTCCAATGCATCAATCATCAAACTCTGAGTCTGTTGAACGAACCCTGAAATTGATCACGATTCCCAACTCCGGCCACTTTTATCAGTGGTTTCTGTACTTTGTGTTAAAGACATCTTCTTGTGTCTTAGTAGTCACTACCATATCGGCATAAGACTCTTCTAGTCTCTATCGCTTTTCATTTTAGGATTCACTCTTTCCTATGATTACATTTCTTCAATCAATTTTTTCTCGTATTTGATATCTTTTTTCCACTTTATGTTTAATCTTCAAATCTCGTCTCCATTCTCGCTACACTGCCCAAGTTCTTTTATTATATTTCTTACTTTCCCCTCAGCTCTGTTTCTTGAAAAGTTCCACTAATCTTTAAAGGCTGATGGTTTCAAATGATTTATTTCTTGATTCTCCAAAATGTCTTTTTTTCTTCATTATACGTATACCCTCATTATCTATCTTTCTGATAGATTTAGTCAGAGTTATAACATCTTGGTGCCTCCCTTGTCTGAATTGATTTTCAATTGATAAAAAAAATTAATTCTCGCCAAACTTAAATTGTGAATATGGTCTTGTTGGAGTTGTTAGTGCTGTTGCTGGGCTCAGCTTGCCTGTGTGTATGTATGTGTATGTATGGAAGCTATTCTGTTTGCATGCATTTTCCTCCACATTTTTTTTCTGCTGATGATGAACTATCTGTAAGGAGCACACTGCCTTTACTTTTCTTCTTATTGTCAAATGAAAAAATGCCTCCAAAAAGGTTTTTAACAAGAAGAAAAATTTTCAATATAAGATTAGATTGAAAACGACAAATTGAACATCTCCATGATTTGCACATAGAATTTTGTTTTATATGATAAATGATTCTCAGGATAAGATTATCACTGTCTTATTGAACTTTCTCGTCCAGTGCCATTCTGCCTCGGTTCAAGATGCTTCACACGTCTCCACATACAATGAAAATTTCATATTATAGTATGATTGTAAATGGTAAAATTTCTATTCGCGTCCTCAGTCAAAATTTTGTTTGATGACTCAGTACAAAAAAAATAGATCTGGAATAAAATAGTAAATGAACGTCATATGCTTACGTAAAATTGAGGCCCAGAGATATATAGTTAATGATTTCCTCCATAAATCCCACGAAGGTGAGACGCTTTCCACTAGGTGCTTTGGGATCCCTCACCATGACTGGTCTGTGAGAGGCAAACCCCACAGACGTCACCACCAAACTTGGGCTTTGAAGGAATCTGCCAAAATATTTCGAAGTAAGTGATCGAGAAAACTACATGTTGGTAAAACTGCATAAATCTAGGACAAGAAATAATTCTTTACAAAGATTTTTCAGATATTCTCCTTAGTATTTTCTGTGCACTAACGTTTCATGGGGTTCTTAGAGATTCAAAGACACACTCTTCTTAGATAAAAGAAACTGACTGGCTCTTTTGGAGAGCCACTCTAATTTCTTCCATACACACACGACGATATTTTCTTACCGAAATCAAACTCATACCTAGTGGCAAACTCGTTCTTATACAAATGGGAATAGGGGTAAAAGAATACTTCCAACGCATTCCTCACTTGTCGTAAAAGGCGACTAAAGGGGACAGGAGTGGGCTGGAAACCCTCCCCTCCTTGTATTCTAACTTTCTAAAAGGGGAAACAGAAGAAGGAGTCACGCGGGGAGTGCTCATCCTCCTCGAAGGCTCAGATTCGGGTGTCTATATGTGTGTGGATGTAACCAAGATGAGAAGAAAGGAGAGATAGGTAGTATGTTTGAGGAAAGGAGCCTAGAGGTTTTGGCTCTGAGTGAAACGAAACTCAAGGGTAAAGGGGAAGAGTGGTTTGGGAATGTCTTGGGAGAAAGTCAGGGGTTAGTGATAGGACAAGAGCTAGGGAAGGAATAGCACTACTCCTGAAACAAGAATCGTGGGAGTATGTGATAGAGTGGAAGAAAGTATACTCTAGATTGATATGGGTAAAACTGAAGGTGGATGGAGAGAGATGGGTGATTATTGGTGCATATGCACCTGGGCATGAGAAGAAAGATCGTGAGAGGCAAGTGTTTTGGGAGCAGCTGAATGAGTGTGTTAGTGGTTTTGATGCACAAGACCGGGTTATAGTGATGGGTGATTTGAATGCAAAGGTGAGTAATGTGGCAGTTGAGGGAATAATTGGTATACATGGGGTGTTCAGTGTGGTAAATGGAAATGGTGAAGCGCTTGTAGATTTATGTCCTGAAAAAGGACTGGTGATTGGGAATACCTGGTTTAAAAAGCGAGATATACATAAGTATACGTATGTAAGTAGGAGAGATGGCCCAGAGAGCGCTATTGGATTACGTGTTAATTGACAGGCGTGCGAAAGAGAGGCTTTTGGATGTTAATGTGTTGAGAGGTGCAACTGGAGGGATGTCTGATCATCATCTTGTGGAGGCGAAGGTGAAGAATGTATGGGTTTTCAGAAAAGAAGAGAGAATGTTAGGGCGAAGAGGGTGGTGAGAGTGAGTGAGCTTGGGAAGGAGACTTGTGTGAGGAAATACAAGGAGAGACTGAGTACATAATGGAAAAAGGTGAGAACAAAGGAGGTAAGGGGAGTGGGGGAGGAATGGGATGTATTTAGGGAAGCAGTGATGGCTTGCGCAAAAGATGCTTGTGGCATGAGAAGCGTGGGAGGTGGGTTGATTAGAAAGGGTAGTGAGTGGTGGGATGAAGAAGTAAGATTATTAGTGATAGAGAAGAGAGAGGCATTTGGACGACTTTTGCAGGGAAAAAATGGAAATGAGTGGGAGATGTATAAAAGAAAGAGGCAGGAGGTCAAGAGAAAGGTGCAAGAGGGCAAATGAGAGTTGGGGTGAGAGAGTATCATTAAATTTTAGGGAGAATGAAAAGATGTTCTGGAAGGAGGTAAATAAAGTGCGTAAGACAAGAGAGCAAATGGGAACTTCAGTAAAGGGGGCTAATGGGGAGGTGATAACAAGCAGTGGTGATTTGAGAAGGAGATGAAGTGAGTATTTTGAAGGTCTGTTGAATGTGTTTGATGATAGAGTGGCAGATATAGGGTGTTTTGGTCGAGGTGGTGTGCAAAGTGAGAGGGTTAGGGAAAATGATTTGGTAAACAGAGAAGAGGTAGTAAAAGCTTTGCGGAAGATGAAAGCCGGCAAGGCAGTAGGTTTGGATGGTATTGCAGTGGAATTTATTAAAAAAAGGTGGTGACTGTATTGTTGACTGGTTGGTAAGGATATTTAATGCATGTATGGTTCATGGTGAGGTGTCTGAGGATTGGCGGAATGCTTGCATAGTGCCATTATACAAAGGCAAAGGGGATAAGATTGAGTGCTCAAATTACAGAGGTATAAGTTTGTTGAGTATTCCTGGTAAATTATATGGGAGGGTATTGATTGAGAGGGTGAAGGCATTTACAGAACATCAGATTGGGGAAGAGCAGTGTGGTTTCAGAAGTGGTAGAGGATGTGTGGATCAGGTGTTTGCTTTGAAGAATGTATGTGAGAAATACTTAGAAAAGCAAATGGATTTGTATGTAGCATTTATGGATCTGGAGAAGGCATATGATAGAGATGATAGAGATGGTCTGTGGAAGGTACTAAGAATATATGGTGTGGGAGGCAGGTTGTTAGAAGCAGTGAAAAGTTTTTATCGAGGATGTAAGGCATGTGTACGTGTAGGAAGAGAGGAAAGTGATTGGTTCTCAGTGAATGTAGGTTTGCGGCAGGGGTGTGTGATGTCTCCATGGTTGTTTAATTTGTTTATGGATGGGTTTGTTGGGGAGGTGAATGCAAGAGTTTTGGAAAGAGGGGCAATTATGCAGTCTGTTGTGGATGAGAGAGCTTGGGAAGTGAGTCAGTTGTTGCTCGCTGATGATACAGCGCTGGTGGCTGATTCATGTGAGAAACTGCAGAAGCTGGTGACTGAGTTTGGTAAAGTGTGTGAAAGAAGAAAGTTAAGAGTAAATGTGAATAAGAGCAAGGTTATTAGGTACAGTAGGGTTGAGGGACAAGTCAATTGGGAGGTAAGTTTGAATGGAGAAAAACTGGAGGAAGTAAAGTGTTTTAGATATCTGGGAGTGGATGTGGCAGCGGATGGAACCATGAAAGCGGAAGTGAATTATAGGGTAGGGGAGGGGGCGAAAATTCTGGGAGCCTTGAAGAGAGTTTGGAAGTCCAAAACATTATCTCGGAAAGCAAAAAGGGATATGTTTCAAGGAATAGTGGTTCCAACAATGTTGTATGGTTGCGAGGCATAGGCTATGGATAGAGTTGTGCGCAGGAGGGTGGATGTGCTGGAAACGAGATGTTTGAGGACAATATGTGGTGTGAGGTGGTTTGATCTATGAAGTAATGTAAGGGTAAGAGAGGTGTGTGGAAATAAAAAGAGTGTCGTTGAGAGAGCAGAAGAGGGTGCTTTGAAGTTGTTTGGTCTCATGGAGAGAATGAGTGAGGAAAGATTGACCAAGAGGATGTATGTGTCAGAGGTGGAGGGAACGAGGAGTAGCGGGAGACCAAATTGGATGTGGAAAGATGGAGTGAAAAAGATTTTGAGCGAGCGAATTGGAACGATGTGATATACCGGGGTCGACGTGCTGTCAATGGATTGAACCAGGGCATGTTAAGCGTCTGGCGCAAACCATGGAAAGTTCTGTGGGGCCTGAATGTGGAAAGAGAGATGTGGTTTCGGTGCATTATTACATGACAGCTAGAGACTGAATGTGAACGAATAGGGCTTTTGTTATCTTTTCCTAGCGCTACCTCGCACACATGAGGGGGGAGGGGGTTGTCATTCCATGTGTGGCGAGGTGGCGATGGGAATGAATAAAGGCAGACAGTATGAATTATGTACATGTGTATATATGTATATGTCTGCGTGTGTATATATATATGTATACTTTGACAATATAGGTATGTATATTTGCTAACCTAGCCATTCTCCCTGACCTTCTCACTTTGCACAACACCCCGACAAAAGCACCCTACATCTGCCACTCTATCACCAAACATATTCAACAAACCTTCAAATTACTCACCTCATCTCCTTCTCACTTCATTACTACCTGCTATCGCTTTCACTCTCGCCCGTTCACCGAAGTTTCATTTTCTTTCTTGTCCTCTGCACGCTATTTACCTCCTTTCAAAACATCTTTTTATTCTCCATAAAGTTTAATGATACTTTCTCACCCCATCTCTCATTTTCCCTCTTTTTCAACCCATTCACCTTCTTCCTGACTTTCCTCTCGCTTTATTTTGTACCTCTTCCGGTCATTTGCACTCTTTACTTGTACGTTTCGTCCAAACGTCTCTCTTTCCTCTTTCTCTAGAAACTTTACTTCTTCATCCCAATACTCATTACCCTTTTCAATCCGCCCACCTCCCACCTTTCTCACGCCATATTCATCTTTCGCACATGCTATCACTGTTTTCCTAAAGACATCTCGTTCCTCACCCAGTCCTATCACGTCATTTCTCTCACCTTTTGCCATTCTACAATCAATCTCTCCTGGTACTTCCTTACACAGATTTCCTTTCCCAGCTCACTTACTCTCACCTCTCTCTTTTCCCCAACATTTTTTTTTTCTTTTTTCAAAACCTTCACAAATCTTCACCTCCGCCTCCACAAGATAGTGACCAGACATTCTACCAGCTGCCCCTTTCAGCATATTAACATCCAAAAGTCTCTCTTTTCACACGTATCAGTTAAAACGTAGGCTGATAATGTTCTTTGATCATCTCTACTACTCACATACGTATGCACACGCATATCTCTTTTTAAACCAGGAATTCCCTGTCATCTGTCTTTTTCCTCATCACATCGTAATGGAAGCTCGTAAATCTAAGGCACTGACTGGTCTTCCTTGAAGTAGCATGTGGCGTTGCTGTCATTACGCATTTACAGGGCGACCGAGGTCAAACCCCCATAGGTTCGACCTGCTTAAATGGAGAGGAATTTTGTAGCTCTTTGGGTGTTTCTACTGTCTGTCTATGATTGAGTGTTGTTTCCGCCGCTCTTGACAAGCAGGGAAATCCTTTCATGTGATTTGATACAAGATATGTTTCGATGTATATAGTTCAGCTTCTTTCCTTGTCCCTTTAGCATAGTCTTTGTAGATTATATAGGCTTCTTGCCACGCTGACAAGTGTCCACACTCATCTGTATGTGGAACAAGCGAGTTGTAAGTTCCATGCAAGCGTAATCCACATATTGCTTATACAGTTTCTTCTGCAACGCACAGGCGGAATCTTGTACACTATGTGTAGTTTGTTGACAATATGTTCTGTCTTTTTCTCTTTCACCGTAACGCCTGTTCTTATTCTTGTCGCTGCGTTTGAAAATGATACTAAAGTGAGCAGAAAAACTTAGACCCAGTACATTACGCATAGCTACAGTTAGAATAAGATTGATGAAGCTAAAGTTCAAACAAGATCTTGTGGATCTCTTGGCTTTATTTAGATTCTTATAATATTCATGTACTTTTGGAGTTCAAATTCATGTAATGATTCAAGTAAGTTTCTCTTAGTATCTTAGTTCCATCATGCATAATTGTTACTCACTTGGAGAACTTGTCTGGGAAGAGCGGGAGGCGTGAGACGAGGGCGAGGCCCCGGTCGGGTGTCCAGGAAGCAACCAGCAACGGCTGAGACCCCGGGAGGCTGTATGGTAGATGTATGTACATACTGCATCTGTTGAGAAGGTATTGGCTATTCATTATATTATTTCACTACAGTAGCCTTGTTTATATATCCCATATGCGTAATGTATACTCGGCAACAGGAGTTCCCAGGCACGTACCTAGTGTGTTTTATATGTCAACTGAGCTGGTAAAACTGTATGAGGGAGGAAGTATGGTAGAGTGAACTGTTAAATAAAGGGACACTAATAAAACTGTCAAATTGATCTTGCAGATGGATATGCGTGGTAGTATGTTTTGTATAACTGATAAGGAGCAGGTAAGTAAGAAGACACCCATGAATGTTAATAAACGTAATATTTCTTGGTGCTACTTAGAACTGCAGTTGTCGTACAGAAACTGTCAACCATCACATAATAATTATGTTAGATGTCACTATATCAGCAAGTGTCTACTGTGAAAGTCCATGCAGTAATTTGTATACCATAAATTTAGATATAAACATAGCTTTTGTGCCAAACAGGAACATGTAACGTTTACGAGCAAACTGTCATGTCTTGTGACCTCAATACACTCACATTCTTTCTCTGCCAACCCTCCCACGCTCCCTCACACACACTACCCTGTTTTCACCCAACTTTTTCTGGCCAGTTATATCGCTGTTTTCACATGTCTGTAATTACCTCTGATCGGATGATAAAGGTCATTATCGCTTACCCTGATAATTGTTGTGCTAACCATCATTTGCACCTGACAATATTTAACAGTTCACGTCACTGTTATGTTCCATACACACTTACTCCTCCTCCATTCAGTTTTACCAGCTCATACTAGGTACGTGCTAACGAACTCCAGTGGCAGAGTTTACATATCCTAGATATACTGAAAACCACAAGCTGAATGACCTATGAGAGCCTGGAGTGCCGTTTACAATGATGAACAGGGCATTCCTCTGAGCGAAGGTTCTGTGGAGGTCGTGCAAGGCCATGACAGGTAGACGGGTGACACCCAGGAGCCTGGTCGGCCACAGCAGGAGTTGGCTTGTGAAGGATCGTTTGGCAACAGCAGCGAGGAAGCTTGGGTCGTCGCTTACCACCACCACCGTCACGCACCATAACACTCGCCGAATCTAGGGGATATAGTCTAATGGATGTTAGGTAAAAATGGTGTAGTATCCTAAGTATTAATATGAAAATAAACTCTCTCATCATCTTAGTTGTAAAGTGAGAGTGATTATCCATCCTAAATGTAACAGGGATATACACTACCTGTCTCATCTCTAATGTAAGTCATGTACCAGTTTCAAAGGTAAGATATTAATGGCATATCTATCTTAAAATAGTGAGGACGACCATATTTCTTATCAGTAGCAATAGAATGGCACATCCAATATATATAGCTTTGGTAACGAGGTGACTTATCAAAGACCCAGTATTGAAAGAGAGAGAGAGAGAGAGAGAGAGAGAGAGAGAGAGAGAGAGAGAGAGAGAGAGAGAGAGAGAGAGAGAGAATAGTTACGCCAGTAATACCACGTAAGTGACATTCCCTGCTTATCTCTAATATGTGAGAAATTTACCTATATCAATAATAACAGAGTAACTGACCTACATCGGCAGTAATAGGAGGAGAACAGACCTGCAGAGCCGTGTCGACCATGTAGGATATCCTCGCCTGGGTCATATTATCTTCCTGGACACCAGTTTCAACCTCGAAAATCCCAAACTCACAGGGGGTCTGTAACCCTCGTAACACCTATGGTGCAAGGGACAAAAGTTATAGTATCATACAATGTAAACATAATCCCGGCAATATCCAGCTATAGTAGTTAAAACTGAAGTAACTTACCTCATAAACACCTGTGGCTGAAGTTCTGCCATCTGCAAAGAGGAGGACGGAACATCGGAGGGGACACGCTGCTGACAGTACATCGTCCACTGCCCCCGACGCTAATACGAGGGTATTGCTATCATCTGAAATGATGCAAACGAAAACTATATGTTACATTTGCTCACATATTTTCTGGCCGTCACCAGTCGCACAGACCTTGTCAAGACACATTCATCATAATGACCAAGACGCAATCACACTGATAAACATGAACGCTTAGATATTCGTTTGCTCACCCTACAAAGACGCACAAAACGTCACCGCGCTTCATGATAAGTGATCTCGTCTGGTGGACATGGCTGGGTTTCTTAGCACTATAGAAACCCCAAAGAAGGGAATCTTTAGTTAGAAGGTAAAGCTAAGGTATAGTGCATATATATGTATATATATATATATATATATATATATATATATATATATATATATATATATATGTATATATATATATATATATATATATATATATATACATAACATACAAACCTCCAACAGCCAGGATCGAACCCAGGACCCCTGTGCGAGAGGCAGGCATGCTAACCGCTAGGCTATGGGCCTGGCTAATAGGAAACAACTATTCGAATACTACGTACTCGAATACCCTTCGTCTCACAATGGTGAGCAACGGGGTCTATACCGGTTATTTCCCAACAGGCGCACATAGCCAGCTGATAGCGTTTTACCGAAAATAACTGTACAACGCGGAGGTATATGAATACGAATAAAGTGCATATGAACGCGCACCTTCATAGAACATACAAACCTCCAACAGCCAGGATCGAACCCGGGACCCCTGTGCAAGAGGCAGGCATGCTAACCGCTAGGCTATGGGCCTGGCAAATAGGAAACAACTATTCGAATACTAAGTAATACTAAGTACTAGTATTCGATCGCTTCTCTTTTTTCCCTCCACCTCTGACACATATATCCTCTTAGTCAATCTTCCTTCACTTATTCTCTCCATGTGTCGAAACCATTTCAACTTAACCTCTTCCGCTTTCTTAACCAAAATGTTTTTAATACCACACCTTCATCTTAACCTTTCATTACTTTTGTCGATCTAACACCTTACACCACATATTGTTTTCAAATATTTAATTTCCAACACCTCCCCCCTTCTCCGCATAACCATGTAATCATTTAACTTTGTTGGAACCACTATTCCTTGAATCATTTCCATTTTTGCTCTCTGAGATAACGTTGTCGCCTTCAACACATTTTTCAACGCTTCGAGAACCTTCCATCCTTTCCCCACCCTGTGACTCACTTGCGTTTCCCTTTTTCCATCGGCTGCTAAGTTTACTCCCAGATACCTAAAGCACTTCACTTCTTCCATTCTTTTTTTTTACCATATCAACTTCCCTCCCAATTTACTTTTTCCTCAACCCTACTAAACGTAATAACCTTGTTTTTATTCACATTTGCCTTCAACTTTCTTCTTTCATACACTTTAACAAACTCAGTCACCAACTTTTGCAGTTACTCACCCGAATCAGCCACCTGCGTTGTATCATTAGCGAATAACAGCACAGCCTGCATACTGAATCCATAAATTGATGAGGCTCTCTTTTGAAAGGGCACCAAACTTGCTTCCTTTCACTTACCATAAGAGGGAAGTAGGTGTGCGGTAACTGTGATTGTCTCAGCCAACAACAGGATTAGCAACTTAGCTAGCGACATCTGTGTCTCTCAATCTAGAATGAAACATTACCATTTTCTTTATATAACTATTGTATGATGATATCTTGCTTAAGTTAACTGCTAAATTGAGATTCCACCATAACTGAGACTCTATCATTGATGTTTTTTTTTTTTTTCAAATCCATATCTAATGTCAAAAGTGCATATATCATCTACATTGCTAATTGTAATATAATTCAATCTAAGAGCTTCTCTAACAGTAAACATTATGAATATGTGGAATTTTATGTCTCACTCATAAATATGTGAACGGCTACTGCATTAGAATATTGGTCTATTATCATTCATATATCTGACTCTTCATGTATATATATATATATATATATATATATATATATATATATATATATATATATATATATATATATATATATATATATACATATATATATATCACATACAAACCTCCAACAGCCAAGATCGAACCCGGGGCCCGTGTGCCACAGGCGGAAATGCTACCGCTAGGCTATGGGCCTGGCTAATAGTAAACAGATATTCGAATACTATGTACTCGAATACCATTCGTCTCACATTGGTGAGCAACGGAGTCTACACCGGTTATTTCCCAACAGGCGCACATAGCCAGCAGATAGCTGGCTGTTGGATGTTTGTATGTTCTTTGAAGGTGCGCGTTCATATGCACTCTATTCGTGTGTATATATATATATATATATATATATATATATGTATTTTATATTGATATCATAATTTGCACTATGGTGATTACCCCAGAACTTCATTCTAAAAACAAAACCCTGGTGATATCCAAGACCTCTTTCTAAAGGCTCCTGCAGCCCATGGCTAAACTGCTGTCAGTAACAGGGAAATGTGAGCTCCTTTCACCTGAGACGCTGTATATGTTATGTAATTAAACTTGGACCCCTAATTTAGCAGCAACTAAGCTGGAGAGAATATCAATAAACAAATGGGTAATTGAACAACATAAAACAAAAGGAAGTATGGAAATGATTCACAAAACCTCTTCGTTCAGACTGATTCTAAAGCACTGGGAACCATGGGAAAGAAAGCCTTAGACTTACTCAACGACCTCGGAACCTGGGTGATGTAAGCAGCTAAAGACGAGAGAACAGCCGGTTATCTATTTCAGCACCTCATCATAGCTATTCAACGAGGAAACGCAAATTGCAGCTATAGTTCATTTCACTCCTTCAAAATGAATAGCTTATATGTTTATAACTTATAATCACAGTTAAATAGTTTACACTTGTTTACTTATTTTGTTATATATTTGAATACAATACATGTTTATATATTTCTCTTGTGCTAGAGAATTTATTCAACACCTATATTATTACTTTGTAATCACAAGAATCCTTATTTTCATTCAAAGTGCCATAAATGCCCATTTTTGCAATCGCAATATAAAATTTCATATTTCGTCTTAACAAAACTATTTATTCAATTCTAGTATCTAAGCACATCAAATTTTTAAGAAAGGCAGGCAAATAGGCAAGACGGACAGCCAGAATAGATTAAACTAGGCAGCATGAAACCAAAAAGGCACTTTTTTTTTCCTTTGAAAATTATCATATATACATGTCTTATGCTTAATAGAGCAACAATATTTGTAAAATTATTTATATCTAATCAGATTGACAACATACTACAGCTAATCCGTTGTTTCGTCTATGGAATTCCAAGTCATTTGTTTGTGACTTCAGCCAGTATTTCCTAAGTGAAGCCAGCATAAGAAGTGTCCACATACTTTTACGTAATACAGCCTCACTTGGTACACATTCCCCTTGGAGTATTCCTTCAGATAAAGACTACGGAGACTCATTTCCCAGACTCCACAAAGGAACGATCGGAAGATTTCATATATGACGAATACATGCATTCTGTTGACCAGTTTTGCGAGCAGCAGTAGCTATGTACTTAGAAATTGTTGAATGATGATAAATAAAGATTGTTTAATGTCAAACCGAACATCTCTTACGTCTTCAGTCTGCCGGGTGCTGGACGAGTGTTCAGTGCATCAGAGTATATTTGACGAGATGTTTCTTCGTTCGCTACTTGTAATTTCTCCTTTAAACGCTGCTGGACATACTTCACTTAGAGTAATTGGTTCCTCAAAATGTAACAATTTTGTAAGAGTTTCGCAGCAATGTGTTATCTATAGATGGGTCAGTAACATTTTGCAAACTATGGGAAACATCAGTGAACTATGAGAAATTTACTTCTTTTCTCTTTATTTCAAGACTTCTAAGCAAATAGCTGCCGCTGCACTTAAAACTAGTCAACAGTGTACGTGCTTTCTTACTTCATATATTACGATTTCTGGTTGACAGTCTCAGTTTTCGTCGGGCCTGAGAAAGACTTTGGTTAACACCGACATTCTTCTGTGGAAACTCGGATATTAGTTTCTTCAATCTTTGGAAAATACATCAAGGAGAATGTACCATTTAGGGCTATGTTACGTAAACATTATGAGACGCTTGTTATGTTAGTGTTATCCAGATGATGAGGAATGAGGTCAGAAGCAAAATGATTTGGATTTCCATTGAGGAAACAACAGATGATGTAGGAAGGTATGTTGCCAACATGATTATTGGAACCAGCGAAAATCTCTGTTTTTCAATATATGTAGAAAACTGCCGGTCGTTTCCGTATTTTCCAGAAGAAAGAGTGCTAAAATGAAAGAATTTGATAAGTTGGTAACAGAAATGTAGCGCAACCTGTAAATGTAACTTTTATTCTACCTACGTTTTCCCTCTAAGAAGCAGCAAAGTTTCAAATGAGGAGAGATTATATGAATTAGCTATTTCTATAGAATATAGACTAATTTGATATAATCTATTTTGCTAATATTGACGTAATGTGAAGCATAATATATGTATAACTATTTTTGGAAGTAAAGTGTTTAATGGCTCTTTCAATTCAATGTTGCATATTTTTGCCACTTTTGACTGTTCGTCTTGCGTATTCGATTGTCTTTTTTAAGATTTTAAGCTCTAATCATCGAGGCTTTACTCATACCTAAATCACATATAGATCAAAGGTATATCAAGTAAAAATAAGCAAATCATTATTGAAATTGCAAAACTACGCGTTTACGGCATTTGAACGAACATCTGCGAGAGGTAGGAGAGTTTCAAACACTTTGGAGACTGCAGAGGTTAAAGCAATGGGGTGATGGTTGAAACGGTTAGAACACCATGGTAAGGTTCCAAGAAAAAGGAGAAGTCTGGGTTTTCAGACGGAGGCAATATAGGCGGGCAAGGAAATGAGCTAACTCAGAGGCTCACTCCCGTAGGACTCACGAGGTATGCCACCTGGGCCATACACCTAGTCCATCTTGAGTTGAGACAGTTTTCAGGAGACCGTGCGCGAGGAAAATGTGGATGATTTTGGTTAGGTGGAAGGAAGTGAAAATTGTGGATCAGACGGGAAACTGTCTAGAGTATGATTTTAGATGAATAACGTACAACAGGAGTGGCCTTGTCAGTTGGTGAGTAAGGTATGGATTGATTAGTTGGAAAGGGAAGGAGAAAGGTTGATATACAAAAACTATCTGAGACAAATTGGTTAACGTGCAGAAAGATTTCACAGTACAGGAATAAATCAAATCATAGACTCTTCATGAAGGTGTGACTGACTTATCAAAGAAAGACCTTGCACTACTCCGCACAGAAATGAATTTGGAGTGGGTTCAGGGGAGGAAAAGGGTATCATGGCCCGATGTCTTCTGTTCCTGCTGCAGGGACTATAAACGGAATTGAGAGAAGAAATATCAAATAGAAAATGGGATGTAAGAATCTATTTCGGCTATACTTTCTGCAAAATATGAAGTCAGAAAAGTGGCTGCTTCGGATAACCGATGAGCTCTCATAAAATGCCAACGTTTGCATTTCGAAAGGAGGACAGAAAGTTGATATTTTCTCCCATGAAAAGTAATAGAAATGAAATTGTGGTGGAAAGATCTTAAGGTGGCATAAACACTTTATGTATAGTGCGCAGATCCAGAAAGAAAAAATTAAGTGTACTTGAGGTGTGATCGTAATGGTCGGGAACTCGTACTGGGTCTTGTTATTTTCTGTTTCAAATCGTTACGGAGAGAATGAGAAGGGCCTCTGTTCTACAGGATCATCCTGGGTGGAACCCAGCCAGTCCTTGTGGGTTGGCAGAAATGTCTTGCTTAGAGGATCTCAATGTGCTGATGTGTAAGGAGTAATACCTTGTAGCAGTAAAACAAATAGTCAAAGATCTATTACATAATTGGAGTAACTTTGATTTAGGTTAGGTTCTACAAAACAAAAGAAGAGATGTATAAGGTACATAAATTTTAATCCCAGATGGCATCAACCTTAGGAGACCAAAGATCGACGACGCTAGCAATGGGATTTTTTTCATATCACAATAGATGCAAACGACATCACTGGAGCGGAAACGATGGTGGAGATTAAGTTAGAGATCTGGTACCACAGAGCGGAAGCAGTTATGGACAGTGAAGTTTCTGAGATATGAAAAAATTAGAGGAACGATTTCTAGAAGCGGCATACCGTACTTGATTTCCTCACAAAATCTTCCAGTGCGCAGCCACTTTTTTTACGTTGGAGGTTCAAATAACAGAAAAAAGTCAACATCAAGGCCGGGCCTTAATCTACATATATAGAGGATTATCAAAGGAAAAAAGAAAATACAAGAGAGAGTATTCAAGAATTTTGGAGGAGCTGAAAAAGCTGCCTTTTCAAATGTGCCAGGTTGTAGTTTTCGGGAAAGACATGAGAAGGTAGAGATTTCTAAATTTTTCGATGTGTATGGAAAGAAACAGTTATCAAAATGGCCCACCCTGGAGTTGCCAATGACCACACAGTAATCCTGTGACGCAGTAGCTTGCCAAGGATTGCGTGGTCAGGCTGTGGTGGGGATACACAAGCATCCAGCTCTTGGGAGCAAAAACCAAATTATTATCTATAGAAGAAGGACTTTGAGCCAACATTGCGGCTAGGGCAAGCGGGTCAGGCCTTGAAGTTTGCCTGGAAGAGTTTATAAGTCTGACCGATTTTGACTCATCTCTGTCAAGTAAGGATGCATAGCTAGAGCCACCCTAGATAAGAGAGAAGTGCTCCATACAAGAACGAAGCAATCCTTTGTGTAAACGGAGCATCTGGTCAGAAAAAAAAAGATATTTTGCAAGATAAACAGGTCTCCTAGTTTCACAAGGTGGTGGAATTAAAGAACCGTGAAGGGAGAGAGGAAGCTTATGGGGAATTTTCGATGGAGGTGGATATGAAAATGGTTCTTAGAGAAATTAAACTTAACCAGATTTCGTCTTCCCCATTGAAAAATCTTGCCAAAAGCTGAGTTAACTGAGGAAGCTGTGTCGAGACGAGATGCAAATCGAATGAGTGAAGAAGCAGAATTTAAGGAAGTGGAGGAATGCAGTGTTGAATCGTCAGCATATGAGTGAATTTGGTTATTGTGGGAAGAGAGGCAATCGTTGATAAAAAGGAGAAAAGGTATAGAAGACAGGACAGAATCCTAAGGGACATCGCTGTTGATGGAGTAAGAGGGTGAGACTGGTCCACTTGCTGGATATGGGGAAGCAAAGTGAGAGAGGGAAGTTAAAAGAAGGAAACTTAAAGATGAGGCCCCAGTGCCACACCCTATGAAAATCTTTTCATATGTCAAGGGCAACTATATAGGATTCCCTCAAATCTTTCAGGGATTATGACCAGACATTAGTAAGATAGGAAAGAATATTAACAGTGGGTCTCGCTTTAGTGATCAGAAAAAAGAATGTGAGATTCAAGATGTCTCAGGATATGGGAGCTGAGGAGGGATTCAAAGAATTTGGATAAAGTGGATGTCAAAACAACAAGACAATAGTTCGGGGGGTTGGAACGGTTACACTTCTTAGGAATGGGATGTGCTAACGCATGCTTCCAAGAAGGTAAGTTTTGTTTTTTAACAAGAATGCTTAAGCCTTAATATGACCTGTCAGTATTCCTGTGGAGTTATCGGAAATAACCATCTTAGACCAATGTATTTCTGCAGGGGCATGTTTTACAGTCCAAATACCAATACCCATAAAAAGTTTGTCCAGTTTTAACAATAACATCCAAATCTTTTCTTTTTTTATACTCTTTGGAACATTCTTACAATACTCTGAAATTTGTGTGGCATTTTAATCCATAAGTACTGTAGAATCTAAATATACGCTCAGGTTTTAAGTTATTTTCAACATACATAGTTGTCTTACGATCCCACTTGTATCCGCCTAGTACAATTAATGGATAGCACTGGCAATGCTTCACAATACCGTCTATATCACATTCAGTCCAGAGTATGTCACCCCAATTAAGTGCTTGTCTTCAGCTATACTACAAAGACTTTACAAAAACTTACACTTCTCAAAAAATATTGAGATTCATATAGTCCCATAACCTCTACACTGAGATATCATTTTAAAACAGATCATTAATCCTGATCCTGATGCGTGTTCTTTCACCTGTTGAATGTAAATTTGCTGAGATAGGCAGTTGGTGGGATGTCTGATTAATATCATGTGGATGCGATGTTGAATATTTACAGAGGATTTCGATCAAGAGGAAACAGTATCAGTGGAAAAGGGAATTGAGCAAGGAAAAGAGACTTTTGTAAGGCTTTGAAGGAAATGAAAGGAGAGATTGAGTGTACAATGGCAAAAGGTTAGAGTAAATAAAGCAAGGGGAGTGTGTGAGAATAGTAGGTATTTAGGGAAGTAGTACTGGTGTGTGCGAGAGATGCATGTAGCATGCGAAAGGTGGGAGGTTGTCAGATATAAAGCGATAGCGAGTGGTGATGTGATGAAGTAAAGTTGCTAGTGAAAGAGAATAGAGGGGCGTTTGGGAGGAACTTAAAGGGTAGGAGTGGAAATGACTGGGGGATGTTTAAGAGAGAGCGGCGGGAGGTCAAGAGAAAGGTGCAAAGCTGAAAAAGATTGCAAAAGAGTTGGGGTGAGCGAATATCAGTAAACTTTGTGAAGATTTGTTGGAAGGTAGTGAATAATGTGCAAAAAAAACAAGAAAACAAATAAGAACATCAGTGAAGGGGAATGGAAAGTGACAACTGGTGGTGATGAATTGAGGAAGGGATGGCGTGAGTATTTCGAAGAAATGCATTTGATGATAGGATAGTAGATGTATGTATGATTTTGAGGAGTCTGAGGGATGGCATGTATAGTGTCATACGAAGGCATGCGTAGAGCATGAGATTCAGGAGGAGCAGTGAGGTTTCAGAAGTGGTATAGGATGCGTGGAGCAGATCTTCAATGAATTTATGTCAGAAATACTTGGAAAAACCGATGAGTTTGTATGAAGCATTAATAGATCCGTATATAGCATACGATAGGGTTAATAGATATGCCGTGTGGAAGAGATTAAGATTATACGATGCGGGGGTAAAGTTGCTGGTAAAAGTGAGAAGTTTTTATTAAAGGTACAAGTCGAGAGGAAAGTGAATTGTTCTAAGTGAAGGTTGGTCTACGTCGGAATACGTTGTCTGATGTCGCCATGGTTGCTTAATTAGTTTATGTAAGGGAGGCAAATGTAAATGTCTTGGAGAGAGGGGTGAATATGCAATCAGTAAGGGATGAGAGGGCCTGGGAAGTGACTTAGATTTTGTTTGCTGATGATACAGCGCTGCCGACAGTGAGAAACTGCTGAAGTTTTTAACTGGGTTTTGAAAAGTGTGTGAAAGGAAAAAGTTGAGTATAGATGCGTTGGGCTGTGAATCTAAATGTAGATAAATCAGAGAAAGTGAAGTGTTTGAGACACCTGGGACTGGACATGATAACGAATACAACCATGGTAGTGGAAGTGAGTAACACAGTGGAGGATCGGGCAAAAGTTCTGGGAACACTGGAGAATGTGCATGAGGGCAGGAAAAGGTATGTTTGACGGAACAGTAGTTCCAAAATTATATAGTTGCGAGGCATGGGCTATAAATAGCGATACACAGAGGAAGATGTTTGTGTTGGAAACGGAATGTTTAAGGACATTATGTGGTCTGAGGTGGTATAATCGAGTAAGTAATGAAAGGGTAAGAGAGAAGTTTGGAGATAAAAAGAGTGTGGTTGAGAGAGCTGAAGAGGGTGTGTTGAAATGGTCTGGACATAAGGAGAGAATGAGTGAGAAAAGATTGACAAAGAGGTGTCAGGGAGGTGCCATGAGAGAAATATCATGAGAGGCATGTGTTTTGGAAGCAGCTGAGTGAGTGCGTTAGCAGCTTTGATGCACGAGACCGGGTTATAGTGATGGGTGATTTGAATGCAAAGGTGAGTAATGTGGCAATTAAGGGTATAATTGGTGTACATGGGGTGTTCGGTGTGGTAAATAGAAATGACGAGGAGCATGTGGATTTGTGTGCTGAAAAAAGTGAATGGGAATACCTGGTTTAAAAAGATAAATATCTCTGTAAACTCTATCATATGCCTTCTTCAGATCCATAAATGCTACATTCAAATCCATTTGCTTTTCTTCGTATTTCTCGCATTCATTCTTCAAAGCAAACACCTGATCCATCCTCTACCACTTCTGAATCCATACTGGTCCTTCCCAATCTCATGCTCTGTGCATGCCTTCACCCTTTCAATCAATACCCTACCATATAATTTCCCAGGAATAATCAACAAACTTATACCTCTATAATTTGAGCAATCACCTTTACCCCCTTTGCCTCTGTACAATGGCACTATGAATGCATTCCGCCAATCCTCATGCACCTCACCATGAGTTATACATATATTGAATATCCTTACCAACCAGTCAACAACACAGTCACCCCCTTTTTTTGATGAATTCCGCTGCAATACCATCCAAATCCGCACCCTTGCCAGCTTTCATCTTCCGCAAAGCTTTCACTACCTCTTTTCTGTTTACCAAATCATTCTCCCTAACCCGCTCACTTCGCCACTCTATCGTATAACATATTCAACAAACCTTCAAAATACTCACTCCAATCCCTTCTCACATCACCACTAGTTGTTATCACCTCCCCATTAGCCCCCTTCACCGATTTTTTCATTTGTTCTCTTCCTTTACGCACTTTGTTTACCTCCTTCCAAAACAAAATTTTAATGATGCTCTCTCACCCCAACTTTTATTTGCCCTCTTTTTCACCTCTTGCACCTTTCTTTTGACCCCCTGCCTCTTTCTTTTATACATCTCCCAGCCATTTGCACAATTTCCCTGCAAAACTCGTTCAAATGCTTCTCCCTTCTCTTTCATTAACAATCTTACTTTTTCATCCCACCACTCACTACCCTTTCTAATCTGCCCACCTCTCACATCTATTATGCCACAAGCATCTTTTCCCCAAGCCATCACTGCTTCACTAAATACATCGCATGCCTCCCACACTCCCCTTACGTCCTTTGCTCTCACTTTTTTCCATTCTGCGCGGATTAAGTATATACCTATGAGTCAACAGGGAAAATGAAACTCGATAAGTTTCCAAGTGCACTTTCGTGCAATAATTACATCATCATGGGGGACACAAGAGATAAATATAACAGTCAGTTGATATACAACGAAAAGACGTAGCTAGGACGCCATTTGGTATATATGCGATTGTACAAGACAGACAACGAAGGTATCATAAACTATTATGTGGACAAGAAGTTGAATTGTTTACAAATCTAATCAACAATAAAGTTATCCAATTTATATAGACCATCACTAACATTAAGATTATAATTCTCTGAGTATTATATATTGTTTATGTTACGCTTGTTGTCTGTCTTGGACAATCGTATCAAATCTACAAATCTTCACCGCCACCACAAGATACTGATCAGACATCCCTCCAGTTGCCTCTCTCAACACATTAACAATTAAAATTCTCACTTTCTCGCACCTATCAATTGACACGTGATCCAATTACTCCCTCTGGCCATCTCTCCAACACACATCCATATATATATATATATATATATATATATATATTTATATATTTTTTTTTTTTTCATACGGCTCGCCATTTCCCGCATTTGCGAGGTAGCGTTAAGAACAGAGGACTGGGCCTTAGAGGGAAAATCCTCACCTGGCCCCCTTCTCTGTATATATATATATATATATATATATATATATATATATATATATATATATATATATATATATATATATATATATATATATATATTTTTTTTTTTTTTTTTTTTGCCGCTGTCTCCCGCGTTTGCGAGGTAGCGCAAGGAAACAGACGAAAGAAATGGCCCAACCCACCCCCATACACATGTATATACATACGTCCACACACGCAAATATACATACCTACACAGCTTTCTATGGTTTACCCCAGACGCTGAGAAACTGCAGAAGCTGGTGACTGAGTTTGGTAAAGTGTGTGAAAGAAGAAAGCTGGGTGTAAATGTGAATAAGAGAAAAGTTATTAAGTACAGTAGGGTTGAAGGACAAGTCAACTGGGAAGTAAGTTTGAATGGAGAGAAACTGGAGGAAGTAAAGTGTCTTAGATATCTGGGAGTTGATTTGGCAGCGGATGGGACCATGGAAGCGGAAATGAATTATAGGGTAGGGGAGGGGTCGAGAATTCTGGGAGCCTTGAAGAATGTTTGGAAGTCGAGAACATTATCTCGGAAAGCAAAAATGCCTATGTTTGAAGGAATAGTGGTTCCATCAATGTTGTATGGTTGCGAGGCGTGGGCTATGGATAGAGGTGTGCACAGGAGAGTGGATGTGCTGGAAATGAGATGTTTGAGGACAATGTGTGGTGTGAGGTGGTTTGATCGAGTAAGTAATGTAAGGGTAAGAGAGATGTGTGGAAATAAAAAGAGCGTGGTTGAGAGAGCAGAAGAGGGTGTTTTGAAATGGTTTGGGCACATGGAGAGAATGAGTGAGGAAAGATTGACCAAGAGGATATATGTGTCGGAGGTGGAAGGAACGAGAAGTGGGAGACCAAATTGGAGGTGGAAAGATGGAGTGAAAAAGATTTTGTGTGATCGGGGCCTGAACATGCAGGAGGGTGAAAGGAGGGCAAAGAATAGAGTGAATTGGATCGATGTGGTATACCGGGGTTGACGTGCTGTCAGTGGATTGAATCAGGGCATGAGAAGCGTCTGGGGTAAACCATGGAAAGTTGTGTGGGGCCTGGATGTGGAAAGGGAGCTGTGGTTTCGGGCATTATCGCATGACAGCTAGAGACTGAGTGTGAACGAATGGGGCCTTTGTTGTCTTTTCCTAGCCCTACCTCGCACACATGAGGGGGGAGGGGGATGGTATTCCATGTGTGGCGAGGTGGCGATGGGAATGAATAAAGGCAGACAGTGTGAATTGTGTGCTTGGGTATATATGTATGTGTCTGTGTGTGTATATATATATATGTGTACATTGAGATGTATAGGTATGTATGTTTGCGTGTGTGGACGTGTATGTATATACATGTGTATGGGGGTGGGTTGGGCCATTTCTTTCGTCTGTTTCCTTGCGCTACCTCGCAAACGCGGGAGACAGCGACAAAGCAGAATAAATATATATATATATATATATATATATATATATATATATATATATATATATATATATATATATATATATATATATTCATATGAGTCCACGGGGATAATAAAACGCGATAAGTTTCCAAGTACGCTTTCGTGTAATAATCACATCACCGGTTAAGACACAAGAGAGAAATACACAGTCAGTTGATAGACATCGAAGAGACGAAGCTAGAACGCTATTTGGTAAACCTGCGATTGTCCAAGACACCAATAAACACCCATCTCTCTACATTCACTTTTAGTTTTACCCATATCTTTCTAGAGTATACTTTGTTACACTCTATTACATACTCATACAACTCCTGCTTCATGAGTAGTATTACTCCGTTCTTTAAGCTTGTCCTCTCACCAACCCTTGACTTTATTCCCAAAGGTTTCCCAACTCATGCTTCCCTTGAATGATCTGGTTGATATCATTGTCTTCTAAATTGTTACAAGGAATAGGAATCAGCACAGTACAACAAGAAATATATTGAGAAGATATGTTACATTTAATGGTACCAGTTTATGAATTTGGTTACTTTAGAGAATAGTATCTTTTGCTTTGTCATGACATTTGTAAGAATGAAAAGTAAACTTAAGAAAATCATCATGAACGGAGTAACAGAAAAAGACGGAGTGGATCTATATCATGTGAATATGGGTCTCATTGGCACTTCTTTTTCTCTCCTCCAGAATTGCCTGGTTTGTGCAAACCACTTCATCATTGGTCGAACGACAAGTTTGGGTCAGAATACTGTAGACTTGACTTCAACTTGGGTCAGAGGACTGTAAAATAAATTTCTAACTTGGATCAAACTACTGTAACCTGGAGTTTAGCATGGGTCAGGCTACTATCCACTGGACTTTCCCTTGGGGCAGACTATTCTACAATTAAATCTAACTTTCCAGTGGTCAGACTTTTGGAAACAATCTTTTGTCTTGGGCCATATTACTGTAGACTGTAGTTCACAGTGGGTCAGACCACTGCAAATTGATTTTCTAACCTGGACCGCACTTCTATAAACTGGATTTGAAATTGGGTCAGGCTACTGTAAATTAAATTTTTTGTTTTATCAATTCTGTGGCACTTTCCGAATTCACTCTCAGTGTGGCTCATACAAAGCTATACTTAATTTAGAGTTATCATATTTTCTTTTTCTCAAAAATCTTAAATATTGCATACTTCATGACAAGAATAATGTGCTTGGTAACAAGGGTAAATAAGGTAAGTCTGAACAAAGTGTTTGAAATCATTCTTCTCTTCCATAAAAGTTGGATTGATGCCAGGTAATGCAACACCTGAAGCACAAGTGCTCACTGCTGGTAACAATAGGTTCAAGTATGGAGATGAAGAAAATGTACAGCTATAAGGAGAAGCTTTTCGTGTACGTCTCCACTTTAGATAATGAACGAAATTCAACCCACTTATATTAGACTGAGGATCATTGGAATCTTCATTGGCACGTCTGTTTTTCTGAAACCAATTGTTCCTACCACAACGAGACCTTGTCTTCACGTTCCCCTCTTGTAACCATCGCCTTATCCACCTGCACACAGTTGTCGCGTTTATGCCACACTCTCTAGCAATGGCACGGCAAGACATCCCGGTCATCCACAGACGCACAAGCATCACACGCTCAAACAATTGTGTTCGCTTGTAAAGCTGATGTTTCTCCATATTCCTTTATGTATCTGGAAATAATAGTATTTCATTCTAGAATATATATATGCGTATATATATATATATATATATATATATATATTATAATAGATAATAAAATATACATATATATATAAAGATAATATATATATATATATATATATATATATATAATATATATATATATATATATATAATATTTTTTTTTTTTATACTTGTCGCTGACTCCCGCGTTTAGCGAGGTAGCGCAAGGGAAACAGACGAAAGAAATGGCCCAAACCCCCCCCCCCCCCATACACATGATATACATACGTCACACAGACGCAATATACATACATACACAGCTTTCCATGGTTTACCCCAGGGACGCTTCAATGCCTTGATTCATTCCAGCTGACAGCACGTCCACCCCGGTATAACCACATGCCTCCAATTCACTCATCCTTGCCCTCCTTTCACCCTCCTGCATGTTCAGGCCCCGATCACACAAAATCTTTTTCACTCCATCTTTCCACCTCCAATTTGGTCTCCCACTTCTCCTCGTTCCCTCCACCTCCGACACATATATCCTCTTGGTCAATCTTTCCTCACTCATTCTCTCCATGTGCCCAAACCATTTCAAAACACCCTCTTCTGCTCTCTCAACCACGCTCTTTTTATTTCCACACATCTCTCTTACCCTTACGTTACTTACTCGATCAAACCACCTCACACCACACATTGTCCTCAAACATCTCATTTCCAGCACATCCATCCTCCTGCGCACAACTCTATCCATAGCCCACGCCTCGCAACCATACAACATTGTTGGAACCACTATTCCTTCAAACATACCCATTTTTGCTTTCCGAGATAATGTTCTCGACTTCCACACATTCTTCAAGGCTCCCAGGATTTTCGCCCCCTCCCCCACCCTATGATCCACTTCCGCTTCCATGGTTCCATCCGCTGCCAGATCCACTCCCAGATATCTAAAACACTTTACTTCCTCCAGTTTTTCTCCATTCAAACTTACCTCCCAATTGACTTGACCCTCAACCCTACTGTACCTAATAACCTTGCTCTTATTCACATTTACTCTTAACTTTCTTCTTTCACACACTTTACCAAACACAGTCACCAGCTTCTGCAGTTTCTCACATGAATCAGCCACCAGCGCTGTATCATCAGCGAACAACAACTGACTCACTTCCCAAGCTCTCTCATCCCCAACAGACTTCATACTTGCCCCTCTTTCCAAAACTCTTGCATTCACCTCCCTAACAACCCCATCCATATACAAATTAAACAACCATGGAGACATCACACACCCCTGCCGCAAACCTACATTCACTGAGAACCAATCACTTTCCTCTCTTCCTACACGTACACATGCCTTACATCCTCGATAAAAACTTTTCACTGCTTCTAACAACTTGCCTCCCATACCATATATTCTTAATACCTTCCACAGAGCATCTCTATCAACTCTATCATATGCCTTCTCCAGATCCATAAATGCTACATACAGATCCATTTGCTTTCCTAAGTATTTGTCACATACATTCTTCAAAGCAAACACCTGATCCACACATCTTCTACCACTTCTGAAACCACACTGCTCTTCCCCAATCTGATGCTCTGTACATGCCTTCACCCTCTCAATCAATACCCTCCCATATTATTTGCCAGGAATACTCAACAAACTTATACCTCTGTAATTTGAGCACTCACTCTTATCCCCTTTGCCTTTGTACAATGGCACTATGCACGCATTCCGCCAATCCTCAGGCACCTCACCATGAGTCATACATACATTAAATAACCTTACCAACCAGTCAATAATACAGTCACCCCCTTTTTTTTAATAGATTCCACTGCAATACCATCCAAACCTGCTGCCTTGCCGGCTTTCATCTTCCGCAAAGCTTTTACTACCTCTTCTTGTTTATCAAATAATTTTCCCTAACCCTCTCACTTTGCACACCACCTCGACCAAAACACCCTATATCTGCCACTCTATCATCAAACACATTAAACAAACCTTCAAAATACTCCATCTCCTTCTCACATCACCACTACTTGTTATCACCTCCCCATTAGCCCCCTTCACTGAAGTTCCTATTTGTTCCATTGTCTTACGCACTTTATTTACCTCCTTCCAAAACATCTTTTTATTCTACCTAAAATTTAATGATACTCTCTCACCCGAACTCTCATTTGAACTCTTTTTCCCTCTTGCACCTTTCTTTTGATTACTGCCTCTTTCTTTTATACATCTCCCAGTCATCTGCATTATTTCCCTGCAAAAGTCGTCCAAACGCCTCTCTCTTTTCATTCACTAATAATCTTAATTCTTCATCCCACCACTCGCTACCTTTTCTAATCTGCCCACCTCCCACGCTTCTCCTGCCACAAGCATATTTTGTGTACCCCATCACTACTTCTCTAAATGCATCCCATTCCTCCCCCACTCCCCTTACGTCCTTTGTTTTCACATTTTTCCCTTCTGTACTCAACCTCTCCTGGTGCTTCCTCACACAAGTCTCCTTCCCAAGCTCACTTACTCTCACTACTCCTTTCACCCCAACATTCTTTCTTCTTTTCTGAAAACCTTTACAAATCTTCACCTTCGCCTCCACAAGACAATGATTAGACATCCCTCAGTTGCACCTCTCAGCACATTAACTTCAAAAGTATCTCTTTCGCACGCCTATCAATTAACACGTAATCCAGTAACGCTCTCTGACCATCTCTCTTACTTACTATACGTTTACTTATGTATATCTCTCTTTTTAAACCAGGTATTCCCAATCACCAGTCCTTTTTCAGCAAATAAATCTAAAAGCTTTTCATCATTTCCATTTGCAACACTGAACACCCCATGTACGCCAATTATTCCTTCAATTGCCACATTACTCACTTTTGCATTCAAATCACGCATCACTATAACCCGGTCTCGTGCATCAAAACTACTAACGCAGTCACTCAGCTGCTTCCAAAACACTTGCCTCTGATGATCTTTCTTCTCATGCCAAGTTGCATATGCACTAATGATAGCCTATCTCTCTCTATCAACTTTCAGCTTTTCCCATATCAATCTAGAGTTTACTTTCTTACACTCTATCACATACTCCCACCACCCCTGTTTCAGATGAAGTGCTACTCCTTCCCTTGTTCTTGTCCTCTCACTAACCCCTGACTTTACTCCCAATTTATTCCCAAACCACTCTTCCCCTTTACCCTTGCGCTTCGTTTCACTCAGAGCCAAAACATCCAGGCACCTTTCCTCAAACATAATACCTATCTCTCCTTTTTTCTCATCCTGGATACATCCACATACAGTCAGACACGAATAAAGCGCAAAGAAACGCGCACCTTCATAGAACATAGAAACCTCCAACAGCCAGGATCAAACCCTGGACCTCTGTGCAAGAGGCAGGAATGTAACCGCTAGGCTATGGGCTGCCTAATAGGAAGCAAATATTCGAATACTAAGTACTCGAATACCCTTCGCCTCACATTGGTGAGGAACGGGGTCTATACCGCTTATTTCCCAACGGGCGCACATAGCCAGCTAATAGCATTTTACCAAGCCTAACTGTACAACACGGAGGTGTATGAATACGAATAAAGTGTATAGAAACGCGCACCTTCATAGAACGTACAAACCTCCAACAGCCAGGATCGAACCCGGGACCCCTGTGCAAGAGGCATGAATGCTAACCGCTAGCCTATGGGCCTGGCTAATAGGAAACAACTATTCGAATACTAAGTACTCGAATGCCCTTCGTCTTACATTGGTGAGCAACGGAGTCTATACCGGTTATTTCCCAACAGGCGCACATAGCCAGCTAATAGCATTTTACCGATTCTAACTGTACAACGCGGAGGTATATGAATACGAATAAAGTGCATAGAAACGTGCACCTTCACAGAAAACACAAACCTCTAACAGCCAGGAACGAACCCGGGACCCCTGTGCAAGAGGCAAGAATGCTAACCGCTAGTCTATGGGTCTGGCTAATAGGAAACAACTGGTATTGCAGTGGAATTTACTAAGAAATGGGATGACTGTATTGTTGACTTGTTGGTAAGGTTATTTATCGTATGTATGACTCATGGTGAGGTGCCTGAGGACTAGCGGAATGCTTGCATAGTGCTATTGTACCAAGGCAAAGGGATAAGAGTGAATGCTCAAAGTGAGGGCTCAAATTACAGAGGTATAAGTTTGTTAAGTATTCCCGGAAAACTATATAGGAGGGTATTGATTGAGAGGGTGAAGGCATGTACAGAGCATCAGTTGGGGAAGAGAAGTGTGGTTTCAGAAGTGGTAGTGGATGTATGGATCAAGTGTTTGCTTTGGAAAATGTATGTGAAAAATACTTTGAAAAGCAAATGGATTTATGTAGCATTTATGGATCTGGAGAAGGCATACGATAGAGTTGATAGAGATGCTCTGTGGAAGGTATTAAGAATATACGGTGTGGGCGGAAAGTTGTTAGAGGCAGTGAAAAGCTGTTATCGAGGACGTAAGACATGTGTAAGTGTAGGAAGAGAGAAAATTGATTGCTTCCCAATAAATGGTGGTTTGCAGGCAGGTGTGCGTGATGTCTCCATGGTTGTTTAATTTGTTTATGGATGCGGTTGTTAGGGAGGTGAACGCAAAAGCTTTGGAAAGAGGGGCAAGTATGCAGTCTGTTGTGGATGAGAGAGCATGGGAAGTGAGTCAGTTGTTGTTCGCTGACGATAGAGCGCTCGTGGCTGGTTCGGGGAAGAAACTGCGGAAGGTGGTGACTCAGTTTGGTAAAGTGTGAGAAAGAAGAAAGCTGAGAGTAAATGTGAATAAGAGCAAGGTCATTAGGTACAGTAGGGTTGAGGGACAAGCCAATTGGGAGGTAAGTTTGAATGGAGAAAAACTGGAGGAAGAGAAGTGTTTTAGATATCTGCGAGTGGATTTGGCAGCGTATGGAACCGAGGAAGCGGAAGAGAATCATAGGGTGGGGGAGGGGGCGAAAGTTCTGGGTGCGTTAAAAAATGTGTCAAAGTCGAGAACGTTATCTTGGAAAGCAGAAATGGGTATGTTTGAAGGAATAGGGGTTCCATCAATGTTACATGGTTGCAAGTTGTGGGCTATAAATAGAGTTGAGCGGAGGAGGGTGGATGTGCTGGAAATGAGATGTTTGAGGACAATATGTGGTGTGAGGTGGTTTGATCTAGTAAGTAATGAAAGGGTAAGAGAGATGTGTGGTAATGAAAAGAGTGTGGTTGAGGGAGCAGGAGAGAGTCTTTTGAAATGGTTTGGTTACATGGAGAGAATGAGTGAAGAAAGATTGACAAAGAGGATATATCTGCCAGAGGTGGAGGGAATGAGGAGAAGTGGGAGACCAAATTGGAGGTGGAAAGATGGAGTGAAAAAGATTTTGAGTGATCGGGGCCTGAACATGCCGGAGGGTGAAAGGCGTGCAAGGAATAGAGTGAATTGGAACTATGTGATATACTGGGGTCGACGTGCTGTCAATGGATTGAACCAGGGCATGTGAAGCGTCTGGGGTAAACCATGGAAAGGTTTGTTGAGCCTGGCTGTGGAAAATGGAGCTGTGGTTTCGGTGCATAATAAATGACAGCAAGAGGCTGAGTGTGAACGAACGTGGCCTTTGTTGTCTTTTCCTAGCGCTATCTCGCGCATATGTGGGGGAAGGGATTTTTCATTTCATGTGTGACGGGGTGGCAAAGGGAGTGAATAAGGGCAGACAATATGAATTATGTACATGTGTATATATGTATATGTCTGTGTGTGTAGATATATGTATACGTTGAGATGTATAAGTATGTATATGTGCGTGGGTGGACGTGTATGTATATACATGTGTATGTGGGTGGGTCGGGCCATTCTTTCGTCTGTTTCCTTGCGCTACCTCGCTAACACGGGAGACAGTGACTTAGTATAATAAATAAAAACAAATGAACATATTCCTATGAGTCCACGGGGACACGAAACACGATAAGTTCCCAATTGCACTTTCCAGTAATAATCACATTATCAGGAGAGACAGAAGAGAGGAATATAAGAGTCAATTGACACACAACGTACGTACGTAGGACGACATTTGGTAAACATACGATTGTGCAAGACACAAGGAGCGCGTCATAAACTATTTTCTGGACAAGTAGGTGAATTGTTTAGAAAGTTTATCAACAATATAGTTATACGATTTCATATGGAGCATAATTGATATTAAGATTAAATTTCTTTGTGTATTTGATAGTAGAAGTTTCAATAATGTTTCTCGTGGTACTGGTGTTAGAGTTGATAACTGAGGTTGCCTAACTCCAGTCAGTACAATGATCATAGGTTTTAACGTGATTAAATAAAGTATTTGATTCTCGTCCCGTTCTTATACTATATCTATGTTGCTTAATTCTAACAGAAAGATCCTTACCAGTCTGCCTAACGTAAACTTTATCTCAATATTTATATGGAACTTTATAGATGCACCCAGGAGAAACTTTTAGTGAGTTCCTGATTGAGATATTCTTTACAGTATCATTGAGTATCATTGTTGCTGAAGGCAACATTTGCATTAAAGGATCTAAGCAACATAGGAAGTAAAGTAGAATTATTATTAAAAGGGAGAACTAAAATATTCTTGATGTCAATGGGAGTTTAGGCACAACTCTGTAAAATGATTTCTTTGCTTCCTTAAGGGATTTATCAATGAACGATCTAGGGTACCTTAACTTAGATCCAATAGAATTTATCTGCTCAAACTCATCATCAATATGCCCGGGACTGCAAATACGTATAGCCCTAAGGAATAGACTGAAATGATGATAATTTAACTCTGTCATGTTGACATGAGTACATTGGAGGGTTTTCTGTATATGCTAAACTTAAACTTGTTTCCTTGCCTATGGATCATGCAATCTAAAAATGGTAACATACCGTTATATTCATTTTTTACAGTAACTTTGATGGAAGGCACTAGATTCTTAAGTAAGGGGAGAAACGTTTGTATATTTTCATTTGTTGGCTAAACACAAAGAACATCATCTACATACCTAAACCAAACTGCATTAGAAGGTAAGATATCCTTTAGTAATAAGTGATCAAAAAATTCCATATAAAGATTAGATAGTACAGGTGAGGGAAGGTTACCCATTGCCATACCATTTTTTTTTTTTTTGAGCATAATCATATCCATTATACTGAAATTCACAGTTTTTATATACAGTTTTATTAGGAAATGAAAATAGACTTTGAAACAAGTAAATGAGTATCATCCAGACATCAAATATGTATTCTAAAAGGTCATCAACTCGAACTTTTGTGAAAAGTGAGGAAACATCAAAGTTAAAAAGATTGAAACCAAATTAACATTGATATTGTTGGGCTTGTTAACTATATTTACATTGTTCATGGTATGAGAATTTTATATCTTACCCAATAAAGGGCTTAATAAAGAAACTAGACATTTTTGCATTTTATATGTCATGGAGCTTACTTAAGTCACTATAGGTCTTACTGGAAAATTCTGTTTATTAGGTTTGATAACTCCATATATATGAATAAGGCAATGAAGGGGATAAAGATGACAAATTTTTGATAAGAGAGACCATTACCTGTCAACAACTTTAGCTCCTTATTGAAATGGGAATTAACTACTTGTAGGGCATTCTTACTGAGTTCAGAATGTGTTGTGTCATTATTTAGATCATTCATTTTATATATATATATTTTTTTTTTTTTTTTTTTTTTTTTTTTATACTTTGTCGCTGTCTCCCGCGTTTGCGAGGTAGCGCAAGGAAACAGACGAAAGAAATGGCCCAACCCCCCCCCCCCCATACACATGTACATACACACGTCCACACACGCAAATATACATACCTACACAGCTTTCCATGGTTTACCCCAGATGCTTCACATGCCTTGATTCACTCCACTGACAGCACGTCAACCCCTGTATACCACATCGCTCCAATTCACTCTATTCCTTGCCCTCCTTTCACCCTCCTGCATGTTCAGGCCCCGATCACACAAAATCTTTTTCACTCCATCTTTCCACCTCCAATTTGGTCTCCCTCTTCTCCTCGTTCCCTCCACCTCCGACACATATATCCTCTTGGTCAATCTTTCCTCACTCATTCTCTCCATGTGCCCAAACCACTTCAAAACACCCTCTTCTGCTCTCTCAACCACGCTCTTTTTATTTCCACACATCTCTCTTACCCTTACGTTACTTACTCGATCAAACCACCTCACACCACACATTGTCCTCAAACATCTCATTTCCAGCACATCCATCCTCCTGCGCACAACTCTATCCATAGCCCACGCCTCGCAACCATACAACATTGTTGGAACCACTATTCCTTCAAACATACCCATTTTTGCTTTCCGAGATAATGTTCTCGACTTCCACACATTTTTCAAGGCTCCCAGAATTTTCGCCCCCTCCCCCACCCTATGATCCACTTCCGCTTCCATGGTTCCATCCGCTGACAGATCCACTCCCAGATATCTAAAACACTTCACTTCCTCCAGTTTTTCTCCATTCAAACTCACCTCCCAATTGACTTGACCCTCAACCCTACTGTACCTAATAACCTTGCTCTTATTCACATTTACTCTTAACTTTCTTCTTCCACACACTTTACCAAACTCAGTCACCAGCTTCTGCAGTTTCTCACATGAATCAGCCACCAGCGCTGTATCATCAGCGAACAACAACTGACTCACTTCCCAAGCTCTCTCATCCCCAACAGACTTCATACTTGCCCCTCTTTCCAGGACTCTTGCATTTACCTCCCTAACAACCCCATCCATAAACAAATTAAACAACCATGGAGACATCACACACCCCTGCCGCAAACCTACATTCACTGAGAACCAATCACTTTCCTCTCTTCCTACACGTACACATGCCTTACATCCTCGATAAAAACTTTTCACTGCTTCTAACAACTTGCCTCCCACACCATATATTCTTAATACCTTCCACAGAGCATCTCTATCAACTCTATCATATGCCTATCATAGTGAAAGAGAAGAGAGAGGCATTTGGACGATTTTTGCAGGGAAAAAATGCAATTGAGTGGGAGATGTATAAAAGAAAGAGACAGGAGGTCAAGAGAAAGGTGCAAGAGGTGAAAAAAAGGGCAAATGAGAGTTGGGGTGAGAGACTATCAGTAAATTTTAGGGAGAATAAAAAGATGTTCTGGAAGGAGGTAAATAGGGTGCGTAAGACAAGGGAGCAAATGGGAACTTCAGTGAAGGGCGTAAATGGGGAGGTGATAACAAGTAGTGGTGATGTGAGAAGGAGATGGAATGAGTATTTTGAAGGTTTGTTGAATGTGTCTGATGACAGAGTGGCAGATATAGGGTGTTTTGGTCGAGGTGGTGTGCAAAGTGAGAGGGTTAGGGAAAATGATTTGGTAAACAGAGAAGAGGTAGTAAAAGCTTTGCGGAAGATGAAAGCCGGCAAGGCAGCAGGTTTGGATGGTATTGCAGTGGAATTTATTAAAAAAGGGGGTGACTGTATTGTTGACTGGTTGGTAAGGTTATTTAATGTATGTATGACTCATGGTGAGGTGCCTGAGGATTGGCGGAATGCGTGCATAGTGCCATTGTACAAAGGCAAAGGGGATAAGAGTGAGTGCTCAAATTACAGAGGTATAAGTTTGTTGAGTATTCCTGGTAAATTATATGGGAGGGTATTGATTGAGAGGGTGAAGGCATGTACAGAGCATCAGATTGGGGAAGAGCAGTGCGGTTTCAGAAGTGGTAGAGGATGTGTGGATCAGGTGTTTGCTTTGAAGAATGTATGTGAGAAATACTTAGAAAAGCAAATGGATTTGTATGTAGCATTTATGGATATATATATATATATATATATATATATATATATATATATATATATATATATATATATATATATATATATGGGAAAGAATACTTCCCACGTATTCCCTGCGTGTCGTAGAAGGCGACTAAAAGGGGAAGGAGCGGGGGGCTGGAAATCCTCCCCTCTCTTTTTTTTTTTTTCCAAAAGAAGGAACAGAGAACGAGCCCAGGTGAGGATATTCCCTCAGACGCCCAGTCCTCTGTCCTTAACGCTACCTTGCTCACGCGGGAAATGGCGAATACTATGAAAGAAACAAAAAAGATATATATATGTATATATATATATATATATATATATATATATATATATATATATATATATATATATATATATATATATATATATATATATATATATATATATATATATATATATATATATGTATGTATTTATTTATATCTTTTGTATTTGCTTTTTCGCTGTCTCCCGCGTTAGGGAGGTAGCGCAAGGAAACAGACAAAAGAATGGCCCAACCCACCCACATACATATGCATATACATACACGTCCACACACGCAAATATACAAACCTATACATCTCAATGTATACATATATATACACAGACATATACATATATACATATGTACATAATTCATACTGTCTGTCTTTATTCATCCCCATCGCCACCTCGCCACACATGGAATAACAACCCCTTCCCCAGTCATGTGTAAGAGGTAGCGCTAGGAAAAGACAAAAAAGGCCCCATTCGATGACACCTAGTCTCTAGCTGTCATGTAATAATGCACTGAAACCACAGCTCCCTTTTCACATCCAGACCCCACAGAGCTTTCCATGGTTTACCCCAGACGCTTCACATGCCCTGATTCAAGCGAATGACAACACGTCGACCCCGGTATACCACATCGTTCCAATTCACTCTATTCCTTTCACGCCTTTCATCCTCCTGCATGTTCAGACCCCGATCACTCAAAATCTTTTTCACTCCATCTTTCCACCTCCAATTTGGTCTCCCACTTCTCCTCGTTCCCTCCACCTCTGACACATATACCCTCTTGGTCAATATCTCCTCACTCATTCTTTCCAGGTGACCAAACCATTTCAAAACACCCTCTTCTGGTCTCTCAACCACACTCTTTTTATTACCACACATCTCTCTTACCCTATTATTACTTACTCGATCGAACCACCTCACACCACATATTGTCCTCAAACATCTCATTTCCAGCATATCCACCCTCCTCCGCACAACTCTATTCATAGTCCACGCCTCGCAACCATATAACATCGTTGGAACTACTATTCCTTCAAACATACCCATTTTTGCTTTTTGAGATAATATTCTCGACTTCCACACATTCTTCAACGCTCCCAGAAATTTCGCCACCTCCCCCACCCTATGATTCACTTCCGCTTGCATCGTTCCATCCGCTGCCAAATCCACTCCCAAATATCTAAAACACTTCACTTCCTCCAGTTTTTCTCTATTCAAACCTACCTCCAAATTGACTTGTCCATAAAACCTACTGTACCTAATACCCTTGCTCTTATTCACATTTACTCTCAACTTTCTTTTTTCACACACTTTACCAAACTCCGTCACCAACTTCTGCAGTTTCTCACATGAATCAGCCACCAGCGCTGTATCATCAGCGAACAATAACTGACTCACTTCCCAAGTTCTCTTAACCACAACAGACTGCATACTTGCCCCTCCTTCCAAAACTATTGCATTCACCTTCCTAACAACCCCATCCATAAACAAATTAAACAACCATGTATACATCGCACACCCCTGCTGCAAACCTACATTCACTGAGAACCAATCAAATTTCTCTCTTCCTACACCTACACATGCCTTACATCCTCGATAAAAACTTTTCACTGCTTCTAACAACTTGCCTCCCACACTATATATTCTTAAAACCTTCCACAGAGCATCTCTATCAACTCTATCATATGCCTTCTCCAGATCCATAAATGTTACATAAAGATCCATTTGCTTTTCTGAGTATTTCTCACATACATTCTTCAAAGCAAACACCTGATCCACACAACCTCTACCACTTCTGAAACGACACTGCTCTTTCCCAATGTGATGCTCTGTACATGCCTTCACCCTCTCAATCAATACCCTCCCATATAATTTACCAGGAATACTCAAAAAACTTATCCCTCTGTAATTTGAGCACTCACTCTTATCCCCTTTGCCTTTGTACAATGGCACTATGCAAGCATTCCGCCAATCCTCAGGCACCTCACCATGAATCATACGTACATTAAATAACCTTACCAACCAGTCAACAATAGAGTCACCCACTTTTCCTTATAAATTCCACTGCAATACCATCGAAACCCGCTGCCTTGCCGGCTTCTATCTTCCGCAAAGCTTTTACTACCTCTTTTCTGTTTACCAAATCATTTTCCCAAACACTCTCACTTTGCACACCAACTCGACCAAACACCCTATATCTGCCACTCTGCCGGTTTGGATTGTATTGTGGTGGAATTTATTAAGAAACGGGGCGATTGTATTGTTGACTGGTTGGTAAGGTTATTTAATGTATGTATGATTCATGGTGAGGTGCCTGAGGATTGGCGGAATGCGTGCATAGTGCCACTGTACAAAGGCAAAGGGGATAAGAGTGAGTGCTCAAATTACAGAGGTATAAATTTGTTGAGTATTCCTGGTAAATTATATGGGAGGGTATTGATTGAGAGGGTGAAGGCATGTACAGAGCATCAGATTGGGGAAGAGCAGTGTGGTTGCAGAAGTGGTAGAGGATGTGTGGATCAGGTGTTTGCTTTGAAGAATGTATGCGAGAAATACTTAGAAAAGCAAATGGATTTGTATGTAGCATTTATGGATCTGGAGAAGGCATATGATAGAGTTGATAGAGATGCTCTGTGAAAGGTTTTAAGAATATATGGTGTGGGAGGCAAGTTGTTAGAAGCAGTGAAAAGTTTTTATCGAGGATGTAAGGCATGTGTACGTGTAGGAAGAGAGGAAAGTGATTGGTTCTCAGTGAATGTAGGTTTGCGGCAGGGGTGCGTGATGTCTCCATGGTTGTTTAATTTGTTTATGGATGGGGTTGTTAGGGAGGTGAATGCAAGAGTTTTGGAAAGGGGCAAGTATGTAGTCTGTTGTGGATGAGACAGCTTGGGAAGTGAGTCAGTTGTTGTTCGCTGATGATACAGCGCTGGTGGCTGATTCATGTAAGAAACTGAAGAAGCTTGTGACTGAGTTTGGTAAAGTGTGTGAAAGAAGAAAGTTAAGAGTAAATGTGAATAAGAGCAAGGTTATTAGGTACAGTAGGGTTGAGGGTCAAGTCAAATGGGAGGTAAGTTTGAATGGAGAAAAACTGGAGGAAGTGAAGTGTTTTAGATATCTGGGAGTGGATCTGGCAGCGAATGGAACCATGGAAGCGGAAGTGAATCATAGGGTGGGGGAAGGGGCGAAAATTCTGGGAGCCTTGAAGAATGTTTGGAAGTCGAGAACATTATCTCGGAAAGCAAAAGTGGGTATGTTTGAAGGAATAGTGGTTCCAACAATGTTGTATGGTTGCGAGGCGTGGGCTATGGATAGAGCTGTGCGCAGGAGGGTGGATGTGCTGGAAATGAGATGTTTGAGGACAATATGTATTGTGAGGTGGTTTGATCGAGTAAGTAATGTAAGGGTGTGAGAGATGTGTGGAAATAAAAAGAGTGTGGTAGAGAGAGCAGAAGAGGTTGTTTTGAAATGGTTTGGTCACATGGAGAGAATGAGTGGCGAAAGATTGACCAAGAGGATATATGTGTCAGAGGTGGAGGGAATGAAGAGAAGTGGGAGACCAAATTGGAGGTGGAAAGATGGAGTGAAAAAGATTTTGAGTGATCGGGGCCTGAACATGCAGGAGGGTGAAAGGCGTGCAAGGAATAGAGTGAATTGGAACGATTTGGTATACCGGGGTCGACGTGCTGTCAATGGATTGAACCAGGGCATGTGAAGCGTCTGGGGTAAACCATGGAAAGTGTGTGGGGCCTGGATGTGGAAAGGGAGCTGTGGTTTCGGTGCGTTATTACATGACAGCTAGAGACTGAGTGTGAACGAATGGGGCCTTTGGTGTTTTTCCTAGCGCTACCTCGCACACATGATGGGGGAGAGGGCTGTTATTCCATGTGTGGCGAGGTGGCGATGGGAACAAATAAAGGCAGACAGTATGAATTATGTACATGTGTATATATGTATATGTCTGTGTGTGTATATATTGTGTACATTGAGATGTATAGGTATGTATATTGTGCGTGTGTGGACATGTATGTATATACATGTGTATGTGGGCGGGGTTTGGGGCCATTCTTTCGCCTGTTTCCTTGCGCTAAACCATCGCTAACGCGGGAGTACATGTGGGGACTTAGTATAATAAATAAAACAAATGAACATATTCCTATGAAGTCCCACGGTGACATCTAAACACGATAAGTTCCCAATTCACTTTCCAGTAATAAACCCTTATCAGGAGACACACAGAAGGAGAAGGAATATAAGAGTCAATTGACACACAACGTACGACTAGACGACATTTGTAATACATACGATTGTGCTAGACACAAGGACGCGTCATAAACTAGTTTCGGACAATAGGTGAATTGTATTAGAAAGTTTATCAACAATAAAGATATAACGTTTTTCTATGGAGCATAATTTAAATATTAAGATTAATTTTCTTTGTGTATTTGATAGTAGAAGTTACAATAAGGTGTTTCTCGTGGTACGGTGTTAGAGTTGATAACTGAGGTTGCCTAACTCCAGTCATACAATGATCATAGTTATAACGTGATTAAATAAAGAATGTGAATTCTCGACCCGTTCTTATCACTATATTATGTTTCTTAAATCTAACAGAAAGAATCCTTACCAGTCTGCCAAACGTAAACTTTTACCAACCTCAATATTATATGAAACTTTATAGATGCACCCGGGAGAAACTTTTTTATTTTTTTTAGTGATCCTGATTGAAGAATATTCTTATAGTATCATTGAGTATCATTGTTGCTGAAGGCAAAATTTGCATTAAAGGAACTAAGCAACAATAGTTAAAGTAAAGTAGAATTATAATAAAAGGGAGAACTAAAATATTCTTAGATGTCAATGGGAGTTTAGGCACATACTCTGTAAAATGATTTCTTTGCTATCCCCCTTAAGGAATTATCAATGAACGATCTAGGACCTTAACTAGATCCAATAGAATTTTATCTGTTCAAACTCATCATCAATATGCTCGGACTGCAAATACGTAAGCCCTAAGGAATAGACTGAAATGATGATTAATTTAACTCGTCTTGTTGACATGATACATTGGAGGGTTATCTGTATATGCAAACTTAAACTTGTTTCCTTGCCTATGGATCCATAGCGTCTAAAAATGTCACAAACCGTTATATTCAATTTTTTTACAGTAACTTTGATGGAAGGCACTATATTCTTAAGTAAGGGGAGAAACGTATGTAAATTTACAATTGTTGGCTACACACAAAGAAACATCATCAACATACCTAACCAACTGCATTAGAAGGTAAAGAGATATCCTTTATTAATAATGATCAAAAAATTCCATATAAAGATTAGATTGTACATGGTGAAGGAGGGTTACCCATTGCCCAAAAACCATTTTTTTTTTATATTTGGGAGCAAATCAAATCCATTTATACTGAAATTTCTCACAGTCTTTAAAACAGTGTTTTATTAGGAAATGAAAATAGACTTTGATACAAGTAAATTAGTATCATCCAGACTATCAAATAAGGTATTCCCTAAAAGGTCCATCACTCGAACTTTTGTAAAAGTGAGGTAACATCAAGTAAAAAAGATGAAAAGCAAATTAAAACATTGATATTGTTGGGCTTGTAAACTATATTTACATTGTTCATGGTATGAGAATTTTAATATCTTACACCAATGAAGGGCTTTATAAAGACACTAGACATTTTTGCATGTTTATATGTCATGAGCTTACTTCAGACACTATAGTCTTACTGTAAAATTCTGTTTATTAGATCTGATAGCTCCATATAAGTATATAACGGCACTGAAGGGGATAAAGATGACAAATTTTTGATAAGAGAGACCAGTACCTTTAACAACTTTAGTTCCTTATTGAAATGGAAATTAACTACTTGTAGGGCATTCTTACTGATTCAGAATGTGTTGATGTCATTATTTAGATCATTTATTTTTACATATATATATATATATATACTATAATATATAAATATATATATATATATATAGATAAATATATAAATAATATATAATACTATAATATTTATATATATATATTAAATATATATATATAAATACTATATATATAATATATATATATAATATATATATATATATATATATATATAATAATATATATTTTTTTTTTTTTTCTTTTTTATACTAATCGCTTTTCCCGCGATAGCGAGATAGCGTAAGACACAAGAGGACTGGGCCTTTGAGGGAATATCCTCACCTGGACCTCTCTCAGTTCCTTCTTTTTGGAAAAAAAAAAAAAAAAAAAATGAGAGGGGAGGATTCCAGCCCCCCGCTCCCTACCCTTTAGTCCTTCTACGACCGCAGGGAATACGTGTGAAGTAATCCTTTCCTCCCCTATCCCCAGGGAATATAATATATATATATATAACTATATATATATATATATATAAATATATAGTATATATAATAATATATATAAAATAAAATATATATAATCCTCCCATCTCCATTTTTTTTTTTTTTTTTCCAAAAGAATGAACAGAGAAGGGGGCCAGTGATGATATTTCCCTCAAAGCCCAGTCGTCTTGTTCTTAACGCTACCTCCGCAAATGCGGGAAATGGCGAAATAGTAAAGAAATAGAAAAGAATATATAATATATATATATATATATATATATATAATAATATAAATTATATATATTATATATATATATATATATATCCATATTATGATATATATATATATAATAATATATATATAATATATAATAAAATATATATATATATAATATATATAATATATATAATATATATGTATTTATATATATTTTTTGTATTTCCTTTTTCGCTGTTCTCCCGCGTTAGGGAGGTACGCAAGGAAACAGACCAAAAGAATGGCCACCCACCCCACATACATATGTAAATACATACCCGTCCACATACGCAAATATACATACTAACATCTCAATAAATACATATATATACACATACATATACATATAATACATAGTACCATAATACATACTGTGCCTTTCTTTATTTATCGCCACCTTGCCACACATGATAACACCCCTTCCCCAGTCATGTGTACGAGGTAGCGCTAGGAAAAGACAAAAAAGGCCCATTCGATGACACCCAGTCTCTAGCTGTCATTAATAATGCACCGAATAAACCACGGTCTCCCTTTTCACATCCAGGCCCCACCACGCTTTCCATGGTTTACCCCAGACGCTACACATGCCCTTGATCAAGCGAATGGCAACACGTCGACCCCGTTATACATGTGAAGCGTCTGGGGTAAACCATGGAAAGGTTGTGAGCCTGGCTGTGGAAATGGAGCTGTGGTTTCGGTGCATAATAAATGACAGCAAGAGGCTGAGTGTGAACGAACGTGGCCTTTGTTGTCTTTTCCTAGCGCTATCTCGCGCATATGCGGGGGAAGGGAGTTTTCATTTCATGTGTGACGGGGTGGCAAAGGGAATGAATAAGTGCAGACAATATGAATTATGTACATGTGTATATATGTATATGTCTGTGTGTGTAGATATATGTATACGTTGAGATGTATAAGTATGTATATGTGCGTGGGTGGACGTGTATGTATATACATGTGTATGTGGGTGGGTTGGGCCATTCTTTCGTCTGTTTCCTTGCGCTACCTCGCTAACGCGGGAGACAGTGACTTAGTATAATAAATAAAAACAAATGAACATATTCCTATGAGTCCACGGGGACACGAAACACGATAAGTTCCCAATTGCACTTTCCAGTAATAATCACATTATCAGGAGACACAGAAGAGAGGAATATAAGAGTCAATTGACACACAACGTACGTACGTAGGACGACATTTGGTAAACATACGATTGTGCAAGACACAAGGAGCGCGTCATAAACTATTTTCTGGACAAGTAGGTGAATTGTTTAGAAAGTTTATCAACAATATAGTTATACGATTTCATATGGAGCATAATTAATATTAAGATTAAATTTCTTTGTGTATTTGATAGTAGAAGTTTCAATAATGTTTCTCGTGGTACTGGTGTTAGAGTTGATAACTGAGGTTGCCTAACTCCAGTCAGTACAATGATCATAGGTTTTAACGTGATTAAATAAAGTATGTGATTCTCGTCCCGTTCTTATACTATATCTATGTTGCTTAATTCTAACAGAAAGATCCTTACCAGTCTGCCTAACGTAAACTTTACCTCAATATTTATATGGAACTTTATAGATGCACCCGGGAGAAACTTTTAGTGAGTTCCTGATTGAGATATTCTTTATAGTATCATTGAGTATCATTGTTGCTGAAGGCAACATTTGCATTAAAGGATCTAAGCAACATAGTAAGTAAAGTAGAATTATTATTAAAAGGGAGAACTAAAATATTCTTGATGTCAATGGGAGTTTAGGCACAACTCTGTAAAATGATTTCTTTGCTACCTTAAGGGATTTATCAATGAACGATCTAGGGTACCTTAACTTAGATCCAATAGAATTTATCTGTTCAAACTCATCATCAATATGCTCGGGACTGCAAATACGTATAGCCCTAAGGAATAGACTGAAATGATGATAATTTAACTCTGTCATGTTGACATGAGTACATTGGAGGGTTTTCTGTATATGCTAAACTTAAACTTGTTTCCTTGCCTATGGATCATGCGATCTAAAAATGGTAACATACCGTTATATTCATTTTTTACAGTAACTTTGATGGAAGGCACTAGATTCTTAAGTAAGGGGAGAAACGTTTGTATATTTTCATTTGTTGGCTAAACACAAAGAACATCATCTACATACCTAAACCAAACTGCATTAGAAGGTAAGATATCCTTTAGTAATAAGTGATCAAAAAATTCCATATAAAGATTAGATAGTACAGGTGAAGGAGGGTTACCCATTGCCATACCATTTTTTTTTTTTTTTGAGCATAATCATATCCATTATACTGAAATTCACAGTTTTTATATACAGTTTTATTAGGAAATGAAAATAGACTTTGAAACAAGTAAATGAGTATCATCCAGACATCAAATATGTATTCTAAAAGGTCATCAACTCGAACTTTTGTGAAAAGTGAGGAAACATCAAAGTTAAAAAGATTGAAATCAAATTAACATTGATATTGTTGGGCTTGTTAACTATATTTACATTGTTCATGGTATGAGAATTTTATATCTTACCCAATGAAGGGCTTAATAAAGAAACTAGACATTTTTGCATTTTATATGTCATGGAGCTTACTTAAGTCACTATAGGTCTTACTGGAAAATTCTGTTTATTAGGTCTGATAGCTCCATATATATATATAAGGCACTGAAGGGGATAAAGATGACAAATTTTTGATAAGAGAGACCATTACCTGTTAACAACTTTAGTTCCTTATTGAAATGGAAATTAACTACTTGTAGGGCATTCTTACTGAGTTCAGAATGTGTTGTGTCATTATTTAGATCATTTATTTTACATATATATATATATATATATATATATATATATATATATATATATATATATATATATATATATATATATATATATATATATATATATATATATATATATATATATATATATATATACATATATATATATATATATATATATATATATATATATATATATATATATATATATATTTTTTTTTTTTTTCTTTTTTTATACTATTCGCTATTTCCCGCGATAGCGAGATAGCGTTAAGAACAGAGGACTGGGCCTTTGAGGGAATATCCTCACCTGGACCTCTTCTCTGTTCCTTCTTTTGGAAAAAAAAAAAAAAAAAAAATGAGAGGGGAGGATTTCCAGCCCCCCGCTCCCTTCCCTTTTAGTCGCCTTCTACGACACGCAGGGAATACGTGGGAAGTATTCTTTCTCCCCTATCCCCAGGGAATATATATATATATATATATATATATATATATATATATATATATATATATATATATATATATATATATATATATATATATATATATATCCTCCCCTCTCATTTTTTTTTTTTTTTTTCCAAAAGAAGGAACAGAGAAGGGGGCCAGGTGAGGATATTCCCTCAAAGGCCCAGTCGTCTGTTCTTAACGCTACCTCGCTAATGCGGGAAATGGCGAATAGTATGAAAGAAAGAATATATATATATATATATATATATATATATATATATATATATATATATATATATATATATATATATATATATATATATACATATATATATATATATATATATATATATATATATATATATATATATATATATATATATATATATATATATATATATATATATATGTATTTATTTATATTTTTTGTATTTCCTTTTTCGCTGTCTCCCGCGTTAGGGAGGTAGCGCAAGGAAACAGACAAAAGAATGGCCCAACCCACCCACATACATATGTATATACATACACGTCCACATACGCAAATATACATACCTATACATCTCAATATATACATATATATACACAGACATATACATATATACATATGTACATAATTCATACTGTCTGTCTTTATTTATCGCCACCTTGCCACACATGGAATAACAACCCCTTCCCCAGTCATGTGTACGAGGTAGCGCTAGGAAAAGACAAAAAAGGCCCCATTCGATGACACCCAGTCTCTAGCTGTCATGTAATAATGCACCGAAACCACGGCTCCCTTTTCACATCCAGGCCCCACAACGCTTTCCATGGTTTACCCCAGACGCTTCACATGCCCTGATTCAAGCGAATGGCAACACGTCGACCCCGGTATACCACATCGTTCAAATTCACTCTATTCCTTTCACGCCTTTCATCCTCCTGCATGTTCAGATCCCGATCGCTCAAAATCTTTTTCACTCCATCTTTCCACCTCCAATTTGGTCTCCCACTTCTCCCCGTTCCCTCCACCTCTGACACATATATCCTCTTGGTCAATCTCTCCTCACTCATTCTATCCATGTGACCAAACCATTTCAAAACACCCTCTTCTGCTCTCTCAACCACACTCTTTTTTTACCACACATCTCTCTTACCCTATTATTACTTACTCGATCGAACCACGTCACACCACATATTGTCCTCAAACATCTCATTTCCGGCATATCCACCCTCCTCCGCACAACTCTATTCATAGTCCACGCCTCGCAACCATATAACATCGTTGGAACCACTATTCCTTCAAACATACCCATTTTTGCTTTTTGAGATAATATTCTCGACTTCCACACATTCTTCAACGCTCCCAGAAATTTCGCCCCCTCCCCCACCCTATGATTCACTTCCGCTTGCATCGTTCCATGTGAAGCGTCTGGGGTAAACCATGGAAAGTGTGTGGGGCCTGGATGTGGAATGGGAGTTGTGGTTTCGGTGCATTATTACATGACAGCTAGAGACTGAGTGTTAACGAATGGGGCCTTTGGTGTTTTTCCTAGCGCTACCTCGCACACATGAGGGGGGAGGGGGCTGTTATTCCATGTGTGGCGAGGTGGAGATGGGAACAAATAAAGGCAGACAGTATGAATTATGTACATGTGTATATATGTATATGTTTGTGTGTGTATATATATGTGTACATTGAGATGTATAGGTATGTATATTGTGCGTGTGTGGACATGTATGTATACACATGTGTATGTGGGCGGGTTGGGCCATTCTTTCATCTGTTTCCTTGCGCTACCTCGCTAACGCGGGAGACAACGACAAAGCATAATAAATGATATATATATATATATATATATATATATATATATATATATATATATATATATATATATATATATATATATATATATATATATATATATATATATATATATATATATATATATAAATATATATATATATATATATATATATATATATATATATATATATATATATATATATATATATATATATATATATATATATATATATATATATATATATAAATATATATATATATATATATATATATATATATATATATATATATATATATATATATATATATATATATATATATATATATATATATTTTTTTTTTTTTTTATACTTTGTCGCTGTCTCCCGCGTTTGCGAGGTAGCGCAAGGAAACAGACGAAAGAAATGGCCCAACCCCCCCATACACATGTACATACGTCCACACACGCAAATATACATACCTACACAGCTTTCCATGGTTTACCCCAGACGCTTCACATGCCTTGATTCAATCCACTGACAGCACGTCAACCCCTGTATACCACATCGCTCCAACTCACTCTATTCCTTGCCCTCCTTCCACCCTCCTGCATGTTCAGGCCCCGATCACACAAAATCTTTTTCACTCCATCTTTCCACCTCCAATTTGGTCTCCCTCTTCTCCTCGTTCCCTCCACCTCCGACACATATATCCTCTTGGTCAATCTTTCCTCACTCATTCTCTCCATGTGCCCAAACCATTTCAAAACACCCTCTTCTGCTCTCTCAACCACGCTCTTTTTATTTCCACACATCTCTCTTACCCTTACGTTACTCACTCGCTCAAACCACCTCACACCACACATTGTCCTCAAACATCTCATTTCCAGCACATCCATCCTCCTGCGCACATCTCTATCCATAGCCCACGCCTCGCAACCATACAACATTGTTGGAACCACTATTCCTTCAAACATACCCATTTTTGCTTTCCGAGATAATGTTCTCGACTTCCACACATTTTTCAAGGCTCCCAAAATTTTCGCCCCCTCCCCCACCCTATGATCCACTTCCGCTTCCATGGTTCCATCCGCTGACAGATCCACTCCCAGATATCTAAAACACTTCACTTCCTCCAGTTTTTCTCCATTCAAACTCACCTCCCAATTGACTTGACCCTCACCCCTACTGTACCTAATAACCTTGCTCTTATTCACATTTACTCTTAACTTTCTTCTTCCACACACTTTACCAAACTCAGTCACCAGCTTCTGCAGTTTCTCACATGAATCAGCCACCAGCGCTGTATCATCAGCGAACAACAACTGACTCACTTCCCAAGCTCTCTCATCCCCAACAGACTTCATACTTGCCCCTCTTTCCAGGACTCTTGCATTTACCTCCCTAACAACCCCATCCATAAACAAATTAAACAACCATGGAGACATCACACACCCCTGCCGCAAACCTACATTCACTGAGAACCAATCACTTTCCTCTCTTCCTACACGTACACATGCCTTACATCCTCGATAAAAACTTTTCACTGCTTCTAACAACTTGCCTCCCACACCATATATTCTTAATACCTTCCACAGAGCATCTCTATCAACTCTATCATATGCCTTCTCCAGATCCATAAATGCTACATACAAATCCATTTGTATGTATATATATATATATATATATATATATATATATATATATATATATATATATATATATATATATATATATATATATATATATATATATATATATATATATATATATATATATATATCATGCTTAATTGTCTCCTTTCTTTATTGTTCATCTCACGTTGACACTATATGATATTAGTCATATAACACATCTAGACTTCTTTAGACTTTATGTTTGTGGAATTGCACATAAATATTACATGCACATTATATCTTTACAGGCTTTGATAATGGTTAAAATGATATCGATACGTAAGTTAATCAAACACACTAAAACGTTTTTATTCCTATCGGGCAACAAGCTAGAACAGCTTGTGATTCACCAACAGCAAGTTTTAATCACTTCTGTTTCACAATTAACAAGTAGGAATTGCTTTTTTATCCCCATATAAAGGGTAGAATCCCTCCTTACCCATTTGTAATATGCTAGAACAACTTCCGTTTCACCAGCACAAGGTAGAGGCACTTGTGGTTCACAAATAACAAGGGAGAAACATTTCTCTTTAACCAATAAAAAGAAAGAGCTACTTCTTTTTCACTATTAAAGAAATAGAGCCACTTGTAGTTAGCAGCTAATAAAGTAAAACCAGTTCTGCTTCTCTTGTAAAAAGGGACTGTCTATATTCCACCAGCTAGAATCACTTCTGTTTTACCAGTAATAAGTTAGAATTACTTCTGTTTCACCAGGAACAAGCTAGAATCACTTCTGTATGACAAGTAAAAAACTAGAATCACTTCCCCTTCATCAATAACAAGCTAGAGCCACTTCTGCTTCAACAGTAGCAAGGTACGATACCTTCGCTTCTCCCACAAAGAAGCTAAAACAACTTTTGTTTCACCAGTAAGAAGTTAAAAACACTTTAATTTCACCAATAAGAAGCTAGAACCAGCCTGTTTCATTGGTAATAAGCTATAAACAAGTCTTTTTTCGCTGGCAAGAAGCTAGAAACCCCTCTGATCCACCAGTAAAGAGTTAGAAAAAATTCTATTTCACCAGTAGCGAGATAAAGCCATTTCTAGTTAATAGTAACAAGCTAAAAACCTTCTGTTTCACCTGTAGCAAGCTAGAATACTAGCTTTTCCACCATTAAGAAAATAAAGCAACTTCCATTTCACCAGTAAGAAGTTATAAGTATCTATATGTCACCAGCAACAAGCTAGAACCAATCTGTTTCTCTAGTAATAAGCTAGAACTATTTCTGTTTCACATGTAAAAACCTAGAACCAGTTCAGTTTCACCAGCAACAAGTTAGAAAAAATTATGATCCACCAGTAATGAACTTCTATTTCACCAGTAGCAAGATTATGCCATTTCTAGCTTACCAGTCACAAGCTAGAAACCTTCTGTTTCACCTGTAGCAAGCAAGAATACTAGCTTTTCCACCATTAAGAAAATAAAACAACTTCCATTTCACCAGTAAGAAGTTTAAAAGTATCTTTATGTCACCAGCAACAAGCTAGAACCAATCTGTTCAGTTTCACCAGCAAGAAGTTAGGAAATTTTTGCTCCACCAGTAACGAACTAGAAAAACTTGTTTCACCAATAACAAGCTATAGCCATTTCTAGTCCACCAGTAGCAAGCTAGAAAGACTTATGTTTCACCAGTAGTAAGCTGAAATAACTTGTTTCACCAGTAGCAATCTAGAATCACCTCTGTTTCACCAGTAACAGGTTAGAACCACTTCTGTTTTACTAGCAACAAGCTATAAACACTTTCTTCTAACCAGAAACAAACTACACTCTCATTTCTTTCCCTTGTAACAAGCTAAAACCACCTCTATTTCAACAGTAAGACGATAGAGCCACTTCTCTTTCACTAGTAACAAGCTAAAATCACTTTCTCCCCACAAGCAACGAACTAAAACCACTTTTGTTTTACCAGTATAACGCTAAAACCACTTTTGTTTTACCAGTAAAACGCAAAAACCACACTTGTTTCAACAGCAAAATGATAGAACCGATCCTGTTTCATTAGTAACGAGCTAAAAACCACTTCTCTTCTATCAGCAATAAGCCAAAGCCCCTTTTTTCACCTGTGAGCATATAAAACGACTTTTGTTTCGATAGTAAAAAGATAGAACCATTTCTGTTTCAACAGTAATAAGCTAGAACCACTTACCTTACACCAGCAACAAGCTGAAATCAATTCTGTTTTACTAGTAAGAAGTACTATGAGTATACTAATTCCATCTAATACCGAAAACAATTTCAAATATCTTATGACTTAGCTTTGAAAATCACTTCTATATTAGCCTGAGCATAGATAGATTGATGATATCAATGAGCCAAATCATAATGGATTTCATTGTTGGATGACTTGTTTATAAAATGTTGCTATAACAGAGTTTATCAGTATAACACATACCTTAGTATATCCAGAACTCATTTTTTTATAGAACAGGAGATGCAAAGATTATAATATGTAATGGTGGGACATTAACTGCGCGTGCTCTCATAGAGATTAAGTACTCTGAACATTATGTAAAAGAATTTCCCAGATGTAGTTCTAGTAAAATATTTCACACATTCAAGACTCTTCATAACTCATGCTGGATATAAATGAACATTATAAGTAGAAAAATAAGGAACGTAAAATATTACATACCAAACTACCGTTAGAATAACAGTGATGTTCATATTACGAGAAGCGTCTTCCTACCTCATAGCTCACAAGACGACTGAGCAGAGACCATCCACACCAGACCTTATATAGCCGATATGACCCACCCGTTAAATGTCAGTGGTTAGAGTCTTCATGTCTGTAAATACCTGTGAATGCAATACCTAAAGAAATACACAAAAAGAATATTTTCATCCAAGAGTCACCTTAACCGAATGTAAAAATTAAAGATTAAAGTGCACATATATATTATCTCATCGGATATATATATATATATATATATATATATATATATATATATATATATATATATATATCTATATATATATATATATATATATATATATATAGATATACATATATTATCTTTTTCTTATTTATAGTTATTTATTGTACTTTGTCGCTGCCTCCCGCGTTAGCGAAGTAACGCAAAGAAACAGAAGAAAGAATGGCCCAACCTACCAAGGTACACATGTATATATATAAACGCCACAAGCACACATACATACATATATATTTCAACGTTTACACACATATACATATTCAGAGACATAAACATATATACACATACTTGTTGCCTTCATCCGATCCCGTCGCAACCCCACCAAACACAATATAGCATTCTCTCTCTCTCTCTCTCTCTCTCTCTCTCTCTCTCTCTCTCTCTCTCTCTCTCTCTCTCTCTCTCTCTCTCTCTCTCTCTCTCTCTCTCTCTCTACAGCAAGGCAGAGACAGGAACAGGAAAAAAAGAAAGGTCACATTGGTTCACACTCAGTCTCAAGCTGTCACTTCTAATACACCGAAACCAGAGCTTCCTTTCCACTTACAGACCAAACAGACCTCTCCATGGTTCACACCATACACTTCATTTGCAAATCGACCCCAGCATACCACACCGTTCCATTTGCAAATCGACCCCAGCATACCACATCGTTCCAATTCACACACTATCCCTTGCACGCCTTCCACCCTCTTCTATGTTCAGGCCCAGATCGCTCACAGTCTTTTTCACTCCATCATTCCACCTCCAATTACGTCTCCCGCTTCTCCTTCATCCCACCATCTCTGAAACAAATGTCACCTTTGTAAATCTTTCCACAGTCATTCTCTCCATGAGTCCAAATAATTTCTATTCCCTCAACCACACTCTTTTTACGACCGCATATATCCCTCACCCTTTCATTACTTACTCGATCAAACAATCTCACGCCACATATTGTCCTCAAACATTTTAATTCAAAGACAACTACCCTCCTCCGCACAACCCTATCTCTCTCCCATTCCTCGCAATCTCATACAAATATAACCATATATATATATATATATATATATATATATATATATATATATATATATATATATATATATATATATATATATATATATATATATATTGGGAGGTGAGTTTGAATGGAGAAAAACTGGAGGAAGTGAAGTGTTTTAGATATCTGGGAGTGGATCTGGCAGCGGATGGAACCATGGAAGCGGAAGTGGATCATAGGGTGGGGGAGGGGGCGAAAATCCTGGGGGCCTTGAAGAATGTGTGGAAGTCGAGAACATTATCTCGGAAAGCAAAAATGGGTATGTTTGAAGGAATGGTGGTTCCAACAATGTTGTATGGTTGCGAGGCGTGGGCTATGGATAGAGTTGTGCGCAGGAGGATGGATGTGCTGGAAATGAGATGTTTGAGGACAGTGTGTGGTGTGAGGTGGTTTGATCGAGTGAGTAACGTAAGGGTAAGAGAGATGTGTGGAAATAAAAAGAGCGTGGTTGAGAGAGCAGAAGAGGGTGTTTTGAAGTGGTTTGGGCACATGGAGAGGATGAGTGAGGAAAGATTGACCAATAGGATATATGTGTCGGAGGTGGAGGGAACAAGGAGAAGAGGGAGACCAAATTGGAGGTGGAAAGATGGAGTGAAAAAGATTTTGTGTGATCGGGGCCTGAACATGCAGGAGGGTGAAAGGAGGGCAAGGAATAGAGTGAATTGGAGCGATGTGGTATACCGGGGTTGACGTGCTGTCAGTGGATTGAATCAGGGCATGTGAAGCGTCTGGGGTAAACCATGGAAAGCTGTGTAGGTATGTATATTTGCGTGTGTGGACGTATGTATATACATGTGTATGGGGGGGGGGTTTGGGCCATTTTCTTTCGTCTGTTTCCTTGCGCTACCTCGCAAACGCGGGAGACAGCGACAAAGTATAATAAATATAAATAAATAAATATATATATATATATATATATATATATATATATATATATATATATATATATATATATATATATATTTTTTTTTTTTTTTTTTTTTATACTTTGTCGCTGTCTCCCGCGTTTGCGAGGTAGCGCAAGGAAACAGACGAAAGAAATGGCCCAACCCCCCCCCCCATACACATGTACATACACACGTCCACACACGCAAATATACATACCTACACAGCTTTCCATGGTTTACCCCAGACGCTTCACATGCCTTGCTTCAATCCACTGACAGCACGTCAACCCCTGTATACCACATGACTCCAATTCACTCTATTTCTTGCCCTCCTTTCACCCTCCTGCATGTTCAGGCCCCGATCACACAAAATCTTTTTCACTCCATCTTTCCACCTCCAATTTGGTCTCCGTCTTCTCCTCGTTCCCTCCACCTCCGACACATATATCCTCTTGGTCAATCTCTCCTCACTCATTCTCTCCATGTGCCCAAACCATTTCAAAACACCCTCTTCTGCTCTCTCAACCACGCTCTTTTTATTTCCACACCTCTCTCTTACCCTTACGTTACTTACTCGATCAAACCACCTCACACCACACATTGTCCTCAAACATCTCATTTCCAGCACATCCATCCTCCTGCGCACATCTCTATCCATAGCCCACGCCTCGCAACCATACAACATTGTTGGAACCACTATTCCCTCAAACATACCCATTTTTGCTTTCCGAGATAATGTTCTCGACTTCCACACATTTTTCAAGGCTCCCAAAATTTTCGCCCCCTCCCCCACCCTATGATCCACTTCCGCTTCCATGGTTCCATCCGCTGACAGATCCACTCCCAGATATCTAAAACACTTCACTTCCTCCAGTTTTTCTCCATTCAAACTCACCTCCCAATTGACTTGACCCTCACCCCTACTGTACCTAATAACCTTGCTCTTATTCACATTTACTCTCAACTTTCTTCTTCCACACACTTTACCAAACTCAGTCACCAGCTTCTGCAGTTTCTCACATGAATCAGCCACCAGCGCTGTATCATCAGCGAACAACAACTGACTCACTTCCCAAGCTCTCTCATCCCCAACAGACTTCATACTTGCCCCTCTTTCCAGGACTCTTGCATTTACCTCCCTTACAACCCCATCCATAAACAAATTAAACAACCATGGAGACATCACACACCCCTGCCGCAAACCTACATTCACTGAGAACCAATCACTTTCCTCTCTTCCTACACGTACACATGCCTTACATCCTCGATAAAAACTTTTCACTGCTTCTAACAACTTGCCTCCCACACCATATATTCTTAATACCTTCCACAGAGCATCTCTATCAACTCTATCATATGCCTTCTCCAGATCCATAAATGCTACATACAAATCCATTTGCTTTTCTAAGTATTTCTCACATACATTCTTCAAAGCAAACACCTGATCCACACATCCTCTACCACTTCTGAAACCGCACTGCTCTTCCCCAATCTGATGCTCTGTACATGCCTTCACCCTCTCAATCAATACCCTCCCATATAATTTACCAGGAATACTCAACAAACTTATACCTCTGTAATTTGAGCACTCACTCTTATCCCCTTTGCCTTTGTACAATGGCACTATGCACGCATTCCGCCAATCCTCAGGCACCTCACCATGAGTCATACATACATTAAATAACCTTACCAACCAGTCAACAATACAGTCACCCCCTTTCTTAATAAATTCCACTGCAATGCCATCCAAACCTGCTGCCTTGCCGGCTTTCATCTTCCGCAAAGCTTTTACTACCTCTTCTCTGTTTACCAAATCATTTTCCCTAACCCTCTCACTTTGCACACCACCTCGACCAAAACACCCTATATCTGCCACTCTGTCATCAGACACATTCAACAAACCTTCAAAATACTCATTCCATCTCCTTCTCACATCACCGCTACTTGTTATCACGGGTTATAGTGATGGGTGATTTGAATGCAAAGGTGAGTAATGTGGCAGTTGAGGGAATAATTGGTATGCATGGGGTGTTCAGTGTTGTAAATGGAAATGGTGAAGAGCTTGTAGATTTATGTGCTGAAAAAGGACTGATGATTGGGAATACCTGGTTTAAAAAGCGAGATATACATAAGTATACTTATGTAAGTAGGAGAGATGGCCAGAGAGCGTTATTGGATTACGTGTTAATTGACAGGCGTGCGAAAGAGAGACTTTTGGATGTTAATGTGCTGAGAGGTGCAACTGGAGGGATGTCTGATCATTATCTTGTGGAGGCTAAGGTGAAGATTAGTGTGGGTTTTCAGAAAAGAGGAGTGAATGTTGGGGTGAAGAAGGTGGTGAGAGTAAGTGAGCTTGGGAAGGAGACCTGTGTGGGGAAGTACCAGGAGAGACTGTGTACAGAATGGAAAAAGGTGAGAACAATGGAAGTAAGGGGAGTGGGGGAGGAATGGGATGTATTTAGGGAATCAGTGATGGATTGCGCAAAAGATGCTTGTGGCATGAGAAGAGTGGGAGGTGGGCTGTTTAGAAAGGGTAGTGAGTGGTGGGATGAAGAAGTAAGAGTATTAGTGAAAGAGAAGAGAGAGGCATTTGGACGATTTTTGCAGGGAAAAAATGCAATTGAGTGGGAGAAGTATAAAAGAAAGAGACAGGAGGTCAAGAGAAAGGTGCAAGAGGTGAAAAAAAGGGCAAATGAGAGTTGGGGTGAGAGACTATCAGTAAATTTTAGGGAGAATAAAAAGATGTTCTGGAAGGAGGTAAATAGGGTGCGTAAGACAAGGGAGCAAATGGGAACTTCAGTGAAGGGCGTAAATGGGGAGGTGAAATATATATATATATATATATATATATATTCATATATATATATATATATATATATATATATATATATATATATATATATATATATATATATATATATATATATATATATATATATATATATATGTATATATATATATATATATATATGAATATATATATATATATATATATATATATATATATATATATATATATATATATATATATATATATATATATATATATATATATGTATATATATATATATATATATATATATATATATATATATATATATATATATATATATAATATATATATATATATATATATATATATATATATATATATATATATATATAAGTAGGAGAGTGCTCATTCTACTCGAAGGCTCAGATTGGGGTGCTTAAATGTGTGTGGATGTAACCAAGATGAGAAAAAAGGAGAGATACGTAGTATGTTTGAGGAAAGAGAACTGGATGTTTTGGCTCTGAGTGAAAAGAAGCTCAAGGGTAAAGGGGAAGAGTGGTTTGGGAATGTCTTAGGTGTACAATCAGGGGTTAGTGAGAGGACAAGAGCAAGGGAAGGAGTAGCACTGCTCCTGAAACAGGAGTGGTGGGAGTATGTGATAGAGTGTAAGAAAGTAAGCTCTAGATTGATATGGGCAAAACTGAAAGTGGATGGAGAGATGGGTGATTATTGCTGCGTATGCACCTGGGCATGAGAAGCAAGATCATGAGACGCAAGTGTTTTGGGAGCAGCTGAATGAGTGTGTTAGTAGTTTTGATGCACGAGACCGGGTTATAGTGATGGGTGATTTGAATGCAAAGGTGAGTAATGTGGCAGTTGAGGGAATAATTGGTGTACATGGGGTGTTCAAGGCTGTAAATGGAAATGGTGAAGAGCTTATAGATTTATGTGCTGAAAAAAGACTGGTTATTAGGAATACCTGGTTTAAAAAGCGAAATATACGTAAGTATACGTATGTAAGTAGGAGAGATGGCGAGAGAGCTTTATTGGATTACGTGTTAACTGATAGGCGCGCGAAAGAGACTTTTGGATGTTAATGTGTTGAGAGGTGCAACTGGAGGATGGTCTGATCATTATCTTTTGGAGGCGAAGGTGAAGATTTATTAAGGTTCTCAGAAAAGAAGAGAGAATGTTAGAATGAAAAGAGTGGTGAAAGTAAGTGAGCATGGGAAGGACTCTTGTGTGAGGAAATACCAGGAGAGTCTGAGTGCAGAATGGAAAAAGGTGAGAACAAAGGATGTAAGGGGAGTGGGGGAGGAATGGGATGTATTTAGGGAAGCAGTAATGGCTTGCGCAAAAGATGCTTGAGGCATGAGAGGCGTGGGAGGTGGGCAGATTAGAAAGGGTAGTGAGTGGTGGGATGAAGAAGTAAGATAATTAGTGAAAGAGGAGAGAGAGGCATCTGGACGATTCTTGCAGGAAATAATGCAAAGCAGTGGGAGATGTATAAAAGAAAGAGACAGGAGTTCAAAAGAAAGGTACAAGATGTGAAAAAGAGGGCAAATGAGAGGTGGGGTGAGAGAGTATCATCAAATTTTAGGGAAAATGAAAAGATGTTTTAGAGGGAGGTAAATAAATTCCGTAAGACTAGGGAACAAATGGGAACTTCAGTGAAGGGGGCAAATGGAGAGCTGACAACAAGTAGTGGTAATATGAGAAAGATATGGAGTGAGTATTTTGAAGGTTTGTTGAATATGTTTGATGATAGAATGGCAGATATAGGGTGTATTGGTCGAGGTTGTACGCAAAGTGAGAGGGTTAGGGAGAATGATTTGGTAAACAGAGAAGAGGTAGTAAAAGCTTTGCGGAAGATGAAAGCCAGCAAATCAGCGGGTTTGGATGGTGTTGCAGTGGAAGTTGTTAAAAAAGGCTGTGACTGTATTGTTGACTGATTGGTGAGGTTATTTAATGTATGTACAACTCCTGGTGAGGTGCCTGAAGATTGACGGAATACTTGCATAGTGCCATTGTACAAAGGCAAAGAGGATAAAAGTGAGTGTTCAACTTACAGAAGGTATAAGTTTGTTGAGTATTACTTGGAAATTTTATGGGAGGGTATTGATCGAGAGTGTGCAAGCATGGACAGAGAATCACATTGGGGAAGAGCAGTGTGGTTTCAGAAGTGGTAGAGGATGTGTGGATCAGGTGTTTGTTTTAAAGAATGTATGTGAGAAATACTTGAAAAAGCAAATAGATTTGTATGTAGCATTTATGGATCTGGAGAAGGCATATAATAGAGTTGATAGGGATGCTCTGTGGAAGGCATTAAGAATATACGGTGTCGGAGGCAAGTTGTTAGAAGCAGTGAAAAGGTTTTATCGAGGATGTAAGGCATGAGTACTTGTAGGTAAAGAGGAAAGTGATTGGTTCTCAATGAATGTAGGTTTGCCGCAGGGGTGTGTGATGTCTCCATGTGTGTCTAATTTGTTTATGGATGGGGTTGTTAGGGAGGTGAATGCAAGAGTTTTGGAAAGAGGGGCAAGTATGCAGTCTGTTGTTGATTAGAGAGCTTGGGAAGTGAGTCACTTGATGTTCGCTGATGATACAGCGCTGGAGGCTGATTCATGTGAGAAACTACGGAAGCTGGTGAGTTTGGAAGCTCTTGAGTTTGGAAAAGTGTGTGAAAGAAGAGAGCTGAGAGTAAATGTGAATAATAGCAAGGTTACTAGGTACAATAGGGTTGAGGGACAATTCAACTGGGAGGTAAGTCTGAATGAAGAAAAACTGGAGGAAGTGAGGTGTTTTAGATATCTGGGAGTGGATTTGGCAGCGGAAGGAACCATGCAAGCGAAAGTGAATCATAGGGTGGGTCAGGGGGCTAAAGTTTTGGGAGCGTTGAGAAATGTGTGGAAGTCGAGAACATTGTCTCGGAAAGCAAAAATGGGTATGTTTGATGAAATATTGGTTCCAAAAATGTTATATGGTTGAGAGGCGTGTGCTATGGATAGAATTGTGCGGAGGAGGGTAGATGTGCTGGAAAAGAGATGTTTAAAGACAATATATGGTGTGGGGTGGTTTCATCGAATAAGTAATAATATGGTAAGAGAGATGTGTGGTGATAAAGAGAGTGTGGTTGAGAGAGCAGAAGAGGGTCTTTTGAAATGGTTTGGTCACATGTGTCAGAGGTGGAGGGAACTAGGAGAGGTGGGAGACCAAATTGGAGGTGGAAAGATGGAGTGAAAAAGATTTTGAGTTATCGGGGCCTGAACATGCAGGAGGGTGAAAGGCGTGCAAAGAATAGTGTGCATTGGAACGATGTTAGGGTACCGGGGTGGACGTGCTGTCACAGGATTGAACCAGGGCATGTGAAGCGTCTGGGGTAAACTATGAAAATTTCTGTGGAGCCTGGATGTGGAAAGGGAGCTGTGGTTTCGGTGCATTATTACATGACAGCTAGAGATTGACTGTGAACGAATGAGGCCTTTGTTGTCTTTTCCTAGCGCTACCTCGCGCATCTGAGGGGGGAGGGGGTTGTAATTTCATGTGTGGCGGGGTTGTGATTGGAATGAATAAAGGCAGACAGTATGAATTATGTACATGTATATATATATATATATATATATATATATATATATATATATATATATATATATATATATATATATATATATATATATATATATATATATATGTCTGTGTGTATGTATGTATACGTTGAGATGTATAGGTATGTAAATTTGCATGTGTGGACGTGTTTACATGTGTATATGGGTGGGTTGGGCCATTCTTTCGTCTGTTTCCTTGCGCTACCTCGCTAACGCGGGAGACAGCGACAAAGGAAAATAATGAATATAAATATATATATATATATATATATATATATATATATATATATATATATATATATATATATATATATATTTTGCTTTGTCGCTGTCTCCCGCGTTTGCGAGGTAGCGCAAGGAAACAGACGAAAGAAATGGCCCAACCCACCCCCATACACATGTATATACATACGTCCACACACGCAAATATACATACCTACACAGCTTTCCATGGTTTACCCCAGACGCTTCACATGCCCTGATTCAATCCACTGACAGCACGTCAACCCCGGTATACCACATCGATCCAATTCACTCTATTCCTTGCCCGCCTTTCACCCTCCTGCATGTTCAGGCCCCGATCACACAAAATCTTTTTCACTCCATCTTTCCACCTCCAATTTGGTCTCCCACTTCTCCTCGTTCCCTCCACCTCCGTCACATACATCCTCTTGGTCAATCTTTCCTCACTCATTCGCTCCATGTGCCCAAACCATTTCAAAACACCCTCTTCTGCTCTCTCAACCACGCTCTTTTTATTTCCACACATCTCTCTTACCCTTACGTTACTTACTCGATCAAACCACCTCACACCACACATTGTCCTCAAACATCTCATTTCCAGCACATCCACCCTCCTGCGCACAACTCTATCCATAGCCCACGCCTCGCAACCATACAACATTGTTGGAACCACTATTCCTTCAAACATACCCATTTTTGCTTTCCGAGATAATGTTCTCGACTTCCACACATTCTTCAAGGCTCCCAGAATTTTCGCCCCCTCCCCCACCCTATGATCCACTTCCGCTTCCATGGTTCCATCCGCTGCCAGATCCACTCCCAGATATCTAAAACACTTTACTTCCTCCAGTTTTTCTCCATTCAAACTTAGCTCCCAATTGACTTGACCCTCAACCCTACTGTACCTAATAACCTTGCTGTTATTCACATTTACTCTTAACTTTCTTCTTATATATATATATATATATATATATATATATATATAACAGGAGTGGTGAAAGTATGTGATAGAGTGTAAGAAAGTAAACTCTAGATTGACATGGGTAAAACTGAATGTGGATGGAGAGAGATGGGTGATTGTTGGTGCATATGCACCTGGGCATGATAAGAAAGATCACGAGAAGCAAGTGTTTTGGGAGCAGCTGAGTGAGCGTGTAAGTAGTTTTGATGCACGAGACCGGATTATAGTGATGGGTGATTTTAATGCGGAGGTGAGTAATGTGGCAGTTAAGGGAATGATTGGTGTACATGGGGTGTTCAGTACTGTAAATGGAAATAGTGAAGAGGTTGGACATTTTTGTGCTGAAAAAGGACTGGTGATTGGAAAATACCTGGTTTAAAAAGAGAGATGTACATAGGTATACGTATGTAAGTAGGAGATATGGCCAGAGAGCGTTATTGGATTACGTGTTAACTGATAGGCACGGAGAGAGATACTTTTGGATGTTAATGTGCTGAGAGGTGCAACTGGAGGGATGTCTGATCAATATCTTGTGGAGGCAAAGGTGAAGATTTGTAGAGGTTTTCAGAAAAGAAGAGAGAATGTTGGGGTGAAGGGAGTGGTGAGAGTAAGTGAACTTTTGAAGGAGACTTGCATAAGGAAGTACCGTTAGAGACTGAGTACATAATGGAAAAAGGTGAGAACAAAGGACGTAAGGGGACTTGGGGAGGAATGGATGCATATAGGGAAGCAGTAATGGCTTGTGCAAAGGATGCTTCTAGCATGAGAAGCGTGAGAGGTGGGCAGATTAGAAAGGGTAATGAGTGGTTGGATGAAGAAGTAAGAATATTATTGAAAGAGAAGATGGAGGCATTTGGACGATATTTGCATGGAAATAATGCAAATTACCAGGAGATGTATAAAAGAAAGAGGCAGGAGGTTAAGTGAAAGATGCAAGAGATGAAAAGAGGGCAAATGAAAGTTTGGGTGAGAGAGTATCACTAGATTTTAGGAAGAACAAAATGTTGTTTTCGAAGGAGGTAAATAAAGTGCGTAAGACAAGGGAACAAATGGGAACATCAGTGAAGGCTGCTAATGGGGACGTGATAACAAGTAGTGGTGATGTGAGAATGAAATGGAGTGAGTATTTTGAAGGTTTGTTGAATGTGTTTGATGATAGAGTCGCAGATATGGGGTGTTTTGGTTGAGGTGGTGTGCAAAGTGATAGGGTTAGGGAGAATGATTTGGTAAACAGAGAAGAGGTAGTAAAAGCTTTGCGGAAGATGAAAGCCGGCAAGGCAGCAAGCTTGGATGGTATTTCAGTGGAATTTGTTAAAAAAAGGGGGTGTCTGTTTCATGGCTGGTTGGTAAGGTTTTCCAATGTATGTATGGTTCATGGTGAGGTGCCTGAGGACTGGCGAAATGCTTACATAATGCAATTGTACAAAGTCTATGGGGATAGGAATAAGTGCTCAAATTACAGATGTATTAGTTTGTTAAGTATTCCTGGGAAATCATATGATAGGGTATTGAATGAGAGGGTAAAGGCATGTATAGAGTATCAGATTGGGGAAAAGCAGAGTGGTTTCTAAAGTGGTAGAGGATGTGTGGATCAGGTGTTTGCTTTGAAGAACGTATGTGAGAAATACTTGGAAAAGCAGTTGGATTTGTATGTAGCATTTATGGATCTGGAGGAGGCATATGTTAGAGTTGATAGAGATACTCTGTGGAACGTATTAAGAATACTTGGTGAGGAAGGTAAGTTGTTAGAAGCAGCGAAAAATTTTATCTAGGATGTAAGGCATGTGTACGTGTAGAAAAGAGAAAAGTGATTGGTTCTCAGTGAATTATAGTTTGCGGCAGGGGTGTGTGATGTCTCAATAGTTGTTTAATTTGTTCATTGTTGGGTCGTTAGGGGGTTCAATGCAAGAGTTTTGGATAGGGGCAAGTATGCAGTCTGTTGTGGATGAGAAAGCTTTGGAAGTAAGTCAGTTCTGATAAAGCGCTGGTGGCTGATTCGTGTGAAAAATTGAAAAAGCTGGTGACTGAGTTTGATAAAGTGTGTGAAAGACGAAAGGTGAGAGTAAATGTGAATAAGAGAAAGGTTAATAGTTACAATAGTGTTCAGGGACAAGTAAATTGGGAGATAGGTTTAAATGGAGAAAAACTTGAGGAAGTGAAGTGTTTTAGATATCTGGGAGTGGATTTGGCAGCGGATGGAACCATGAAAGCGGAGATGAATCATAGGGTGGGGGAGGGGGAGAAAGTTCTGGGAGCGTTGAGAAATGTGTGGAAGTCGATAACGTTATCTTGGAAAGCAAAAATGGGTATGTTTGAAGGAATAGTGGTTCCAACAATGTTATATGGTTGCAAGGCGAGGGCTATAAATAGAGTTGTGCGGAGGAGAGTGGATGTGCTGGAAATGAAATGTTTGAGGACAGTATGTGGTGTGAGGTGGTTTGTTCGAGTAAGTAACGAAAGGGTAAAAGAGATGTGTGGTAACAGAACAGTGTGTTGAAGTGCAAAAGAGGGTGTTTTGAAGTGGTGTCGTCATATAGAGAGAATGAGTGAGGAAAGAATGACAAAGAAGATATATGTGTCAGAGGTGGAGAGAACGAGAAGTGAAAAAGATTTTAAGTGATCGAAGCTTGAACATGCAGGAGAGTGAAAGGCGTGCACGGAATAGAGTGAATTGACACGATATGGTATACCGGGGTCGACGTGCTGTCAATGGATTGAACCAGGGCATGTGAAGCGTCTGGGGTAAGCCATGGAAAGTTTTCTAGGGCCTGGATGTGGAAAGGGAGCTGTAGTTTCGGTCCATTATACATGTCATCTAAAGACTGAGTGTGAACGAATGTGGCCTTTGTTGTCTTTTCCTAGTGCTACATCGCGCACATGCTGGGGAGGGGGTTTTTATTTCATGTGTGGCGGGGTGGCGACGAAAATGAATAAGGTAGACAGTATGTATCATGTACATGTGTATATATGTAGATGTCTGTGTGTGTTTATATATGTATACGTTAAGATGTATAGGTATGTATATGTGCGTGTGTGGACTTGTATGTATACACATGTGTTTATGGGTGGATCGGGCCATTTTTTCCTCTGTTTACTTGGTTTACCTCGTTAACGCGGGAGACAACGACAAATTATAATAGAAAATAAAGTATGAAATATATATATATATATATATATATATATATATATATATATATATATATATATATATATATATTTTTTTTTTTTTTTTTTTTTTTTTTTTTTTCCAAAAGAAGGAACAGAGGGGAGGGCCAGGTGAGGATATTTCCTCAAAGGCCCAGTCCTCTGTTCTTAACGCTACCTCGCTGTCGCGGGAAATGGCGGATAGTATGAAAAAAAAAAAAAAAAAAAATATATATATATATATATATATATATATATATATATATATATATATATATCTTTCTTTTCTTTCAAACTATTCGCCATTTCCCGCATTAGCGAGGTAGCGTTAAGAACAGAGGACTGGGCCTTTGAGGGAATACCCTCACCTGGCCCAATTCTCTGTTCCTTCTTTTGGAAAATTAAAAAAAAACCGAGAGGGGAGGATTTCCAGCCCCCCGCTCCCTCCCCTTTTAGTCGCCTTCTACGACACGCAGGGAATACGTGGGAAGTACTCTTAATCCCCTATCCCCTATATATATATATATATATATATATATATATATATATATATATATATATATATATATATATATACATAAATATATATATATATATATTTTTTTTTTTTGCTTTGTCTCTGTCTCCCGCGTTTGCGAGGTAGCGCAAGGAAACAGACGAAAGAAATGGCCCAACCCACCCCCATACACATGTATATACATACGTCCCCACACGCAAATATACATACCTACACAGCTTTCCATGGTTTACCCCAGACGCTTCACATGCCCTGATTCAATCCACTGACAGCACGTCAACCCCGGTATACCACATCGATCCAATTCACTCTATTCCTTGCCCTCCTTTCACCCTCCTGCATGTTCAGGCCCCGATCACACAAAATCTTTTTCACTCCATCTTTCCACCTCCGATTTGGGCTCCCACTTCTCCTCGTTCCCTCCACCTCCGACACGTATATCCTCTTGGGCAATCTTTCCTCACTCATTCTCTCCATGTGCCCAAACCATTTCAAAACACCCTCTTCTGCTCTCTCAACCATATATATATATTTTTTTTTCATACTATTCGCTATTTCCCGCGATAACGAGGTAGCGTTAAGAACAGAGGACTGGGCCTTTGAGGGAATATCCTCACCTGGACCTCTCCTCTGTTCCTTCTTTTGGAAAAAAAGAAAAAAACGAGAGGGGAGGATTTCCAGCCCCCCGCTCCCTTCCCTTTTAGTCGCCTTCTACGACACGCAGGGAATACGTAGGAAGTATTCTTTCTCCCCTATCCCCAGGGAATATGTATATATATATATATATATATATATATATATATATATATATATATATATATATATATATATATATATATATATATATATATATATATATATATATATATGTGTGTGTGTGTGTGTGTGTGTGTGTGTGTATGTGTGTGTGTGTGTTTGTGTGTGTGTGTGTGTGTGCGTGTGTGAGTATATGCAAGAGGTGAAAAAGAATGCAAATGAGAGTTGGGGTGAGAGATTATCATTAAATTTTAGGGAGAATGGAAAGATGATTTGGAGGGAGGCAAATAAAGTTTGTGGGACGGGGGAACAAATGGGAACTTCAATGAAGGAGGTTAATGGAGAGGTGATAACAAGTAGTAATGATGTCAGGAGATGGAGTGAGTATTTTGAAAGATTCTTGAATGTGTTTCATGATAGACTGGCATATATAGGGTATTTTGGTCGAGGTAATGTGCAAAGTGAGAGGGTTAGGAAGAATGATTTGGTAAACAGAGCAGAAGTAGGAAAAGCTTTGCGGAAGATGAAAGCCGGCAAGGCGGCGGCTTTGGATGGTATTGCAGTGGAATTTAATAAAAAAGAGGGTGACTGTATTGTTGACTGGTTGTTAAGGTTATTCAATGTATGTATGATTCATGGTGAGGTGCCTGAGGATTGGCGGAATGCTTGCATAGTGCCATTGTGCAAAGGCAAAGGGGATAAAAGAGAATGCTTAAATTTCAGATCCATAAATTTGTTGAGTATTCCTGGTAAATTATATGGGAGTGTATTGATTGACAGGGTGAAGGCATTTACTGAGCATCAGATTGGGGTAGAGCAGTCTGGTTTCAGAAGTTTTTGAGGATGTTTCGATCAGGTGTTTGCTGTGAAGAATGTATGTGAGAAACACCTAGAGAAGCAGATGGATTTGTATTTAGCATTTATGGACCCAGAGAAGTTGAGAGAGATGCTCTGTGGAAGGTATTAATAATATACGGTGTGGGAGACAAGTGTTAGAAGCAGTGAAAAGTTTATGTCGAGGATGTAAGGCATGTGTACTTACAGGAAAGAGAAGAAAGGCGACTATATATATATATATATATATATATATATATATATATATATATATATATATATATATATATATATATATATATATATTATATATATATATATATATATATATATAGCATTTATGGATCTGGAGAAGGCATATGATACAGTTGATAGAGATGCTCTGTGGAAGGTATTAAGAATATATGGTCTGGGAGGCAAGTTGTTAGAAGCAGTGAAAAGTTTTTATCGAGGATGTAAGGCATGTGTACGTGTAGGAAGAGAGGAAAGTGATTGGTTCTCAGTGAATGTAGGTTTGCGGCAGGGGTGTGTGATGTCTCCATAGTTGTTTAATTTGTTTATGGATGGGGTTGGTAGGGAGGTGAATGCAAGAGTTTGGGAAAGAGGGGTAAGTATGAAGTCTGTTGGGGATGAGAGAGCTTGGGAAGTGAGTCAGTTGTTGTTCGCTGATGATACAGCGCTGGTGGCTGATTCATGTGAGAAACTGCAGAAGCTGGTGACTGAGTTTGGTAAAGTGTGTGAAAGAAGAAAGTTAAGAGTAAATGTGAAAAAGAGCAAGGTTATTAGGTACAGTAGGGTTGAGGGTCAAGTCAATTGGGAGGTAAGATTGAATGGAGAAAAACTGGAGGATGTAAAGTGTTTTAGATATCTGGGAGTGGATCTGGCAGCGAATGGAACCATGGAAGCGGAAGTGGATCATAGGGTGGGGGAGGGGGCGAAAATTCTGGGGGCCTTGAAGAATGTGTGGAAGTCGAGAACATTATCTCGGAAAGCAAAAATGGGTATGTTTGAAGGAATAGTGGTTCCAACAATGTTGTATGGTTGCGAGGCGTGGGCTATGGATAGAGTTGTGCGCAGGAGGATGGATGTGCTGGAAATGAGATGTTTGAGGACAATGTGTGGTGTGAGGTGGTTTGATCGAGTAAGTAACGTAAGGGTAAGAGAGATGTGTGGAAATAAAAAGAGCGTGGTTGAGAGAGCAGAAGAGGGTGTTTTGAAATGGTTCGGGCACATGGAGAGAATGAATGAGGAAAGATTGACCAAGAGAATATATGTGTCGGAGGTGGAGGGAACGAGGAGAAGAGGGAGACCAAATTGGAGGTGGAAAGATGGAGTGAAAAAGATTTTGTGTGATCGTGGCCTGAACATGCAGGAGGGTGAAAGGAGGGCAAGGAATAGAGTGAATTGGAGCGATGTGGTATACCGGGGTTGACGTGCTGTCAGTGGATTGAATCAAGGCATGTGAAGCGTCTGGGGTAAACCATAGAAAGCTGTGTAGATATGTATATTTGCGTGTGTGGACGTATGTATATACATGTGTATGGGGGTGGGTTGGGCCATTTCTTTCGTCTGTTTCCTTGCGTTACCTCGCAAACGCGGGAGACAGCGACAAAGCAAAAAAAAAAAAAAAAAAAAAAAATATATATATATATATATATATATATATATATATATATATATATATATATATATATATATATATATATATATATATATATTTGTTGAGTATTCCTGGTAAATTATATGGGAGGGTATTGATTGAGAGGGTGAAGGCATGTACAGAGCATCAGATTGGGGAAGAGCAGTGTGGTTTCAGAAGTGGTAGAGGATGTGTGGATCAGGTGTTTGCTTTGAAGAATGTATGTGATAAATACTTAGAAAAGCAAATGGATTTGTATGTAGCATTTATGGATCTGGAGAAGGCATATGATAGAGTTGATAGAGATGCTCTGTCGAAGGTATTAAGAATATATGGTGTGGGAGGAAAGTTGTTAGAAGCAGTGAAAAGTTTTTATCGAGGATGTAAGGCATGTGTACGTGTAGGAAGAGATGGAAAGTGATTGGTTCTCAGTGAATGTAGGTTTGCGGCAGGGGTGTGTGATGTCTCCATGGTTGTTTAATTTGTTTATGGATGGGGTTGTTAGGGAGGTGAATGCAAGAGTTTTGGAAAGAGGGGCAAGTATGAAGTCTGTTGGGGATGAGAGAGCTTGGGAAGTGAGTCAGTTGTTGTTCGCTGATGATACAGCGCTGGTGGCTGATTCATGTGAGAAACTGCAGAAGCTGGTGACTGAGTTTGGTAAAGTGTGTGAAGAAGAAAGTTAAGAGTAAATGTGAATAAGAGCAAGGTTATTAGGTACAGTAGGGTTGAGGGTCAAGTCAATTGGGAGGTGAGTTTGAATGGAGAAAAACTGGAGGAAGTGAAGTGTTTTAGATATCTGGGAGTGGATCTGGCAGCGGATGGAACCATGGAAGCGGAAGTGGATCATAGGGTGGGGGAGGGGGCGAAAATTCTGGGGGCCTTGAAGAATGTGTGGAAGTCGAGAACATTATCTCGGAAAGCAAAAATGGGTATGTTTGAAGGAATAGTGGTTCCAACAATGTTGTATGGTTGCGAGGCGTGGGCTATGGATAGAGTTGTGCGCAGGAGGATGGATGTGCTGGAAATGAGATGTTTGAGGACAATGTGTGGTGTGAGGTGGTTTGATCGAGTGAGTAACGTAAGGGTAAGAGAGATGTGTGGAAATAAAAAGAGCGTGGTTGAGAGAGCAGAAGAGGGTGTTTTGAAGTGGTTTGGGCACATGGAGAGGATGAGTGAGGAAAGATTGACCAAGAGAATATATGTGTCGGAGGTGGAGGGAACGAGGAGAAGAGGGAGACCAAATTGGAGGTGGAAAGATGGAGTGAAAAAGATTTTGTGTGATCGGGGCCTGAACATGCAGGAGGGTGGAAGGAGGGCAAGGAATAGAGTGAATTGGAGCGATGTGGTATACCGGGGTTGACGTGCTGTCAGTGGATTGAATCAAGGCATGTGAAGCGTCTTGGGTAAACCATAGAAAGCTGTGTAGGTATGTATATTTGCGTGTGTGGACGTATGTATATACATGTGTATGGGGGTGGGTTGGGCCATTTCTTTCGTCTGTTTCCTTGCGTTACCTCGCAAACGCGGGAGACAGCGACAAAGCAAAAAAAAAAAAAGAAAGAAAAAAAAAATATATATATATATATATATATATATATATATATATATATATATATATATATATATATATATATATATATATATATATATATATATATATATATATATATATATATATACATATATATATATATATATATATGGAAAAAGGTGAGAACAATGGAAGTAAGGGGAGTGGGGGAGGAATGGGATGTATTTAGGGAATCAGTGATGGATTGCGCAAAAGATGCTTGTGGCATGAGAAGAGTGGGAGGTGGGTTGATTAGAAAGGGTAGTGAGTGGTGGGATGAAGAAGTAAGAGTATTAGTGAAAGAGAAGAGAGAGGCATTTGGACGATTTTTGCAGGGAAAAAATGCAATTGAGTGGGAGATGTATAAAAGAAAGAGACAGGAGGTCAAGAGAAAGGTGCAAGAGGTGAAAAAAAGGGCAAATGAGAGTTGGGGTGAGAGAGTATCATTAAATTTTAGGGAGAATAAAAAGATGTTCTGGAAGGAGGTAAATAAAGTGCGTAAGACAAGGGAGCAAATGGGAACTTCAGTGAAGGGCGCAAATGGGGAGGTGATAACAAGTAGTGGTGATGTGAGAAGGAGATGGAGTGAGTATTTTGAAGGTTTGTTGAATGTGTTTGATGATAGAGTGGCAGATATAGGGTGTTTTGGTCGAGGTGGTGTGCAAACTGAGAGGGTTAGGGAAAATGATTTGGTAAACAGAGAAGAGGTAGTGAAAGCTTTGCGGAAGATGAAAGCCGGCAAGGCAGCAGGTTTGGATGGTATTGCAGTGGAATTTATTAAAAAAGGGGGTGACTGTATTGTTGACTGGTTGGTAAGGTTATTTAATGTATGTATGACTCATGGTGAGGTGCCTGAGGATTGGCGGAATGCGTGCATAGTGCCATTGTACAAAGGCAAAGGGGATAAGAGTGAGTGCTCAAATTACAGAGGTATAAGTTTGTTGAGTATTCCTGGTAAATTATATGGGAGAATATTGATTGAGAGGGTGAAGGCATGTACAGAGCATCAGATTGGGGAAGAGCAGTGTGGTTTCAGAAGTGGTAGAGGATGTGTGGATCAGGTGTTTGCTTTGAAGAATGTATGTGAGAAATACTTAGAAAAACAAATGGATTTGTATGTATGTATTTATGGATCTGGAGAAGGCATATGATAGAGTTGATAGAGATGCTCTGTGGAAGGTATTAAGAATATATGGTGTGGGAGGAAAGTTGTTAGAAGCAGTGAAAAGTTTTTATCGAGGATGTAAGGCATGTGTACGTGTAGGAAGAGAGGAAAGTGATTGGTTCTCAGTGAATGTAGGTTTGCGGCAGGGGTGTGTGATGTCTCCATGGTTGTTTAATTTGTTTATGGATGGGGTTGTTAGGGAGGTAAATGCAAGAGTTTTGGAAAGAGGGGCAAGTATGAAGTCTGTTGGGGATGAGAGAGCTTGGGAAGTGAGTCAGTTGTTGTTCGCTGATGATACAGCGCTGGTGGCTGATTTATGTGAGAAACTGCAGAAGCTGGTGACTGAGTTTGGTAAAGTGTGTGGAAGAAGAAAGTTAAGAGTAAATGTGAATAAGAGCAAGGTTATTAGGTACAGTAGGGTTGAGGGTCAAGTCAATTGGGAGGTGAGTTTGAATGGAGAAAAACTGGAGGAAGTGAAGTGTTTTAGATATCTGGGAGTGGATCTGGCAGCGGATGGAACCATGGAAGCGGAAGTGGATCATAGGGTGGGGGAGGGGGCGAAAATTCTGGGGGCCTTGAAGAATGTGTGGAAGTCGAGAACATTATCTCGGAAAGCAAAAATGGGTATGTTTGTAGGAATAGTTGTTCCAACAATGTTGTATGGTTGCGAGGCGTGGGCTATGGATAGAGTTGTGCGCAGGAGGATGGATGTGCTGGAAATGAGATGTTTGAGGACAATGTGTGGTGTGAGGTGGTTTGATCGAGTAAGTAACGTAAGGGTAAGAGAGATGTGTGGAAATAAAAAGAGCGTGGTTGAGAGAGCAGAAGAGGGTGTTTTGAAATGGTTTGGGCACATGGAGATATGAGTGAGGAAAGATTGACCAAGAGAATATATGTGTCGGAGGTTGAGGGAACGAGGAGAAGAGGGAAACCAAATTGGAGGTGGAAAGATGGAATGAAAAAGTTTTTTTGTGATCGGGGCCTGAACATACAGGAGGGTGAAAGGAGGGCAAGGAATAGAGTGAATTGGAGCGATGTGGTGTACCGGGGTTGACGTGTTGTCAGTGGATTGAATCAAGGCATGTGAAGCGTCTGGGGTAAACCATGGAAAGCTGTGTAGGTATGTATATTTGCGTGTGTGGAAGTATGTATATACATGTGTATGGGGGTGGGTTGGGCCATTTCTTTCGTCTGTTTCCTTGTGCTACCTCGCAAACGCGGGAGACAGCGACAAAGCAAAAAAAAAAAAAAAAAAATATATATATATATATATATATATATATATATATATATATATATATATATATATATATATATATATATATATATATACATATATATATATATATATATATATATATATATATATATATATATATATATATATATATATATATATATATATATATATTTATTTATTTATCTATTCTGGTTCGTCGCTGTTTCCCGCGTTTCCGAGGTAGCGCAAGGAAAGAGACGAAAGAAATGGCCCAACCCACCCCCAAACACATGTATGTACATACACGTCCCCACACGCAAATATATATACCCATACATCTCAATGTACACATATATATACACACACAGACATATACATATATGCACATGCACACAATTCACACTGTCTGCCTTTATTCATTTCCATCGCCACCTCGCCACACATGGATTAACATCCCACTCCTCCTCATGTGTGCGAGGTAGCGCTAGGAAAAGACAACAAAGGCCCCATTCGTTCACACTCAGTCTCTAACTGTCATGAAATAGTCCCCGAAACCACAGCTCCTTTCCACATCTAGGCCCCACAGAACTTTCCATGGTTTACCCCCGACGGTTCCCATGCCGTGGCTCAATCCATTGACAGCACGTCGGCCCATGTATACCACATCGTTCAAATTCACTCTATTACTTGCAAGCTTTTCACTCTCCTGTATGTTTAGGCCCCGAACACTCAAAATCTTTTTTACTCCATCTTTCCACCTCCAATTTGGTCTCCCACTTCTCCTCGTTCCCTTTACCTCTGACGCATATATCCTCTTGATCAACCTTTCCTCACTTATTCTCTCCGTGTGACCAAACCATTTCAAAACACCCTCTTCTGCTCTCTCAACCGCACTCTTTTTATTACCTCACATCTCTCTTACCCTATTATTACTAACTCGGTCAAACCACCTCCCACCACATATTGTCGTCAAACATCTCATTTCCAGCAAATCCACCCCCCTCCGCACAGCTCTATCCATCCCCCACGCCTCGTAACCATATAACATTGTTGGAACCATTATTCCTTCAAACATACCCATTTTTGCTATACGAGATAATGTTCTCGACTTCCACATATTCTTCAACGCTCCCAGAACTGTCGCCCCTTCCCCCAACCAATGATTAACTTCCGCTTCCATGGTTCCATCCGCTGCCAAATCCACTCCCAGATATCTAAAACACTTTACTTCCACTACTTTTTTCTCCATTCAAACTTACCCCCCAGTTGACTTGTCCCTCAATCCAAGTGTACCTAATTACCTTGCTCTTATTCACATTTACTCGCAGGTTTCTTCTTTCACACACTTTACCAAACTCAGTCACCAGCTTAGGCAGTTTTACACACGAATCAGACACCAGCACTGTATTATCAGGAAACAACAACTGACTCACTTCCTAGACTCATCCACAACAGACTGTATACTTGCCCCCCTTTGCAAAACTCTTGCATTCACTTCCCTAGCAACCCTATCCATAAACAAATTAAACAACCAGTGAGACATCACACACCTCTGCCGCAAACCTAAATTCACTGAGAACCAATCACTTTCCTCTCTTCCTACACGTACACATGCCTTACATCCTAAATAAAATCATTTCATTGCTTCTAACAACTTCCCTCCCACACCATATTTTCTTAATTCCCTCCACAGAGCATCTCTAACAACTCTATCATATGCCTTCTCCAGATCCATATATGCTACATACAAATCCATTTGCTTTTCTAAGTATTTCCCAAATACATTCTACAAAGCAAACACGTGATCCACACATCCTCTACCTCTTCTGAAACCGCACTGCTCTTCCCTAATCTGATGCTCTGTACATGTCTTCACCCTCTCAATCAATACCCTGCCATATAATTTCCCAGGAATACTCAAAAACTTATACCCCTGTAATTTGAGCACTCACTTTTATCCCTTTTGCATTTGTACAATGGCACTATGCAAGCATTCCGCTAATCCTCAAGGACCTCATCATGAGTCATACATACATCAAATAACGTCACCAACAAGTCAACAACATCATTTTATATAAATTCCATGGCAATACCATCCAAATCCGTTGCCTTCCCGGCTTTCATCTTCGGCAAATCTTTTACTACCTCTTCCCTGTTTACCAAATCATTTTCCCTAACCCTCTCTCTTTGCACGTCACCTCGACCAAAACACCCTATATCTGCCAATCTGTCATCAAACACATTCAATAAACCTTCAAAATACTCACTCAATCTCCTTCTCACATCACTACTATTTGTTATCACCTCCCCATTAGACCCCTTTACTGAAGTTCCCATTGATTCACTTATTTTACGCACTATACTTAGCTCCTTCCAAAACATCTTTTTATTCATCCTAAATTTTAATGATACTCTCTCATCCCAAACTCATTTGCCCTTTTCTCACCTCTTGCACCTTTCTTTTTACCTCCTGACTCTTTCTTTTATACATCTCCCACACATTTTCATTATTTCCTTAAAAAATCGTCCAAATGCCTCTCTCTTCTTCACTAATAGTCTTCTTCATCCCACCACTCACTACCCTTTCTCATCTGCCCACCTCCCACGCTTCTCATGCCACAAGCATATTTTCCGCATGCCATCACAGCTTCCCTAAATACATCCCATTCCTCCTCCACTCCCCTTACGCCCTTTGTTCTCACCTTTTTCCATTCTATACTCAGTCTCCTGGTACTTCTCCACACAAATCTCTTCCCAAGCTCAATTACTGTCACCAGTCTTTTCACCCCAACATTCTCTCTTCTTTCTGAAAACCTCTACGAATCTTCACCTTCGCCTCCACAAGATAATGATCAGACATCCATCCAGTTGCACCTCTCAGCACATTAACATCCAAAAGTCTCTCTTTCTCACACCTATCAGTTAACAAATAATCCAATAACGCTCTTTGGCCATATCTCCTACTTACATACGTATACTAATATATATATCTCTCTTTTTAAACCAGGTATTCCCAGTCACCAGTCCTTTTTCAGCACATAAATCTATAAGCTCTTCACCATTTCCATTAAAACACTGCACGCCCCATGTACACCAATTATTCCCTCAACTGCCACATTACTCTCCTTTGCATTTAAATCACCCGTCACTATTACCCGGTCTCGTGCATCAAAACAAATAACACACTCACTCAGCTGCTCCCAGAGCACTTGCCTCACATGATCTTGCTTCCATGCCCAGGTGCATATGCACCAATAATCACCCATCTCTCTCCATCCACTTCCAGTTATACCCATATAAATGTAGAGTTTACTTTCTTACACTCTATCACATAATCCCACCACTCCTGTTTCAGAAGCAGTGCTACTCCTTCCCTTACTCTTGTCTTCTCACTAACCCCTGACTTTACTCCCAAGACATTTCCAAACCACTCTTCCTCTTTACCCTTGAGCTTCGTTTCACTCAGAGCCAAAACATCCAGGTTCCTTTCCTTAAACATACTACCTTTCTTTCCTTTATCCTCATCTTTTTTATATCCATACACATTTAGACATCCCAATCTGAGCCTTCGAGGAGGATGACCACTCCCCGCGTGACTCCTTCTTCTGTTTCCCCTTTTAGAAAGTTCAAATACAAGGAGGGGAGGGTTTCCAGCCCCCCGCTCCCGTTGTCTTTAATCGCCTTCGACGACGCGTGAGGAATGCGTGGGAAGTATTCTTTCTTCCCGAAACCACAGCTCCCTTTCCACATCCAGGCCCCACACAACTTTCCATGGTTTACCCCAGACGCTTCACATGCCCTGGTTCAATCCATTGACAGCATGTCGACCCCGGTATACCACATTGTTCCAATTCACTCTATTCCTTGTAAGCCTTTCACCCTCCTGCATGTTCAGACCCCGATCGGTCGAACTCTTTTGCACTCTATCTTTCCACCTCCAGTTTGTTCTCCCACTTCTCCTCGTTCCCTCCACCTCTGACACATATATCCTCTTGGTCAATCTTTCCTCACTCATTCTCTCCATGTGACCAAACCATTTCAAATCTCCCTCTTCTGCTCTCTCAAGCACACTCTCTTTATTTCCACACATCTCTCTTACCCTTACATTTCTTATTCGATCAAACCACCTCACACCATATATTGTCCTCAAACATCTCATTTCCAGCACATCCACCCTCCTGCGCACAACCCTATCCATAGCTCACGCCTCGCAACCATAAAACATTGTTGGAACCACTATTCCTTGAAACATACCCAATTTTGCTTTCCGAGATAATGTTCTCGACTTCCAAACATTCCTCAAGGCTCCCAGAATTTTCGCCCCCTCCCCAACCCTATGATTCACTTCCGCTGCCATGGTTCCATCCGCTGCCATATCCACTCCCAGAAATCTAAAACACTTTACTTCCTCCAGTTTTTCTCCATTCAAACTTACCTCCCAATTGACTTGACCCTCAACCCTACTGTACCTAATAAACTTGCTCTTATTCGCATTTACTCTTAACTTTCTTCTTCTCCTTCCGCAAAGCTTTTACTACCTCTTCTCTGTTTACCAAATCATTTTCCCTAACCCTCTCACTTTGCACACCACCTCGACCAAAACACCCTATATCTGCCACTCTATCATCAAACACATTATCAAACCTTCAAAATACTCACTCCATCTCCTTCTCACATCACCACTACTTGTTATCACCTCCCCATTAGCCCCCTTCACTGAAGTTCCCATTTGCTCCCTTGTCTTACGCACTTTATTTACCTCCTTCCAAGACATCTTTTTATTCTCCCTAAAATTTAATGATATTATCTAACCGCAACTCTCATTTTCCCTCTTTTTCACCTCTTGCACCTTCCTCTTGACCTCCTGCCTCTTTCTTTTATACATCTCCCACTCATTTGCATTTTTTCCATGCATGCAAAAATCGTCCAAAATGCCTCTCTCTTTTCTTTCACTGATAATCTTACTTCTTCATCCCACCACTCACTACCCTTTCTAATCAACCCATCTCTCACAATTTTCATGCCACAAGCATCTTTTGCGCAAGCCATCACTGCTTCCCTAAATACATCCCATTTCTCCCCAAGTCCCCTTACCTCCTTTGTTCTCACCTTTTTTCATTATGTACTCAGTCTCTTCTGCTATTTCCTCACACAAGTCTCCTTCCCAAGCTCACTTACTCTCACCACTCTCTTAACCCCAACATTCTCTCCTCTTTTGTGAAAACCCATAAAAATCTTCACCTTCGCCTCCAGAAGATAATGATCAGACATCCCTCCAGTTGCACCTCTCAGCACATTAACATCCAAAAGACCCTCTTTCGAACGCCTATCAATTAACACGTAATCCAGTAACGCTCTCTGGCCATCTCCCCGACTTACATACGTATATTTAGGGATATATCTCTTTTTAAACCAGGTATTCCCAATCACCAGTCCTTTTTCAGCACACAAATCTACAAGCTCTTCACCATTTCCATTTACAACACTGAACACCCCATGTATACCAATTATTCCCTCAACTGCCACATTACTCACCTTTGCATTCAAATCACCCATCACTATAACCCGGTCCTTGTGCATCAAAACTACTAACACACTCATTCAGCTGCTCCCAAAACACTTGCCTCTCATGATCTTTCTTCTCATGCCCAGGTGCATATGCACCAATAATCACCCATCTCTCTCCAACAACTTTCAGTTTTACCCATATCAATCTAGGATTTACTTTCTTACACTCTATCACATACTCCCACCACTCCTGTTGCAGGAGTAGTGTTACTCCTTCCCTTGCTCTTGTCCTCTCACTAACCCCTGACTTTACTCCCAAGACATTCCAAAACCACTCTTCCCCTTTACCCTTGAGCTTCGTTTCACTCAGAGCCAAAACATCTAGGTTCCTTTCCTCAAACATACTACCTATCTCTCCTT
>NC_092253.1:13030265-13062765 GCF_036320965.1 Panulirus ornatus
AATGGAGTCCCTTACTTCATCGTCATCAACCAAGCCAGCAAAAATTACATATCACGTCATAAAGCAAAGAAACCAGCTCACACACAACCGCTCACCATCAAAATAATCAGGAAAACAACTCCTTTACCCCAAATATCGTCATCAGCGACCTAATCACTAAAAAGCAAACTGATATCTGGGACTTCTTCCTGAACACAATGAATCAAAACACCCACATCGACCAATTCTGGAGCACGTTAAAGATAATCCACTTTTATCGTGCCAGTCCAGCCCCAACAGATGAAGCAGAAGCTGGTGACGGAGTTTGGTAAAGTGTGTGAAAGAAGAAAGTTAAGAGTAAATGTCAATAAGAGCTAGGTTATTAGGTACAGTAGGGTTGAGGGTCAAGTCAATTGGGAGGTGAGTTTGAATGGAGAAAAACTGGCGGAAGTAAAGTGTTTTAGATATCTGGGAGTGGATCTGGCAGCGGATGGAACCATGGAAGCGGAAGTGGATCATAGGGTGGGGGAGGGGGCGAAAATCCTGGGAGCCTTGAAGAATGTGTGGAAGTCGAGAACATTATCTCGGAAAGCAGAAATGGGTATGTTTGAAGGAATAGTGGTTCCAACAATGTTGTATGGTTGCGAGGCGTGGGCTATGCATAGAGTTGTACGCAGGAGGGTGGATGTGCTGGAAATGAGATGTTTGAGGACAATATGTGGTGTGAGGTGGTTTGATTGAGTAGGTAATGTAAGGGTGAGAGAGATGTGTGGAAATAAAAAGAGTATGGGTGAGAGAGCAGAAGAGGGTGTTTTGAAATGGTTTGGACGCATGGAGAGAATGAGTGAGGAAAGATTGACCAAGAGGATATATGTGTCAGAGGTGGAGGGAACGAGGAGAAGTGGGAGACCAAATTGGAGGTGGAAAGATGGAGTGAAAAAGATTTTAAGTGATCGGGGCCTGAACATGCAGGAGGGTGAAAGGCGGGCAAGGAATAGAGTGAATTGGATCGATGTGGTATACCGGGGTAGACGCGCTGTCAGTGGATTGAATCAGGGCATGTGAAGCGTCTGGGGTAAACCATGGAAAGTTCTGTGGGGCCCGGATGTGGAAAGGGAGCTGTGGTTTCGGGCATTATTGCATGACAACTAGAGAATGAATGTGAACGAATGGGGCCTTTGTTGTCTTTTCCTAGCGCTACCTCGCACACATGAGGGGGGAGGAGGATGTTATTCCATGTTTGGCGAGGTGGCGATGGAAATGAATAAGGGCAGACAGTGTGAATTGTTTGCATGTGTATATATGTATGTGTATGTGTGTGTATATGTATGTGTACATTGAGATGTATGGGTATGTATATTTGCGTTTGTGGACGTGTATTTATATACATGTGTATGGGGGTGGGTTGGGCCATTTCTTTCGTCTGTTTCATTGCGCTACCTCGCGCTACATCATATACTCTTAATCCCTTCTACAAAGCATCTCTATCAACTTTATCATATACCTTTTCCAGATCCATGAAAGTCACATAGAAATCCATATCTTTTTCTAAGTTTTTCTCACATATATTCTTGAAAGCAAACACCTGACCCACACATCCTCCACCACTTCTGAAACCACACTTCTCTTCCCCAGTCTGCTGCTCTGTACATTCCTTTACCCTCTCAATCAATATCCTCACGTAAAATTTCTTGGGAATGATTAATAGACTTATACCTCTGTAATTTGAACACTCACCTTTGTCCCCTTTGCCATTGTGCAATGGCACAATGCATGCATTTCGCCAATCCTAAGGCACTTCACCATAAACCGTACATACAATACAGTCACCCTCTATTTTGATAAATTCCACTGGAATACCATCCAAACTGACCGCCATGCCAGCTTTCATCTTCCACAAAGCTTTCACTGTCTCTTCTCTGTTTACCAAACCATTCTCCCTGACCCTTTCACTTCGCAGACCATCTCGACCAAAACATATAATTTCTACCTTCTCTTCATTCTCCTCCCTATCTATGGGAGTTAACTCATACTTCTTTGTATATCTGAATTGCCTTATTTCTTTAAGTTTACTTAGATGGCAGTTGCTTTACTGTTAATAACTTATTTTTCCTTATATATTATACTTTGACGGTGACTCCTCCGTTAGCGACGTAGCGCAAGGAAAAGACTTAAGAATCCCCCCCCCCCCACATAAACTTGTTCATATCCAAACGCCCACACACGCACATGTACATACCTATACATTCCAACATATACATACCTATACATTTCAACGTATACATATGTATGCGTTTCAACGTACACATACATATACATGCACAAACAAATACATATAAACACATCTACACATTCACAAATAATGCCTTCATTCATTCTCGCCGCCATCCCGCCACAAATGAAATGACACCCCCCTCCCCCAGCGTGCGCGCAATGTAGCGCTAAGAAAAGACAGCAAAGGTCACATTCTATCATACTCAGACTCTAAATATCATGTGTAATGGTGCCGAAACCACACCTCCCTTTCCCCATCCAGACCCCAAAAATTTCCATGGTTTACCAGATACCCTTGACACGCCCTGGTTCAATCTATTGACAGCACGTCGATCCCGGTATACCACATCGCTCCAATTCACTCTATTCCTTCCACGCCATTCACCCTCCTGTATGTTCAGGTCCCGAACGCTTTAAGTCTTTTTCACTCAATCCTTCCACCTCCAATTTGGTCTCCCACTTCTCCTCGTTCCCTCCACTTCTCTCCCACATTCTCTGTCAATCTTTCCTCACTCATTCTCTCCATGTGAGGAAACCATATCAATTTACCCTCTTCCTCTCTCTCATCCACACTCTTTTTATTATACATATCTCTCTTACCCTTCATTACTTACTCAATCAAACCACCCCACACCACATCTTGTTCTCAAACATCTCATTTCTAACACATCCACCCTCTTCCACACAACTCTATCTATCGTCTTTGCCTTTCAACCATATAAAATTGTTGGAACCACTATTCCTTCGAACATATTCATTTTTGCTCTCTGAGATAAAGTTCTCGCCTTCCACACATTCTTCAACGCTCCCAGAATCTTTGCCCCCCCCCCCCCCCCCTCCCCCACACAGTGACTCCCGTCTGCTTTCATAGTTCCATCCCCAACCAAATCCAATCCCAGGTGTCTAAAACATTTCACTTCCTCCATTTTTTCTCCATTCAAACTCACCTCCCAAATGACTTGTCCCACAATCCTATTAAACCTAATAATCTTGATCTCATTCATGTTACTCTCCGCCTTCTTCTTTCACACACTTTTTCCAAACTCAGCCACCAACTTCTGCAGTTTTTTATCCGAATCATCCACCAGCGTTGTATCATCAGCAAACAACAAGTGACTCACTTCCCAAGCCCTCTCATCCACATGAGACTGCATACTTGCCCCTCTTTCCAAAACTCTTGCATTCACCTCCCTAACAGCCCCATCCATTAACAAATTATACAGCCATGGGGACTGCAGAAGCTGGTAACTGAGTTTGGTAAAGTGTATGAAAAAAGAAAGCCGAGAGTAAATGTGAATAAGAGGAAGGTTATTAGGTACAGTAGGGTTGAGGGACAAGTTATTTGGAAGGTAAGTTTAAATGGAGAAAAATTGGAGGAAGTGAAGTGTTTTAGATATCTGTTAGTGGATTTGACAGCGGATTGAAACTTTGGAAGCGGAAGTGAGTCACACGGCGGGGGAGGGGGCGAAGGTTTTGGGAACGTTGAAGAATGTGTGAAAGGCGAGAACACTATCTCTGAAAGCAAAAATGGGTATGTTTGAAGGAATATTAGTTCCAATGATGTTATATGGATGTAAAGCGTGGGTTATAGATAAGGTTGAGCGGAGGAGGGTGGATGTGTTGGAACTGAGATGTTTGAGGACAGCATATGGTGTGAGGTGGTTTGATCAGGTAAGTCATCAAAAGAGTAAGCGATATATATGAGAATAAAAAGAGTGTGGTTGAGAGAGCAGCAGAGTGTGTATTGAAATGGTTTGGTCACACGGAGAAAATGAGTGAGGAAAGATTGACAAAGAGGACATAGGTGTTGGAGGTGGAGTGAACGAGGAAAAGTGGGAGATCAAATTGGAGGTGGAAGGATGGAGTGCTAAAGATTTTGAGTGATCGGGGCCTGAAAATGGAGGAGGGTGAAATGCGTGCAAGGAATAGAGTGAATTGAAACGAGGTTGTATACCGATGTCGATGTGCTGTCAATGGATTGAACCAGGGCATGTGAAGCTTCACAGGTAAACTATGGAAAGTTTTGTGAGGCATGGATGTGGAAAGGGAGCTGTGGTTTTGGTGCATTATACATGACAGCTAGAGATTGAGTGTGAACGAATGTGGCCTTTGTTGTCTTTTCCTAGAGCTTCCTCGCGTGCGTGCGGTGGGAGGGGGTTGTTATTTCATGTGTGGAGGGGTGGGAACGAGAATGAATAAAGGCAGCGAGTATGAATTCTGTACATGTGCATATATGTACATGTCTTTGTATGCATGATTATGTATACATGGAAATGTATGGGTATGCATTTGTGCGTATGTGGACGTGTATGTACGTACATGTGTATGTTGGTGGGTTGGGCCAGTGTTTCGCTTGTTTCCTTATGCTACCTCGCTAACACGGGAGATACCGACAAAGTATAATGAATAAAATATATATAGAGATAGGGGGGAAAGAATACTTCCCACACATTCATCGCGTGTCGTAGAAGGGGACTAAAGGGGACGGGACCGGGAAGCTAGAAACCGTCCCGTCCTTGTACTTTAACTTTCTAAAAGATGAAACAGAAGAAGGAGTCAAGCGGGGAGTGCTCATCCTCCTCGAAGGCTCAGATTGGGGTGTCTAAATGTTTGTGGATGCAACCAAGATGAGAAAAAAGAAGAGATAGATAGTATGTTTAAGCAAAGGAAACTGGATGTTTTGGCTCTGAGTGAAACTAAGCTCAAGGGTAAAGGGGAGGAGTAGTTTGGGAGTGTTTTGAGAGTAAAGTCAGGGGTTGGTGAGAGGACAAGAGCAAGGGAAGGAGTAGCACTACTCCTGAAACAGAAGTGGTGGGAGTATGTGATAGAGTGCAAGAAAGTAAACTCTAGATTGATATGGGTAAAATTGAAAGTTGATGGAGAGAGATGGGTGATTATTGGTGCATATGCACCTAGGCATGAGAAGAAAGATCTTGTGAGGCGTTTTGAAAGCAGCTGAAAGAGTGTGTTGGTAGTTTTGATGTACGAGACCGGGTTATAGAAATGAGTGATTTCAATGCAAAGGTAAGTAATGTGGCAGTTGAAAGAATTATTGGTGTACATGGGGTGTTCAGTGTTGTAAATGGAAATGGTGAAGAGCTTGTAGATTTGTGTGCTAAAAAAAGACTGGTGATTGGGAATACCTGGTTTAAAAAGTAAGATATAGATAAGTATACATGTGTAAGTAAGAGAGATGGCCAGAGAGCGTTATTGGATTATGTGTTAATTGATAGGCGTGCGAAAAAGAGAGTTTTGGATGTTAATGAGCTGAGATGTGCAACTGGAGGGATGTCTGATCATTATCTTGTGAAGGCGAAAGTGAAGCTTTGTAGAGGTTTTCAGAAAAGAAGAGCGAATGTTGAGATGAAGAGAGTGGGGAGAGTAAGTGAGTTTGGGAAGGAAACTGAGGTGAGGAAGTACCAGGAGAAACTGAGTTCAGAATGGAAAAAGATGTGAGCAAAGGACGTAAGGGGAGTGGGGGAAGAATAGGATGTATTTACGGAAGCAGTGATGGATTGCGGAAAAGACGCTAGTGGCATGAGAAGCCTGGGAGGTGGGCATATTGGAAGGGGTAGTGATTAGTGGGATGAAGAACTAATATCATTAGTGAAAGAGAAGAGACAGTCTTTTGGACGAGTTTTGCAGATAAATAGTTGAAATGAGTGGTAGATGTATGATAGAAAGAGGCAGGAGGTCAAGAGAAAAGTGCAAGAGGTGAAAAAGAGGGCAAATGAGAGTTGGGGTGAGAGAGTATCATTAAATTTTAGGGAAAATATAAGATGTTTTGGAAGGAGGTAAATAAAGTGCGTAAGAGAAGAGAGCATATGGGAATATCGGTGAAAGGGGCTACTAGGGGAGGGGGGGGGAATAAAAAGTAGTGATGATGTGAGAAGGAAATGGAGTAAGTATTCTAAAGATTTGCTGAATGTGTTAGATGATAGACTGGCAGGTATAGGGCGTTTTGGACGAGGTGGTGTGCGAAGTTAGAGGGCTAGGGAGAACGATTTGGTAAACAGACAAGAAGTAGTAAAAACTTTGCGGAAGATGAAAGCCGGAGAGGCAGCGGGTTTGGATGGTATTGCAAGGGAACATATTAAAAAAGGGGTTGACGTTGTTGTTGACTGGTTGGTAAGGATGTTTAATGTATGTATGACTCATGGTGAGGTGCCTGAGTATTGGCAGAATGCATGCATAGGAGAATTGTACAAAGGCAAAGGGGATGAAGGTGAATGTTGAAATTACAGAGGTATAAGTTTGTTCAGTATTCCTGGGAAATTATAAGTGAAGATATTGATTGAGAGGGTGAAGTTTCCTTTGAAGAATGCATGTGAGAAATACTTACAAAAGCAAAGGGATTCGTATATAGCATTTATGGATATATATATATATATATATATATATATATATATATATATATATATATATATATATATATATATATATATATATATATATATATATATATATATATATATATATATATATATATATACCACATCGATCCAATTAACTCTATTCCTTCCCCGCCTTTCACCCTCCTGCATGTTCAGGCCCCGATCACTCAAAATCTTTTTCACTCCATCTTTCCACCTCCAATTTGGTCTCCCTCTTCTCCTCGTTCCCTCCACCTCCGACACATAAATCCTCTTGGTCAATCTTTCCTCACTCATTCTCTCCATGTGCCGAAACTATTTCAAAACACCCTCCTCTTCTCTTTCAACCACGCTCCTCTTATTTCTACACATCTCTCTTACCCTTGCATTACTTACTCGATGAAACCACCTCACACCATATATTGTTCTCAAACATCTTATTTCCAGCACATCCACCCTCCTGCGCACCACTCTATCCATAGCCCACGCCTCGCAACCATACAACATTGTTGGAACCACTATTCCTTCAAACATACCCATTTTTGCTTTCCGAGATAATGTTCTCAACTTCCACACATTCTTCAAGGCTCCCAGGATTTTCGCCCCCTCCCCCACCCTATGATTCACTTCCGCTTCCATGGTTCCATCCGCTGCCAGATCCACTCCCAGATATCTAAAACACTTCCCTTCCTCCAGTTTTTCTCCATTCAAACTTACCTCCCAATTGACTTGACCCTCAACCCTACTGTACCTAATAACCTTGCTCTTATTCACATTTACTCTTAACTTTCTTCTTTCACACACTTTACCAAACTCAGTCACCAGCTTCTGCAGTTTCTCACATGAATCAGCCACCAGTTCTGTCTCATCAGCGAACAACAACTGACTCATTTCCCAAGCTCTCTCATCCCCAACTGACTGCATACTTGCCCCTCTTTCCAAAACTCTTGCATTTACCTCCCTAACAACCCCATCCATAAACAAATTAAACAACCATGGAGACTTCACACACCCCTGCCGCAAACCTACATTCACTGAGAACCAATTACTTTCCTCTCTTCGTACACGTACACACACACACACACACACACACACACACATATATATATATATATATATATATTTTTTTTTTTTTTTTTTTTTTTTTTTATACTTTGTCGCTGTCTCCCGCGTTTGCGAGGTAGCGCAAGGAAACAGACGAAAGAAATGGCCCAACCCTCCCCCCCCCATACACATGTACATACACACGTCCACACACGCAAATATACATACCTACAAAGCTTTCCATGGTTTACCCCAGACGCTTCACATGCCTTGATTCACTCCACTGACAGCACGTCAACCCCTGTATACCACATCGCTCCAATTCACTCTATTCCTTGCCCTCCTTTCACCCTCCTGCATGTTCAGGCCCCGATCACACAAAATCTTTTTCACTCCATCTTTCCACCTCCAATTTGGTCTCCCTCTTCTCCTCGTTCCCTCCACCTCCGACACATATATCCTCTTGGTCAATCTTTCCTCACTCATTCTCTCCATGTGCCCAAACCATTTCAAAACACCCTCTTCTGCTCTCTCAACCACGCTCTTTTTATTTCCACACATCTCTCTTACCCTTACGTTACTTACTCGATCAAACCACCTCACACCACACATTGTCCTCAAACATCTCATTTCCAGCACATCCATCCTCCTGCGCACAACTCTATCCATAGCCCACGCCTCGCAACCATACAACATTGTTGGAACCACTATTCCTTCAAACATACTCATTTTTGCTTTCCGAGATAATGTTCTCGACTTCCACACATTTTTCAAGGCTCCCAAAATTTTCGCCCCCTCCCCCACCCTATGATCCACTTCCGCTTCCATGGTTCCATCCGCTGACAGATCCACTCCCAGATATCTAAAACACTTCACTTCCTCCAGTTTTTCTCCATTCAAACTCACCTCCCAATTGACGTGACCCTCAACCCTACTGTACCTAATAACCTTGCTCTTATTCACATTTACTCTTAACTTTTATATATATATATATATATATATATATATATATATATATATATATATATATATATATATATATATATATATATATATATATATATATATATATATATATATATATATATATATATAATCATGGCGAGGTGCCTGAGAACAGTCAAAACCCTTGTTAGTGATAATAATTGAAGGCAATGGGGATAAATGTGATTTCTTGAGTTGCTTAGGTGTAAGCTTGGTAAGTGTACCCGCTAACTTGTATGGGAAAATGGTGATTTAGAGGGTTGTTGCCTGCAGAGAGCATCAACGATGCGATTGCCACCATACTGTCATAATTATATCAAATCAAACGAGTCTGTATCCTACTGGGCAGTGAAGTATCGCCCGGTGTTTCTTTAAGCTACTCTTTGACCCTCGCACCGAAAGTCAGGTCAATTATCAATAACTTTTTCAGCAATAAGATGAGATGCTGTTATTAGAGAAACTCATCATTAGTCTTTTACCCTCCTTCATTTTGTTCGCAGGTATCACAACGCCATCATCGAATGTGGTTTTTGCTGAGCACTAGATCAGTCTTTTGAATAGGACTCGGCAAAGTTGCTCCCTTTCTCATCTTGATTCTTAACTCTTCTTTATTTTGATTTGTCTCCAAATGAATCGCATACAGCTTCTCTAGTTAGTAGACCGCATGATCCTGGATAATACTACCTTATCAGGCATCATATGTCCAAGTCTATTAATCATGTTCTTGTGAAATATGAACTTTGGGGGTCTCTCTTTGATCCTTCCCAAATTGCAAGGTCAGCACCTCAACCTAAGAGACTACCGACATCGTACATGTAGTATCCCCGAGGACCTCAGCTAGCCACCCTAAAAACGGTGTGCCCTTAATCAGGATGACAAACAATGTTATTTTCGTAGGTGGTAAGGACGATCATTACTCTTTACCAAATATTAAGTCTTATTGAGATTATCCTATTTCTTGAGGGCATCACTATTCATAACACTGGCTTGCGTGATTTTAAGGTCAAGAATATGTTTGCTGTTCTTAGATCAGTTTCTAATGCTGATTCCGATAAACACATCCATTTTTCTCAATCAGGTCAAATTTTCAAAATAAATCACTATCAAGGAATGTTCATCTTCAATTTTATTGGAAGTGAGTAAAAAAAATGTAACTGCTATATACATGCAGGCCCTGCAGGCTGTTCTTATAGATCTAAAGAAAGATGCAAAATACGAAAATAGGCTAATCAGGGTTGAACGGCTTCTTCAAGGACTTTCGCTTGTGCCTGGCAGACACCACATCCATTTTTAAACACCAACAGTAGTCGGCCGGGAAGTTAATGTCCCAACGGCCTTGGTAGCTTTCTTCCATTACTTGGAGAGCCTTTGAAAACTTTTCCCCTGCTATTCATTGAAGTCACCACAATGCTTTGAAAAATAGTCCAGATGAGATCTAGGGAAGTGCATTTTTGCTGACATGCGTGCACATAGTCTTGAAGCTTCTACTCGACGAATCAATGAAAAGTCTCCCTTCTGTAGAGTCATATTTCAAACCAATTGATTTAGTCAAGTCACCGATGTTGTTGCAATAGACCAGAGAAAATGCCTTATCAAATGAAAAGAATTTTTCCGAACTTTTTCTTGCAGTTTCTATACCAAGAAGAAGTTGTCTCCGGTGCTAGCCGACGTTTCTCACAAAGGCGCGAACCTAACAGCTGAGCAGACTCTTTAGACAGTTTCAGGTCTCGTGTCAGATCATTGAGCTCAGCAAGGCTCAGTGGCACCGGTTAGTCCTCTCCTGGCTCGAATGTACCAGATTTATCTTCACTGGTCGCATCTCCAGCCTCGGATTCGGACGACGATTCCATGTTGAGATCAGGTTCAGGAACAGGAACACCTGTGCCATGGGGGACTGGTTTTATTGCTGATGGAGCATCTGTATAATGATCATAACGCTTATTCTTGCGTTTGATGCCTGCAGATCAGTCATGCAGAAATAACAGTCATCGGAACACCAAAAGTCATACTCATCTTTGTTTTGTTCCTCCAACTCCGGAGGTTTTGAACACATGTTTTGCTACAAATGTGAGGGGCAAATTGTTTATCTTGGTCGCCTAGTTTTTACTCCAAGGTAAGCGTGATATGACTTCTTCACAAAATGTTTAATTCTTGCTCAACGGTCTAAGAGAATCACCCTTCCACAGATACAGCAGAATCTGTCAGGGTGGTTCTTACTCTTTTGATTCACTGTAGTATCAATTTAGATCAGAAATGAAGGAAAATAGGTTATCTTAAAGGCACCCGTAAAAAGTTAGGACAAAAACATCATTCATAAAGGCAAGTTCAGTAATACCAATCGAAACGTATCAGTACTTTTTCAGTTCTAGCATATCTAAAAACCTGACCTAATTGAGAAACATGGGGTTCATATTTGAATTTAGCATACAAAACTTATCCTAAGTCAGTTGAAAAAACTCTAACCTTTGAAAAAAGCTTAGAAATACAGGCCTGTGTATTCAATGATAGATTCATAGAATAAGACGAGATTTGATAGACTAGAATTACGAATATCTTGAAACCCCATGCGATAGACGGATATGGCAAAATTAGTTTAGTTGAACAAGAAGAACAACAAAAGAAAATATCATACACGATAATAAAATAAGGGTGTTGCGTTAGTCATCCAGATTACAGATACAGACGGGTCATCTACCACTTGCTTGAGGTACTGGTAAGGTTGTGGGTTGTGTCTCACGGCCAGAAGGGACATGAGGTTGCCAGCGTAGCTCCGAGTTAACACAAGCGTCATCATCATCCACACCCCCAACACCAGTCGTTCCCACCACCAGTTTCCAGTATCAGCTACGTCTGTTAAAGATCAGGTAAGGTTTCATTTGGAAGGTGTAGTATGCTTCTGTCAATGGCCATACCTTGAAACTCCTCCATATCATATATACAACTTAATAGCATATGGTGGCGAAAATTAAGGAACCTTCTTTTTTCTGGGAAGAGAAAATAGGTACAGAAGTATATTCATTAAAACTTTAGAAACTTATGTAAAACTGTGCTTTCCTATTCTTTCCGAAGTTCTCGTTTATTAACTGAATCGGGATGCCAGTAAATCGATTTGCGGCGTCCTCTAGACTAAAGCGTGGGCGGCCTCTCTCAAACTACTCTCCACAACGTGTGAGCTGGGTACCGAAAACTGAGGTATAGAAGCTTAGAACACAAACGTTTAGCCAATCAGTAACCCAATGGTATATTATCCACTAAAAATTCGTTCTGCCTCCTTCTTGACTTCAATGCACGAATGGTTTCATATATATATATATATATATATATATATATATATATATATATATATATATATATATATATATATGAAAAAGGACTGGTGATTGGGAATACCTGGTTTAGAAAACGAGATATACATAAGTATACGTATGTAAGTAGGAGAGATGGCCAGCGAGCGTTATTGGATTACGTGTTAATTGACAGGCGCGCGAAAGAGAGACTTTTCGATGTTAATGTGCTGAGAGGTGCAACTGGAGGGATGTCTGATCATTATCTTGTGGAGGCTAAGGCGAAGATTTGTATGGGTTTTCAGAAAAGAAGAGTGATTGTTGGGGTGAAGAGGGTGGTGAGAGTAAGTGGGCTTGGGAAGGAGACTTGTGTGAGGAAGTACCAGGAGAGACTGAGTACAGAATGGAAAAAGGTGAGAACAATGGAAGTAAGGGGAGTGGGGGAGGAATGGGATGTATTTAGGGAATCAGTGATGGATTGCACAAAAGATGTTTGTGGCATGAGAAGCGTGGGAGGTGGGTTGATTAGAAAGGGTAGTGAGTGGTAGGATGAAGAAGTAAGATTATTAGTGAGAGAAAAGAGAGAGGCATTTGGACGATTTTTGCAGGGAAAAAAATGCAATTGAGTGGGAGATGTATAAAAGAAAGAGACAGGAGGTCAAGAGAAAGGTGCAAGAGGTGAAAAAGAGGGCAAATGAGAGTTGGGGTGAGAGAGTATCATTAAATCTTAGGGAGAATAAAAAGATGTTCTGGAAGGAGGTAAATAAAGTGCGTAAGACAAGGGAGCAAATGGGAACTTCAGTGAAGGGCGCTAATGGGGAGGTGATAACAAGTAGTGGTGATGTGAGAAGGAGATGGAGAGAGTACTTTGAAGGTTTGTTGAATGTGTTTGATGATAGAGTGGCAGATATAGGGTGTTTTGGTCAAGGTGGTGTGCAAAGTGAGAGGGTTAGGGAAAATGATTTGGCAAACAGAGAAGAGGTAGTAAAAGCTTTGCGGAAGATGAAAGCCGGCAAGGCAGCAGGTTTGGATGGTATTGCAGTGAATCTATTAAAAAATGGGGTGACTGTATTGTTGACTGGTTGGTAAGATTATTTAATGTATGTATGACTCATGGTGAGGTGCATGAGGATTGGCGGAATGCGTGCATAGTGCCCTTGTACAAAGGCAAAGGGGATAAGAGTGAGTGCTCAAATTACAGAGGTATAAGTTTGTTGAGTATTCCTGGTAAATTATACGGGAAGCTATTGATTGAGAGGGTGAAGGCATGTACAGAGCATCAGATTGGGGAAGAGCAGTGTGGTTTCAGAAGTGGTAGAGGGTGTGTGGATCAGGTGTTTGCTTTCAAGAATGTATGCGAGAAATACTTAGAAAAGCAGATGGATTTGTATGTAGCATTTATGGATCTGGAGAAGGCATATGATAGAGTTGATAGAGATGCTCTGTGGAAGGTATTAAGAATATATGGTGTGGGAGGCAAGTTGTTAGAAGCAGTGAAAAGTTTTATCGAGGATGTAAGGCATATGTACGTGTAGGAAGAGAGGAAAGTGATTGGTTGTCAGTGAATGTAGGTTTGCGGCAGGGGTGTGTGATGTCTCCATGGTTGTTTAATTTGTTTATGGATGGGGTTGTTAGGGAGGTGAATGCAAGAGTTTTGGAAAGAGGGGCAAGTATGAAGTCTGTTGGGGATGACAGAGCTTGGGAAGTGAGTCAGTTGCTGTTCGCTGATGATACAGCGCTGATGGCTGATTCATGTGAGAAACTGCAGAAGCTGGTGACTGAGTTTTGTAAAGTGTGTGAAAGAAGAAAGTTAAGAGTAAATGTGAATAAGAGCAAGGTTATTAGGTACAGTAGGGTTGAGGGTCAAGTCAATTGGGAGGTAAGTTTGAATGGAGAAAAACTGGAGGAAGTAAAGTGTTTTAGATATCTGGGAGTGGATTTGGCAGCGGATGGAACCATGGAAGCGGAAGTGAATCATAGGGTGAGGGAGGGGGCGAAAATCCTGGGAGCCTTGAAGAATGTGTGGAAATCGAGAACATTATCTCGGAAAGCAAAAATGGGTATGTTTGAAGGAATAGTGGTTCCAACAATGTTGTATGGTTGCGAGGCGTGGGCTATGGATAGAGTTGTGCGCAGGAGGGTGGATGTGCTGGAAATGAGATGCTTGAGGACAATGTGTGGTGTGAGGAGGTTTGATCGAGTAAGTAATGTAAGGGTAAGAGAGATGTGTGGAAATAAAAAGAGCGTGGTTGAGAGAGCAGAAGAGGGTGTTTTGAAGTGGTTTGGGCACATGGAGAGAATGAGTGAGGAAAGATTGACCAAGAGGATATATGTGTCGGAGGTGGAGGGAACGAGGAGAAGTGGGAGACCAAATTGGATGTGGAAAGATGAAGTGAAAAAGATTTTGTGTGATCGGGGCCTGAACATGCAGGAGGGTGAAAGGAGGGCAAGGAATAGAGTGAATTGGATCGATGTGGTATACCGGGGTTGACGTGCTGTCAGTGGATTGAATCAGTGCATGTGAAGCGTCTGGGGTAAACCATGGAAAGTTGTGTGGGGCCTGGATGTGGAAAGGGAGCTGTGGTTTCGGGCATTATTGCGTGACAGCTGGAGACTGAGCATGAACGAATGGGGCCTTTGTTGTCTTTTCCTAATGCTACCTCGCACACATGAGGGGGGAGGGGGATGGTATTCCATGTGTGGCGAGGTGGCGATGGGAATGAATAGGGGCAGACAGTGTGAATTGTGTACATGGGTATATATGTATGTGTCTGCGTGTGTATATATATGTGTACATTGGGATGTACAGGTATGTATATTTGCGTGTGTGGGCGTGCGTGTGTGTACATTGTGTATGGGGGTGGGTTGGGCCAATTTCTTTCGTCTGTTTCCTTGCGCTACCTCGCAAACGCGGGAGACAGAGACAGCGACAAAGCAAAATAAAATAGATAATAATTATAATATATATATATATATATATATATATATATATATATATATATATATATATATATATATATATATATATATATATATATATAAATATATATATATATATATATATATTTATATATATATATATATATCCATACAGAGAGAGAGAGAGAGAGAGAGAGAGAGAGAGAGAGAGAGAGAGAGAGAGAGAGAGAGAGAGCGTTGAATAATGTGTGGAAGGCGAGAACGTTATCTTGGAGGGCAAAAACGGGTATGTTTGAAGGATTAGTGGTTCCAACAGTGTAGGCTGTAGATGTGGTTGTGCGGAGGAGGGTGGATGTGTTGGGGTGGCATGTTTGGGGACAGAGTGTGGTGTGAGATGGTTTGATCAAGTAGGTAATGAAAGGGTGGGACAGATGTGTGGAAGTAAAAGGAGTGTTATTGAGAAAGCAGAAGAGGGTGTGTTGGAGTGATTTGGGCGCGTGGAGAGGGTGAGTGAGGAAAGATTGACAAAGGGTGTATATGTGTCAGAGGTGGAGGGACGAAGGAGAGGTGGGAGACCAAATTGGAGGTGGAAGGATGGAGTGAGAGGGATTTTGAGTGATCGGGGCCTGAACATAGAGGAGGGTGAGGGGCGTGCATGGAATGGAGTGGGTTGGAACGATTTGGTATAACGGGGTCGGCGTGCTGTCACTGGATTGAATCGGGATATGTGAGGCGTCTGGGGTGAACCGTGGAAGGGTGTGTGGGGCGTGGATGTGGAGAGGGAGCTGTGGTCTCGGTGCATTGCACATGACAGTTGGAGGCTGAGTGTGAACGAATGTGACCTTTTTGTCTGTTCCTGGAGCTGCCTCAATGGAGGGGGGAATGCTATTCCGTGTGTGGTGGGTTGGCGATGGAAATGGATGAAGGCAGCAAGTATGGATGTGTACATGTGTATTTATGTATATATCTGTGTGCATCTGTGTGTGTGTGTGTGTGTGTGTGTGTGTGTGTGTGCGCGTTGAAATGCACATGTGTATATATAAGTGCGTGTGTGGGCATTTGTGTGTATACATGTGTATATGGGTGTGTTGGTCCATTCCTCGTCTGCTTCCCTGCTCTACCTCGCTAACGCGGGAGACCCCGGTTAAGTATAGAAATAAGAAAAAAGAAAAGATTATTTACACACACACACACACACACACACACACACACACACACACACACACACACACACAAACAAACAAAGAGTGTGTGTTTTTATGTTAGGAAGGTAGAAGGGTCATGCTTGCCTAGTAGATGATATCAATCTGTTTTCTTGTTTTTTCTTTAATTTTTGAACTAATTATTGCCAAAGGCAGCAATCAAATCAGTTTCCTGAGGAAGGTTCTTTGTAGACTAAGAATTTGTTCTTGCTGAAAATAGTTGTAAAAGATGAAATCATCACCAGAATTTTAATCCTACTCTCGATACTCCACTAGACTTGATTTTGATACAGATGATATTATAAGCTTATGTCATTCATACAGAAATGTGCGAAAGCTTTTTGATACACATCTTCTGCTTATCTATAAGGTATCTGCCTGTTCAGGTACCTAGTGATGATTTGAACTGTAATCCTTCGTATTACCTTGCTGCAATAATACACGAATCATGGTGATAGCGTTGGATTTCACGGTGTCTGGAACACGGCTCCGGACTGAGATGAAAGAAGACAGCAGTAACATCGCGGTAAGCACCACCACCAGTGACGTCAGGATGGCTGTCCACACTAATGGCGCGAAGGGCAGCAGGAAACCCCATGGGTCCACCTCTGGTTCTCCAAGGGCAGCAAAGAGCTTCATATAGTGTGTGATAACTGGAAATGTGAAATCCACCACCTCAGCGCGGGGGACGCTGATACTAAGGGGCCCCAGACCAATATGTGCCTCCTGCCAAAATTGAACACGTGTCAGCTTCTTACGATAACAAAAGTATTACACCATGTAAAAAGTACGTTGTTGCATGAGCATGAATGTGATAGAGTTTAGCAAATAGGAGAATCAGAGACTTTGCGAAATGAAATGAGACACCATATCTTATTAGATCTTACCCTATTAACGGTAGGTTTTCCTTGCTACATATTGTTTATCTTCTCTTTTATAATTTTCTTATTTTCTTTAAGCTGAAGGCTCCAGTCAAGAACAAAAGTCCACATCAATGCAAGGCCTCAGTTGAAATATAGAGAAAAATTATGGAAGGGGGGAAAAAGACAAGGGAAAGTGTTTCCGAAATTTGAAGGAAGTGAAAAAAATCTGTCCTTTACAACATGTCAGGTCATAGTAACTGGAAAAGACATGACAAGGCAGAGTTTCAAAATTTCGACATGTAGGGAAAGAAGCAGTTAACAAAACGGCCCACTCTTGAGCTGCCGATGGCCACACAGCAACTATGTGAAGCAGCAGCTTGCCGAGTATTGAATGCTCTTGCTAGTGGTGGGGGCACACAAGCGACCAGCTCTCGGGAGCAAAATACAAAGTAATACCTATAGAAGAGGGAAAGTGAATCAACATTACGGCTTAGGGCATTAGGGTCAAGTCTGGAAGTTAGTCTGTCAAGTAAGGATGCAGAGCTACTCCATACAAGAACGAATCAATCCTTTGTATAAACGGAGCATCTTTTCAGAGCATCTGTTCCTGTAAAGTGGGGTTTCCAAGAGAGTTGATGTCAAAATAATACGAAGTATGTTCATTCAATCAAGAGGTGAAATCACAAAGCCGTCAAAGGAGAGACGAGAGTTGTGAGGAGCTTTCGATAGAGATGGGTAGAAACTGGGTCTTGGAGGCATTACACATAACTAGATTTCGTCTTACCCACGAAATATTCTGTCCAAGTCTGAGTTTAGTGAGAAGCTGTGTCAAAACGAGATGCTGACCAAGTGAGAGAGGGAGGAGCAGAACTGAAGGATGTGGAGGAATGTAGTGTTGAGTCGTCAGCGTATGTGGTGCATCCGATCATTTGTGGAGGAGAGGATATCATTGGAAAAAGAAAGAAATGTGTAGGGGACAGGACAGATTCTTGAAGGACACTGCTGTTGATGGAGAAAAGGGGAAAGGCTGATTCATCAACAACTACTGAAATAGATAGGCTGGAGAGGGAGCTAGATATTAAGGAGCAAAGTAAGTGGGTAGAAGCCAAAAAGGGGAGCTTAGAGATGAGACACTGATGCCACACCCTGTCAAAATCTTTGGATATGTCAATAGCGACTATATACGACTACCCAAAGTCAATGACAGATGGTCACCAGACATTAGCAACAAAGGCAAGATCTCGCCTTACGGAAGCCTCACATGATTTTTCGAGGTGTCCAAGAATATGGGAGTTAAGGAGGAATTCAAAGACTTTGAAAATGGTAGATGTCAAAGCAATAGGACGAAAATTAGAGGAGTCAGAACGGTCACTCTTCTTAGGGATAAGATGTATCAGTGCAATGCTTCAAGGGAGAAGGAAAAGTTTTGGTTTTTAAAGAGAAACGGAACAGACGAGCAAGTACAGGTGTAAGTCCAAGGCACACTCAGTACACGGGGATGGATGCCATCAGGACCATAAGCCTAGCTTATGTTCAGGGAGAGAAACACTTTTCGGACATTCTGATAAGAGAATGCGGGGAGGGGTATAGGATTAGCAAAAGGAGCATCATGGGTGAAGGAATGTTAAATTCATCTCAGGTGGAGTTAGAGGAGAAACGGGACCCAAAGTTGCTGTGTATGCGACAGGGACAGCTATAGTACCTTTAGAACAGAAAAGTGAAGGATAGTTAGAGCGACACAGGTTGTTAGAGATGACCTTAGCTAAAAACCAGAAAGACCTATCAGTGGATGACGGGGAGAGGCTATCGCACTTTCTTTGAATGAAAGAACGCTTTGCTTTACGGATAACTTGCTTGCAGTAATTACGGACAGCGATAAAAGCTGATTGGTGGGCAGAAGAAGGAGTTTTTCCAAGCTCAAAGTGCCTGATCCCTTACCTGAACCGCCTCAGAACAGGAACGTTGAACATGGATTGGATGAAGAGGTTGTCCTGGAGAGAGAACGAATAAACGTTTCCATTCCCGCAAGAAAAATATCTCTGCGGTTGGCGGAGATAGACGTATCACCATATTAGGAAAGTCAAGAAAGAAGTTAAGTTATTCCAGTCAGCTTTCTTGAAGTGTCAGTATTTACGATTAGAATGTGCTACTGGATGGGAGGGTGCAGTTAAAGTAGATACATTTACTAAAACGTGATCAGGTGAACTAATTGTGGTCGAGGTTGTGTACATACAGCGGGATGAACTAGAGGTGAAAAACAGATCCAAAACATATGGATAGCTGTCAAAGCGGTCAGAAATAGGGGTAGGGTGGGAAATTGCTAGTTCTAAATCAATGAGAATAAAGAACGTGAGGGCTTCAATCTTCCCACTATCCGTATGGAAGGAATTCAGCCATTCCTTATGATGAACGTTGAGATCCCTGAGGAGAGGATCTTGGTTTGCGGGTGATAGGATGTTACAGTCTCATGGTAGAGCCTACATAATCGAAGAAAGATATAACATTTTTAGAATTAAGAAAGCAATAGGCGAAAAAGAGGAAAAATGTGGTAGTTGAGAAACAGACCTTGTGCCACATAACATCAAAATTTAGGGACTCATGGTCCTTGAAGTGTGCAACAGTTGGGATGATGTTGGAATAAGCATAAACACGATCTCTGAACTGGACTCGTGAGTAAAATTCATGGCTGGATATGAAAAAGGGACTTGTGAGAACATCATTAGGCAACTGTGTCTCTAAGAGAAGTAAGATATTAGGAGAGGTATTAGACAGACGTTGCTCGATAGAGGAGAGGTCACTAATGAGATCAGTAATGTTGGTAAAATGAATAGGAAGACAGGATTGTCTAACAGAGAGTGTAAATTCATGGAAGGGACTGGTACTACTATTCCAGAGCCCTCCCTATCATTGGCAAGAGATCAAGGCAGAAACTTGAAGATTCTTAGCACCTCATGATGCCATAGACCTGATCGACTCTGTAATGACTGTACTTAATAATCGTTTAGTAGAAAGGAGTTGGAATGAGTACATATGTTAAAAAAGAAGAAAATACAAGGTTTAAGTTGGTGTATGGTGCTTGTTAGGAAAAGACTGTAAGACTAGCCCTGTAGTCCCCTTTTGATGAAACAGAAAGTACGACCAGCAATCCTAGCATGAAGAGAGCAAGATGGCTCCGCACACTACATTAACATTCTCAGTCAGCAAGGTAGTACCACCATTGGCGGCAACTGTAAACAGCCTATTATCTAATAAGTGTCACCATTCTGTTTCGGATACAAGCTTGTTAGAAAAAGATCTAGACACACACACACACAAACACACACACACACACACACACACACACACACACACACACACACACACACACACACACACACACACATGCAAACACACATACACTCACACACCAACAGACACACACACAAACACACAAACACAAACAAGGGACGCTGGATCACCAGGCAGGAATATAGGAATAAAGAGGAAACCCTCCCCGGCTTGTATTTTAACTTTCTAAAAGGGGAAACAGAGGAAGGAGTCACGCGGGGAGTGCTCATCCTCCTCGAAGGCACAGATTGGGTGTCTAAATGTGTGTGGATGTAATCAAGATGAGAAAAAAAGGAGAGATAGGTAGTTTCTTTAAGGAACGGAACCTGGATGTTCTGGCCCTGAGTGAAACGAAGCTCAAGGGTAAATAGGAAGAGTGGTTTAGGAATGTCTTGGGAGCAAAGTCAGGGGTTAGTGAGAGGACAAGAGCAAGGGAAGGAGTAGCGCTACTCCTGAAACGGGAGTGGTGGGAGTATGTGATAGAGTGTAAGAAAGTAAACTCTAGATTGTTATGGGTAAAACTGAAAGTGGATGGAGAGGAATGGGTGATTATTGGTGCATATGTATCTGGGCATCAGAAGAAAGATCATAAGAGGCAAGTGTTTTGGGAGCAGCTGAGTGAGTGTGTTAGTAGTTTTGATGCACGAGACAGGGTTATAGTGTTGGGTGATTTGAATGCAAAGGTGAGTAATGTGGCAGTTGAGGGAATAATTGGTGTACATGGGGTGTCCAGTGTTGTAAATGGAAATGGTGAAGAGTTTGTAGATCTATGTGTTGAAAAAGGACTGCTTATAGGGAATTCTTGGTTTAAATAGAGAAATTTACATAGATATACGTATATAAGTAGGAGAGATGGCCAGAGAGCGATACTTGATTACGTGTTAATTGATAGGCGCACGAAAGAGAGACTTTTGGATGTTAATGTGCTGAGAGGTGCAACTGGAGGGATGTCTGATTATTATCTTGTGAAGGCCAAAGTGATGATTTGTAGAGGTTTTCCGAAAACAAGAGAGAATGTTGGGGTGAAGAGAGTGGTGAAAGTAGGTGAGCTTGGGAAGGAGACATGTGTGAAGAAGTACAAGGGAGACTGAGTACAGGATTGAAAAAGGTGAGAACAAAGGACGTAAGGGGAGTGAGAAAAGTATGGCATATATTTGGGGAAACAGTGATAGCTTGCGCAAAAGATGCTTGTGGCATGAGAAGCGTGGGAGGTTGGCAGATTAGAAAGGTTAGTGGGTGGTGGGATGAAGAAGTAAGATTATAAGTGAAAGAGAGGGAGGCATTTGGACGATTTTTGCAGGGAAATAATGCAAATGACTGGAAGATATATAACAGAAAGAGGCAGGGGGTCAAGAGAAAGGTGCAAGATGTGAAAAACAGGACAAATGTGTTTAGGTGAGAGAGTATCATTAAACTTTAGGGAGAATGAAAAGATGTTTTGGAAGGAGGTAAATAAAGTGCGTAAGACAAGAGAACATATGGAAACTTCAGTGAACAGGGCTGATAGTGAGGTGATGACAAGTAGTGGTGATGTGAGAAGATGAAATGAGTATTTTGAAGGTTTGTTGAATGTGTTAGATGATAAAGTGACAGATATAGTAGGGTGTTTTGGTCGAGGTGGTGTGCAAAGTGAGAGGGTAGGGAGAATGATTTGGTAAATAGAGAAGAAGTAGTAAAAGCTTTGCAGAAGATGAAAGCCGGCAAGGCAGAGAGTTTGGATGGTATTGCAGTGGAATTTATTAAAAATTGTTGACTGGTGAGGTGCCTGAGGATTGGCGGAATGTTTGCATATTGCCATTGTACAAAGGCAAAAGGGATAAAAGTGAGAGCTAGTGGTTCGAACAATGTTATATGGTTGCGAGGCTTGGGCTATAGATAGAATTGTGTGGAGGAGGGTGAATATGTTGGAAAGTAGATATTTGAGGACAATATGTGGTGTGAGGTAGTTTGATCGAGTATGTAATGAAAGGGTATATATATATATATATATATATATATATATATATATATATATATATATATATATATATATATATATATATATATATATATATATATATATTTGGATGGTATTGCAGTGGAATTTATTAAAAAAGGGGGTGACTGTATTGTTGACTGGTTGGTAAGGTTATTTAATGTATGTATGACTCATGGTGAGGTGCCTGAGGATTGGCGGAATGCGTGCATAGTGCCATTGTACAAAGGCAAAGGGGATAAGAGTGAGTGCTCAAATTACAGAGGTATGAGTTTGTTGAGTATTCATGGTAAATTATATGGGAGGGTATTGATTGAGAGGGTGAAGGCATGTACAGAGCATCAGATTGGGGAAGAGCAGTGTGGTTTCAGAAGTGGTAGAGGATGTGTGGATCAGGTGTTTGCTTTGAAGAATGTATGTGAGAAATACTTAGAAAAGCAAATGGATTTGTATGTAGCATTTATGGATCTGGAGAAGGCATATGATAGACTTGATAGAGATGCTCTGTGGAAGGTATTAAGAATATATGGTGTGGGAGACAAGTTGTTGGAAGCAGTGAAAAGTTTTTATCGAGGATGTAAGGCATGTGTACGTGTAGGAAGAGAGGAAAGTGATTGGTTCTCAGTGAATGTAGGTTTGCGGCAGGGGTGTGTGATGTCTCCATGTTGTTTAATTTGTTTATGGATGGGGTTGTTAGGGAGGTGAATGCAAGAGTTTTGGAAAGAGGGGCAAGTATGAAGTCTGTTGGGGATGAGAGAGCTTGGGAAGTGAGTCAGTTGTTGTTCGCTGATGATACAGCGCTGGTGGCTGATTCATGTGAGAAACTGCAGAAGCTGGTGACTGAGTTTGGTAAAGTGTGTGAAAGAAGAAAGTTAAGAGTAAATGTGAATAAGAGCAAGGTTATTAGGTACAGTAGGGGTGAGGGTCAAGTCAATTGGGAGGTGAGTTTGAATGGAGAAAAACTGGAGGAAGTGAAGTGTTTTAGATATCTGGGAGTGGATCTGGCAGCGGATGGAACCATGGAAGCGGAAGTGGATCATAGGGTGGGGGAGGGGGCGAAAATTCTGGGAGCCTTGAAGAATGTGTGGAAGTCGAGAACATTATCTCGGAAAGCAAAAATGGGTATGTTTGAAGGAATAGTGGTTCCAACAATGTTGTATGGTTGCGAGGCGTGGGCTATGGATAGAGTTGTGCGCAGGAGGATGGATGTGCTGGAAATGAGATGTTTGAGGACAATGTGTGGTGTGAGGTGGTTTGATCGAGTAAGTAACGTAAGTAACGTAAGAGAGATGTGTGGAAATAAAAAGAGCGTGGTTGAGAGAGCAGAAGAGGGTGTTTTGAAGTGGTTTGGGCACATGGAGAGAATGAGTGAGGAAAGATTGACCAAGAGGATATATGTGTCGGAGGTGGAGGGAACGAGGAGAAGAGGGAGACCAAATTGGAGGTGGAAAGATGGAGTGAAAAAGATTTTGTGTGATCAGGGCCTGAACATGCAGGAGGGTGAAAGGAGGGCAAGGAATAGAGTGAATTGGAGCGATGTGGTATACCGGGGTTGACGTGCTGTCAGTGGATTGAATCAAGGCATGTGAAGCGTCTGGGGTAAACCATGGAAAGCTGTGTAGGTATGTATATTTGCGTGTGTGGACGTATGTATATACATGTGTATGGGGGGGGTTGGGCCATTTCTTTCGTCTGTTTCCTTGCGCTACCTCGCAAACGCGGGAGACAGCGACAAAGTATAATAAAAAAAAAATAATATATATATATATTATGTGAGAAATACTTAGAAAAGCAAATGGATTTGTATGTAGCATTTATGGATCTGGAGAAGGCATATGATAGACTTGATAGAGATGCTCTGTGGAAGGTATTAAGAATATATGGTGTGGGAGACAAGTTGTTGGAAGCAGTGAAAAGTTTTTATCGAGGATGTAAGGCATGTGTACGTGTAGGAAGAGAGGAAAGTGATTGGTTCTCAGTGAATGTAGGTTTGCGGCAGGGGTGTGTGATGTCTCCATGTTGTTTAATTTGTTTATGGATGGGGTTGTTAGGGAGGTGAATGCAAGAGTTTTGGAAAGAGGGGCAAGTATGAAGTCTGTTGGGGATGAGAGAGCTTGGGAAGTGAGTCAGTTGTTGTTCGCTGATGATACAGCGCTGGTGGCTGATTCATGTGAGAAACTGCAGAAGCTGGTGACTGAGTTTGGTAAAGTGTGTGAAAGAAGAAAGTTAAGAGTAAATGTGAATAAGAGCAAGGTTATTAGGTACAGTAGGGGTGAGGGTCAAGTCAATTGGGAGGTGAGTTTGAATGGAGAAAAACTGGAGGAAGTGAAGTGTTTTAGATATCTGGGAGTGGATCTGGCAGCGGATGGAACCATGGAAGCGGAAGTGGATCATAGGGTGGGGGAGGGGGCGAAAATTCTGGGAGCCTTGAAGAATGTGTGGAAGTCGAGAACATTATCTCGGAAAGCAAAAATGGGTATGTTTGAAGGAATAGTGGTTCCAACAATGTTGTATGGTTGCGAGGCGTGGGCTATGGATAGAGTTGTGCGCAGGAGGATGGATGTGCTGGAAATGAGATGTTTGAGGACAATGTGTGGTGTGAGGTGGTTTGATCGAGTAAGTAACGTAAGTACGTAAGAGAGATGTGTGGAAATAAAAAGAGCGTGGTTGAGAGAGCAGAAGAGGGTGTTTTGAAGTGGTTTGGGCACATGGAGAGAATGAGTGAGGAAAGATTGACCAAGAGGATATATGTGTCGGAGGTGGAGGGAACGAGGAGAAGAGGGAGACCAAATTGGAGGTGGAAAGATGGAGTGAAAAAGATTTTGTGTGATCGGGCCTGAACATGCAGGAGGGTGAAAGGAGGGCAAGGAATAGAGTGAATTGGAGCGATGTGGTATACCGGGGTTGACGTGCTGTCAGTGGATTGAATCAAGGCATGTGAAGCGTCTGGGGTAAACCATGGAAAGCTGTGTAGGTATGTATATTTGCGTGTGTGGACGTATGTATATACATGTGTATGGGGGGGGGTTGGGCCATTTCTTTCGTCTGTTTCCTTGCGCTACCTCGCAAACGCGGGAGACAGCGACAAAGTATAATAAAAAAAAAATAATATATATATATATTATGTGAGAAATACTTAGAAAAGCAAATGGATTTGTATGTAGCATTTATGGATCTGGAGAAGGCATATGATAGACTTGATAGAGATGCTCTGTGGAAGGTATTAAGAATATATGGTGTGGGAGACAAGTTGTTGGAAGCAGTGAAAAGTTTTTATCGAGGATGTAAGGCATGTGTACGTGTAGGAAGAGAGGAAAGTGATTGGTTCTCAGTGAATGTAGGTTTGCGGCAGGGGTGTGTGATGTCTCCATGTTGTTTAATTTGTTTATGGATGGGGTTGTTAGGGAGGTGAATGCAAGAGTTTTGGAAAGAGGGGCAAGTATGAAGTCTGTTGGGGATGAGAGAGCTTGGGAAGTGAGTCAGTTGTTGTTCGCTGATGATACAGCGCTGGTGGTTGATTCATGTGAGAAACTGCAGAAGCTGGTGACTGAGTTTGGTAAAGTGTGTGAAAGAAGAAAGTTAAGAGTAAATGTGAATAAGAGCAAGCTTATTAGGTACAGTAGGGTTGAGGGTCAAGTCAATTGGGAGGTGAGTTTGAATGGAGAAAAACTGGAGGAAGTGAAGTGTTTTAGATATCTGGGAGTGGATCTGGCAGCGGATGGAACCATGGAAGCGGAAGTGGATCATAGGGTGGGGGAGGGGGCGAAAATTCTGGGAGCCTTGAAGAATGTGTGGAAGTCGAGAACATTATCTCGGAAAGCAAAAATGGGTATGTTTGAAGGAATAGTGGTTCCAACAATGTTGTATGGTTGCGAGGCGTGGGCTATGGATAGAGTTGTGCGCAGGAGGATGGATGTGCTGGAAATGAGATGTTTGAGGACAATGTGTGGTGTGAGGTGGTTTGATCGAGTAAGTAACGTAAGTAACGTAAGAGAGATGTGTGGAAATAAAAAGAGCGTGGTTGAGAGAGCAGAAGAGGGTGTTTTGAAGTGGTTTGGGCACATGGAGAGAATGAGTGAGGAAAGATTGACCAAGAGGATATATGTGTCGGAGGTGGAGGGAACGAGGAGAAGAGGGAGACCAAATTGGAGGTGGAAAGATGGAGTGAAAAAGATTTTGTGTGATCAGGGGCCTGAACATGCAGGAGGGTGAAAGGAGGGCAAGGAATAGAGTGAATTGGAGCGATGTGGTATACCGGGGTTGACGTGCTGTCAGTGGATTGAATCAAGGCATGTGAAGCGTCTGGGGTAAACCATGGAAAGCTGTGTAGGTATGTATATTTGCGTGTGTGGACGTATGTATATACATATGTATGGGGGGGGGTTGGGCCATTTCTTTCGTCTGTTTCCTTGCGCTACCTCGCAAACGCGGGAGACAGCGACAAAGTATAAAAAAAAAAAAAAAAATATATATATATATATATATATATATATATATATATATATATATATATATATATATATATATATATATATATATATATATATATATATATATATATACGTATATATATATATATATATATATATATATATATATATATATATATATATATATATATATATATATATATATATATATATCCCTGGGGATAGGGGAGAAAGAATACTTCCCACGTATTCCCTGCGTGTCGTAGAAGGCGACTAAAAGGGGAGGGAGCGGGGGGCTGGAAATCCTCCCCTCTCGTTTTTTTTTTAATTTTCCAAAAGAAGGAACAGAGAATTGGGCCAGGTGAGGGTATTCCCTCAAAGGCCCAGTCCTCTGTTCTTAACGCTACCTCGCTAATGCGGGAAATGGCGAATAGCTTGAAAAAAAAAAAAAAAAAAATATATATATATATATATATATATATATATATATATATATATATATATATATATATATATATATATATATATACGTATATATATATATATATATATATATATATATATATATATATATATATATATATATATATATATATATATATATATATATATTTATATATATATATATATATATATATATATATATATATATATTTTCTTTTTTTGCTTTGTCGCTGTCTCCCGCGTTTGCGAGGTAGCGCAAGGAAACAGACGAAAGAAATGGCCCAACCCACCCCCATACACATGTATATACACACGTCCACACACGCAAATATACATACCTACACAGCTTTCCATGGTTTACCCCAGACGCTTCACATGCCTTGATTCAATCCACTGACGGCACGTCAACCCCGGTACACCACATCGATCCAATTCACTCTATTCCTTGCCCTCCTTTCACCCTCCTGCATGTTCAGGCCCCGATCACACAAAATCTTTTTCACTCCATCTTTCCACCTCCAATTTGGTCTCCCTCTTCTCCTCGTTCCCTCCACCTCCGACACATATATCCTCTTGGTCAATCTTTCCCCAATCATTCTCTCCATGTGCCCAAACCACTTCAAAACACCCTCTTCTGCTCTCTCAACCACGCTCTTTTTATTTCCACACATCTCTCTTACCCTTACGTTACTTACTCGATCAAACCACCTCACACCACACATTGTCCTCAAACATCTCATTTCCAGCACATCCATCCTCCTGCGCACAACTCTACCCATAGCCCACGCCTCGCAACCATACAACATTGTTGGAACCACTATTCCTTCAAACATACCCATTTTTGCTTTCCGAGATAATGTTCTCGACTTCCACACATTCTTCAAGGCTCCCAGAATTTTCGCCCCCTCCCCCACCCTATGATCCACTTCCGCTTCCATGGTTCCATCCGCTGCCAGATCCACTCCCAGATATCTAAAACACTTCACTTCCTCCAGTTTTTCTCCATTCAAACTCACCTCCCAATTGACTTGACCCTCAACCCTACTGTACCTAATAACCTTGCTCTTATTCACATTTACTCTTAACTTTCTTCTTTCACACACTTTACCAAACTCAGTCACCAGCTTCTGCAGTTTCTCACATGAATCAGCCACCAGCGCTGTATCATCAGCGAACAACAACTGACTCACTTCCCAAGCTCTCTCATCCCCAACAGACTTCATACTTGCCCCTCTTTCCAAAACTCTTGCATTCACCTCCCTAACAACCCCATCCATAAACAAATTAAACAACCATGGAGACATCACACACCCCTGCCGCAAACCTACATTCACTGAGAACCAATCACTTTCCTCTCTTCCTACACGTACACATGCCTTACATCCTCGATAAAAACTTTTCACTGCTTCCAACAACTTGCCTCCCACACCATATATTCTTAATACCTTCTATCAACTCTATCAACTCTATCATATGCCCTCTCCAGATCCATAAATGCTACATACAAATCCATTTGCTTTTCTAAGTATTTCTCACATACATTCTTCAAAGCAAACACCTGATCCACACATCCTCTACCACTTCTGAAACCACACTGCTCTTCCCCAATCTGATGCTCTGTACATGCCTTCACCCTCTCAATCAATACCCTCCCATATAATTTACCAGGAATACTCAACAAACTTATACCTCTGTAATTTGAGCACTCACTCTTATCCCCTTTGCCTTTGTACAATGGCACTATGCACGCATTCCGCCAATCCTCAGGCACCTCACCATGAGTCATACATACATTAAATAACCTTACCAACCAGTCAACAATACAGTCACCCCCTTTTTTAATAAATTCCACTGCAATACCATCCAAATATATATATATATATATATATATATATATATATATATATATATATATATATATATATATATATATATATATATATATATATATATATATATATATATATATATATATATATATATATATATAGTGCCATTGTACAAAGGCAAAGGGGATAAGAGTGAGTGCTCAAATTACAGAGGTATAAGTTTGTTGAGTATTCCTGGTAAATTATATGGGAGGGTACTGATTGAGAGGGTGAAGGCATGTACAGAGCATCAGATTGGGGAAGAGCAGTGTGGTTTCAGAAGTGGTAGAGGATGTGTGGATCAGGTGTTTGCTTTGAAGAATGTATGTGAGAAATACTTAGAAAAGCAAATGGATTTGTATGTAGCATTTATGGATCTGGAGAAGGCATATGATAGAGTTGATAGAGATGCTCTGTGGAAGGTATTAAGAATATATGGTGTGGGAGGCAAGTTGTTAGAAGCAGTGAAAAGTTTTTATCGAGGATGTAAGGCATGTGTACGTGTAGGAAGAGAGGAAAGTGATTGGTTCTCAGTGAATGTAGGTTTGCGGCAGGGGTGTGTGATGTCTCCATGGTTGTTTAATTTGTTTATGGATGGGGTTGTTAGGGAGGTAAATGCAAGAGTTTTGGAAAGAGGGGCAAGTATGAAGTCTGTTGGGGATGAGAGAGCTTGGGAAGTGAGTCAGTTGTTGTTCGCTGATGATACAGCGCTGGTGGCGGATTCATGTGAGAAACTGCAGAAGCTGGTGACGGAGTTTGGTAAAGTGTGTGGAAGAAGAAAGTTAAGAGTAAATGTGAATAAGAGCAAGGTTATTAGGTACAGTAGGGTTGAGGGTCAAGTCAATTGGGAGGTGAGTTTGAATGGAGAAAAACTGGAGGAAGTGAAGTGTTTTAGATATCTGGGAGTGGATCTGTCAGCGGATGGAACCATGGAAGCGGAAGTGGATCATAGGGTGGGGGAGGGGGCGAAAATTTTGGGAGCCTTGAAAAATGTGTGGAAGTCGAGAACATTATCCCGGAAAGCAAAAATGGGTATGTTTGAAGGAATAGTGGTTCCAACAATGTTGTATGGTTGCGAGGCGTGGGCTATGGATAGAGTTGTGCGCAGGAGGATGGATGTGCTGGAAATGAGATGCTTTGAGGACAATGTGTGGTGTGAGGTGGTTTGATCGAGTAAGTAACGTAAGGGTAAGAGAGATGTGTGGAAATAAAAAGAGCGTGGTTGAGAGAGCAGAAGAGGGTGTTTTGAAATGGTTTGGGCACATGGAGAGAATGAGTGAGGAAAGATTGACCAAGAGGATATATGTGTCGGAGGTGGAGGGAACGAGGAGAAGAGGGAGACCAAATTGGAGGTGGAAAGATGGAGTGAAAAGGATTTTGTGTGATCGGGGCCTGAACATGCAGGAGGGTGAAAGGAGGGCAAGGAATAGAGCTGAATTGGAGCGATGTGGTATACAGGGGTTGACGTGCTGTCAGTGGATTGAACCAAGGCATGTGAAGCGTCCGGGGTAAACCATGGAAAGCTGTGTAGGTATGTATATTTGCGTGTGTGGACGTGTGTATGTACATGCTGTATGGGGGGGGGGGTTGGGCCATTTCTTTCGTCTGTTTCCTTGCGCTACCTCGCAAACGCGGGAGACAGCGACAAAGTATAAAAAAAAAAAAAAAAAATATATATATATATATATATATATATATATATATATATATATATATATATATATATATATATATATATATATATATATATATATATATATATATATATATATATTGTTCTATATTTACAGATTATAATTTTGAAATTCCCTTTTTACTGTAACAAGCAAAGCTCATGCCCTTAATCTCAATGAAGAGATAACTTCTTATAATTGCATTCTTTTTACAATATTTCACTTGTATAATATGTTGGTCAGTGTTAATAAGATTTTATCTCGACATATTCACTTTTATTCACCAATCTTTTTATTTGTTCACATTATTCCCCAGCCACTATATCGTGCAGTGTCTGCTATTTGGTTTGATGACCCATAACACATACCTCCCTCTTGCATATGCACAATATCATCAAGCATATTGATACGTAACATTTACTCCTTTGTTCACCATACCCGCCATATCATTATGTTTAGTGATCCAATACACTTACCTACCTGCTCACCATACCCACCATATCATGTTTAATAATCCACTACACTTACCTCCCGCTCACCATACCCACTATATCATCATGTTTAGTGATCCACTACACTTACCTCCCGCTCACCATACCCACTATATCATCATGTTTAGTGGAGCACTACACTTCACTTACCTCTCTGCTCACCATACCCACCATATCATCATGTTTAGTGGGACACTACACTTACCTCTCTGCTCACCATACCCACCATATCATCATGTTTATTGATCCACTACACTTACCTCTCTGCTCACCATACCCACCATATCATCATGTTTAGTGATGCACTACACTGACCTCTCTCCTCACCATACTCACCATATCATCATGTTTAGTGATCCACTATATTTACCTCCTGCTCATCATACTCACCATATCATCATGGTTAACGATCAACTACACTTACCTCTCTGCTCACCATACCCACCATATCATCATGTTTATTGATCCACTACACTTATCTCCATGCTCACCATACCAACCATATCATGTTTAGTGATCCACTGCACTTACCTTCCTGCTCACCATACCCACCATGCCGGACCATGATCCGTCGTCTTGTTTGGTCCCCCAAGTTCCATCAGGAGGCTGTACATACGTGTACCTGATGAATAAATCGAAGATCACAAATATACGTTTCACTCTAATCAGATTTTTGCCTCTATATAATTTCTCTAATCAACTTAACTTCTGTCTAGTTTGAGTACTAAACACATAACAGGTATTAACCTGGACAAGACTTCCTTGAATGATAGTTCTCATATATGTAACTTCGAGGACTTTTGTCATAAAGTTTAACTACAGGTCAAATTGTCACTGAGCATCAGCCTTGGGTTTTGTTCTGGTAATACAAAAGGTAGGAATGATATTATACCCTCGAAGAGTATGAACTGAAATTACTAAGAACGTTGTACAATACAAGTGTTATAATTTTGCACATGACGTAAGGTGCCTTTCTTAATTGATTGGTAATTTCTATGCTCTGACTACGAAACTGATCCTAGTGCCAATGAGCCAGTTCTTACCGAGGCGAATTGTCGTTTAAAGTTTCTAAGAATGATTGTGAAATTATCAATGAAAAGAAGAATATTGTTGGAAACCCAAGGTGCTAGATATGTAAGGAAGATCAGGAGACTATATACATATGTAAAGAAACGAGTGATATTGATCTATTCGTAAAGCACCATCAGCTCGACTGAAGAACATTTTTCATTCGCTTCTTAAAGAAAACTTGAAAAATCAGATTATCTAACAAGACTGACAATGGAAGAACTTCCTTCCACGATCCATAACACTGAGTAGTTCATGCAGTTACTCCTGAATGTTACCCTACTTAAGTTCATCCGCTTCAT
>NC_092253.1:13067765-13237765 GCF_036320965.1 Panulirus ornatus
GTAGATTTAGTCAGAGCTATAAAATCTTGGTGCCTCCCTTGTCTGAACTGATTTTCAATTAATCAAAAAAATTAATTCTCTCCAAACTTTAATTGTGAATATGGTTTAGTTGGAGTTATTAGTGCTATTGCTGGGCTCAGCTTGCCTGTGTGTATGTATGTGTATGTATGGAAGATATTCTATTTGCATACATTTTCCTTCACATGTTTTCCTGCTGATAATGAGCCATCTGTAAGGAACACACTGCCTTTACGTTTCTTCTTATTGTCAAATGAAAAAATGCGTCCAAAAAGATCTTTAACAACAAGGGAATTTTTTCATTATAAGATTAGATTCAAAACGACAAATTGACTCTCTCCATAAATTGCAAATAGAATTTCGTTTTATACATCAAATGATTCTCAAGATAAGATTATTACTGTCTTGTTGAATAATCTCGTTCCGTGTCATTCTAACTCAGTTAAAGAGGCTTCACATATGTCTCCACATACAATGAAAATTTCATATTATAGTATGACTGTAAATGGTAAGATTTCTATTTGTGTTCACAGTCAAAATTATGTTTGATGACTTAGTACAAAAAACTAATCTAGCAAAGAATAACAAAAGAAAATCTTATACTTACGTAAAATTGAGGCCCAGAGATATATAGTTAATGATATCCTCCATAATTCCCACGAAGGTGAGACGCTTTCCACCAGGTGCTTTGGGATCCCTCACCATGACTGGTATGTGAGAGGCAAACTCCACAGACGTCACCACCAAACTTGGATTTCGAAGGAATCTGCCAAAATATTTCGAGGGCTGTGATCGAGGAAACTGTTTGCCCCTAACACTGCCTAAAACTCAAACCGGAATTAACCCTCTTTTAAATATTTTCAAACTGCCGACTACGTATTTCCTATGTACTAGAAGTGATAATTTTCACTGTGCTACACTACTGGACACTCCGTAGAACTCCTACAGATTCGAATATGCTCTCCTCTTAGAAGAAGGGAAACGGCGGTCTTCTTCGGAGGGATGCGGTACTTCTTTTAGTTCAAACACGGTGACTTTTTCCAAATCAAATTAAAATCTAACCTGGTATATAAATCTTTTTTCAATGAGTCTGTTTCTACCAAATGGCGTCCCAGTATCGCCTCTTCGATGTATATCTACTGACTCTTATATTTCTCTCTTGTGTCTCCTCTCATGATGTGATTATTACACGAAAAGTGCACTTGGGAACTTATCGTGTTCCATTTTCCTCGTGAACGCATTGGAATATCTTGACCACGCTAGAAAATGTAATCCTTTCCAATATATATGTATATATATATATATATATATATATATATATATATATATATATATATATATATATATATATATATATATATATATATATATATTGAAAGCAAATGGATTTGTATGTAGCATTTATGGATCTGGAGAAGGCATATGATAGAGTTGATAGAGATGCTCTGTGGAAGGTATTAAGAATATATGGTGTGGGAGGCAAGTTGTTAGAAGCAGTGAAAAGTTTTTATCGAGGATGTAAGGCATGTGTACGTGTAGGAAGAGAGGAAAGTGATTGGTTCTCAGTGAATGTAGGTTTGCGGCAGGGGTGTGTGATGTCTCCATGGTTGTTTAATTTGTTTATGGATGGGGTTGTTAGGGAGGTAAATGCAAGAGTCTTGGAAAGAGGGGCAAGTATGAAGTCTGTTGGGGATGAGAGAGCTTGGGAAGTGAGTCAGTTGTTGTTCGCTGATGATACAGCGCTGGTGGCGGATTCATGTGAGAAACTGCAGAAGCTGGTGACGGAGTTTGGTAAAGTGTGTGGAAGAAGAAAGTTAAGAGTAAATGTGAATAAGAGCAAGGTTATTAGGTACAGTAGGGTTGAGGGTCAAGTCAATTGGGAGGTGAGTTTGAATGGTGAAAAACTGGAGGAAGTGAAGTGTTTTAGATATCTGGGAGTGGATCTGTCAGCGGATGGAACCATGGAAGCGGAAGTGGATCATGGGGTGGGGGAGGGGGCGAAAATTTTGGGAGCCTTGAAAAATGTGTGGAAGTCGAGAACATTATCCCGGAAAGCAAAAATGGGTATGTTTGAAGGAATAGTAGTTCCAACAATGTTGTATGGTTGCGAGGCGTGGGCTATGGATAGAGTTGTGCGCAGGAGGATGGATGTGCTGGAAATGAGATGTTTGAGGACAATGTGTGGTGTGAGGTGGTTTGATCGAGTAAGTAACGTAAGGGTAAGAGAGATGTGTGGAAATAAAAAGAGCGTGGTTGAGAGAGCAGAAGAGGGTGTTTTGAAATGGTTTGGGCACATGGAGAGAATGAGTGAGGAAAGATTGACCAAGAGGATATATGTGTCGGAGGTGGAGGGAACGAGGAGAAGAGGGAGACCAAATTGGAGGTGGAAAGATGGAGTGAAAAGGATTTTGTGTGATCGGGGCCTGAACATGCAGGAGGGTGAAAGGAGGGCAAGGAATAGAGTGAATTGGAGCGATGTGGTATACAGGGGTTGACGTGCTGTCAGTGGATTGAATCAAGGCATGTGAAGCGTCCGGGGTAAACCATGGAAAGCTGTGTAGGTATGTATATTTGCGTGTGTGGACGTGTGTATGTACATGTGTATGGGGGGGGTTGGGCCATTTCTTTCGTCTGTTTCCTTGCGCTACCTCGCAAACGCGGGAGACAGCGACAAAGTATAATAAAAAAAAAAAAAAAATATATATATATATATATATGTATAAAAAAATATATATATATATATATATATATATATATATATATATATATATATATATATATATATATATATATATATATATATATATATATATACATATATATATATATATATATATATATATATATATACATATATATATATATATATATATATATATATATATATATATATATATATATATATATATATATATATATATATATGTATAAAATATATATATATATATATATATATATATATATATATATATATATATATATATATATATATTTATTATAATTGTCATTATTATTTTGCTTTGTCGCTGTCTCCCGCGTTAGCGAGGTAGCGCAAGGAAACAGACGAAAGAATGGCCCAACCCGCCCACATACACATGTATATACATACATGTCCACACACGCACAATATACATACCTATACATCTCAATGTACACATATATATACACACACAGACATGTACATATATACACATGTACATAATTCATACTGTCTGCCTTTATTTGTTCCCATCGCCACCTCGACACACATGGAATGACAACCCCCTCCCCCCTCATGTGTGCGAGGTAGCGCTAGGAAAGACACCAAAGGCCCCATTCGTTCACACTCAGTCTGTAGCTGTCATATAATAATGCACCGAAACCACAGCTCCCTTTCCACATCCAGGCCCCACAGAACTTTCCATGGTTTACCCCAGACGCTTCACATGCCCTGGTTCAATCCACTGAGTGAGAACACGTCGACCCCGGTATACCACATCGTTCCAATGCACTCTATTCCTTTCACGCCTTTCATCCTCCTGCATGTTCATGCCCCGATCACTCAAAATCTTTTTCACTTCATCTTTCCACCTCCAATTTCGTCTCCCACTTCTCCCAGTTTCCTCCACCTCTGACATATATATCCTCTTGGTCAATTTTTCCTCACTCATTCTCTCCATGTGACCAAACAATTTCAACATACCCTATTCTGCTCTCATAACCACACTCTTTTAATTACCACACATCTCTCTTACTCTTACATTACTTACTCGATCAAACCACCTCACACCACATATTGTCCTCAAGCATCTCATTTCCAGCACATCCATCCTCCTCGGCACAACTCTATCCATAGCCCAAGCCTCGCAACAATATAACATTGTTGGAACCACTATTCCTTCAAACATATATATTTCTGCTTTCCTAGATAATGTTCTCGACTTCCACACATTCTTCAACGCTCCCAGAACTTTCGCACCCTCCCCCACCCTATGATTCACTTCCGCTTCCATGGTTCCATCCGCTAGTAAATCCACTCCCAATTGTCTAAAACACTTCACTTCCTCAAGTTTTTCCATTCAAACTTACCTCCCAATTGATTCGTCCTTCAACCCTACTGTACCTAATAACCTTCCTCTTATTCACATTTACTCTCAGCTCTCTTCTTTCACACACTTTACCAAACTCAGTCACCAGCTTTCGCAGTTTCTCACCCGAATCAGCCACCACCGATGTATCATCAGCGAACAACAACTGACTCACTTCCCAAGCTCTCTCACCCACAACAGACTGCATATTTGCCCCTCTTTCCAAAACTCTTGCATTGACCTACCTAACAACCCCATCCATAAACAATCTAAAGAACCATGGAGACATCACACACTCCTACAGCAAACCTACATTCACTGAGAACCAAGCACTTTTCTCTCTTCCTGCACATACACATGCCTTACATCGTCGAGATGCCTCCCACACCATATATTCTTAATACCTCTATCATTTGCCTTCTCTAGATCCATAAATGCTACATACAAATCCATTTGCTTTTGCAAGTATTTCTCACATACATTCTTCAAAGCACACACCTGATCCACACATCCTCTACCACTTCTGAAACAACACTGCTCCTCCCAAATCTGATGCTCTGTACATGCCTTCACCCACTCAATCAATACCCTCCCATGTGATTTCCCAGGAATACTCAACGAACTTATACCTCTGTAATTTGAGCACTCACTTTTATCCCCTCTGCATTTGTACAATGGCACTATGCCCGCATTCCGCCAATCCTCAGGCACCTCACCATGAGTCATACATACATTCAATAACTTTACCAACCAGTCAACAATACAGTCGCCCCCTTCTATAATAAATTCCACAGCAATACCATCCAATCCCACTGCCTTGCCGGCTTTCATCTTCCGCTAAGCCTTTACTATCTCTTCTCTGTTTACCAAATCATTTTCCATATCCCTCTGACATTCCACGCCACCTCGAACAAAACACCCTATATCTGCCACTCTATCATCAAACACATTCAACAAACCTTCAAAATATTCACTCCATCTCCTTCTCACATCACCACTACTTGATATCACCTCCCCATTTGCCCCCTTCACTGAAGTTACCATTTTTTCTCTTGTCTTACGCACTTTATTTACCTCCTTCCAAAACATCTTTTCATTCTCCCTAAAATAAAATGATACTCTCTCACCCCAACTGCCATGTGCCCTCTTTTTCACCTCTTGCACCTTTCTCTTGACCTCCTGCCTCTTTCTTTTATACATCTCCCACTCATTTACATTATTTCCTATCAAAATTCGTCCAAATGCCTCTCTCTTCTCTTTCACTAATAATCTTACTTCTTCATCCCATCACTCACTGCTCTTTGTAATTTGCCCACCTCCCAAGCTTCCCATGCCACAAGCATCTTTTGCGCAAGCCATCACTGCTTCTCTAAATACATCCCATTCCTCCCCCACTCTTGCGCAAGCCATCACTGCATCCCTAAATACATTCCATTCCTCCCCCACTACCCTTACGCCCTTTGTTCTCACCTTATTCCATTCTGTACTCTGTCTCTCCTCGTACTTCCTCACACAAGTCTCCTTCCCAAGTTCACTTAACCTCACAACTCTTTTCAACCCAACATTCTTTATTCTTTTCTGAAAACCTCTGCAAATTTTAACCTTAGCCTGTATATACATGTGTATTTGGGCGGGTTGGGCCATTCTTTCGTCTGTTTCCTGGCGCTACCTCGCTAACGCGGGAGACAGCGACAAAGCAAAATAAAAAATAAATATAAAAATAAATAAATATATATATATATATATATATATATATATATATATATATATATATATATATATATATATATATATATATATATATATATATATATATGGTTCTCAGTGAATGTCGGTTTGCGGCAGGGGTGTGTGATGTCTCCATGGTTGTTTAATTTGTTTATGGATGGGGTTGTTATTTTTATATTTATTTTTTATTTTGCTTTGTCGCTGTCTCCCGCGTTTGCGAGGTAGCGCAAGGAAACAGACGAAAGAAATGGCCCAACCCCCCCCATACACATGTATATACATACGTCCACACACGCAAATATACATACATACACAGCTTTCCATGGTTTACCCCAGACGCTTCACATGCCTTGATTCAATCCACTGACAGCACGTCAACCCCGGTATACCACATCTCTCCAATTCACTCTATTTCTTGCCCTCCTTTCACCCTCCTGCATGTTCAGGCCCCGATCACACAAAATCTTTTTCACTCCATCTTTCCACCTCCAATTTGGTCTCCCTCTTCTCCTTGTTCCCTCCACCTCCGACACATATATCCTCTTGGTCAATCTTTCCTCACTCATTCTCTCCGTGTGCCCAAACCACTTCAAAACACCCTCTTCTGCTCTCTCAACCACGCTCTTTTCATTTCCACACATCTCTCTTACCCTTACGTTACTCACTCGATCAAACCACTTCACACCACACATTGTCCTCAAACATCTCATTTCCAGCACATCCATCCTCCTGCGCACAACTCTATCCATAGCCCACGCCTCGCAACCATACAACATTGTTGGAACCACTATTCCTTCAAACATACCCATTTTTGCTTTCCGAGATAATGTTCTCGACTTCCACACATTCTTCAAGGCCCCCAGAATTTTCGCCCCCTCCCCCACCCTATGATCCACTTCCGCTTCCATGGATCCATCCGCTGCCAGATCCACTCCCAGATATCTAAAACACTTCACTTCCTCCAGTTTTTCTCCATTCAAACTCACCTCCCAATTGACTTGACCCTCAACCCTACTGTACCTAATAACCTTGCTCTTATTCACATTTACTCTTAACTTTCTTCTTCCACACACTTTACCAAACTCAGTCACCAGCTTCTGCAGTTTCTCACATGAATCAGCCACCAGCGCTGTATCATCAGCGAACAACAACTGACTCACTTCCCAAGCTCTCTCATCCCCAGCAGACTTCATATTTGCCCCTCTTTCCAAAACTCTTGCATTTACCTCCCTAACAACCCCATCCATAAACAAATTAAACAACCATGGAGACATCACACACCCCTGCCGCAAACCTACATTCACTGAGAACCAATCACTTTCCTCTCTTCCTACACGTACACATGCCTTACATCCTCGATAAAAACTTTTCACTGCTTCTAACAACTTTCCTCCCACACCATATATTCTTAATACCTTCCACAGAGCATCTCTATCAACTCTATCATATGCCTTCTCCAGATCCATAAATGCTATATATATATATATATATATATATATATATATATATATATATATATATATATATATATATATATATATATATATATATATATATGAGGGCAAATGAGAGTTGGGGTGAGAGAGTATCATTAGATTTTAGGGAGAATAAAACGATGTTCTGGAATGAGGTAAATAAAGTGCGTAAGACAATGGAGCAAATCGAAACTTCAGTGAAGGGGGCTAATGGGGAGGTGATAACAAGTAGTGGTGATGTGAGAAGGAGATGGAGTGAGTATTTTGAAGGTCTGTTGAATGTGTTTGATGATAGAGTGGCAGATATAGGGTGTTTTGATCGAGGTGGTGTGCAAAGTGAGAGGGTTAGGGAAAATGATTTGGTAAACAGAGAAGAGGTAGTAAAAGCTTTGAGGAATATGAAAGCCGGCAAGGCAGTAGGTTTGGATGGTATTGCAGTGGAATCTATTAAAAAAGGGGGTGACTGTATTGTTGACTGGTTGGTAATGTTATTTAATGTATGTATGATTCATGGTGAGGTGCCTGAGGATTGGCGGAATGCGTGCATAGTGCCATTGTACAAAGGCAAAAGTGATATACAGAGGTATAAGTTTGTTGAGTATTCCTGGTAAATCATATGGGAGGGTATTGATTGAGAGGGTGAAGGCATGTACAGAGCATCAGATTGGGGAAGAGCAGTGTGGTTTCAGAAGTGGTAGAAGATGTGTGGATCAGGTGTTTGCTTTGAAGAATGTATGTGAGAAATACTTAGAAAAGGAAATGGATTTGTATGTAGCATTTATGGGTCTGGAGAAGGCATATGATTGAGTTGATAGAGATGCTCTGTGGAAGGTACTAGGAATATATGGTTTGGGAGACAAGTTTTTAAGAGCAGTGAAAAGTTTTTATCGAGGATGTAAGGCATGTGTACGTGTAGGAAGAGAGGAAAGTGATTAGTTCTCAGTGAATGTAGGTTTACGGCAGGGGTGTGTGATGTCTCCATGGTTGTTTAATTTGTTTATGGATGGGGTTGTTAGGGAGGTGAATGCAAGAGTTTTGGAAAGAGGGGCAAGTATGAAGTCTGTTGGGGATGAGAGAGCTTGGGAAGTGAGTCAGTTGTTGTTCGCTGATGATACAGCGCTGGTGGCTGATTCATGTGAGAAACTGCAGAAGCTGGTGACTGAGTTTGGTAAAGTGTGTGAAAGAAGAAAGTTAAGAGTAAATGTGAATAAGAGCAAGGTTATTAGGTACAGTAGGGTTGAGGGTCAAGTCAATTGGGAGGTAAGATTGAATGGAGAAAAACTGGAGGATGTAAAGTGTTTTAGATATCTGGGAGTGGATCTGGCAGCGGATGGATCCATGGAAGCGGAAGTGAATCATAGGGTGGGGGAGGGGGCGAAAATCCTGGGAGCCTTGAAGAATGTGTGGAAGTCGAGAACATTATCACCGAAAGCAAAAATGGGTATGTTTGAAGGAATAGTGGTTCCAACAATGTCGTATGGTTGCGAGGCGTGGGCTATGGATAGAGTTGTGCGCAGAAGGGTGGATGTGCTGGAAATAAGATGTTTAAGGACAATATGTGGTGTGAGGTGGTTTGATCGAGTAAGTAATGTAAGGGTAAGAGAGATGTGCGGAAATAAAAAGAGCGTGGTTGAGAGAGCAGAAGAGGGTGTTTTGAAATGGTTTGGGCACATGGAGAGAATGAGTGAGGAAAGATTGACCAAGTGGATATATGTGTCGGAGGTGGAGGGAACGAGGAGAAGTGGGAGACCAAATTGGAGGTAGAAATATGGAGTGAAAAAGATTTTGAGTGATCGCGGCCTGAACATGCAGGAGGGTGAAAGGCGGGCAAGGAATAGAGTGAATTGGATCGATATGGTATACCGGAGTCGACGTGCTGTCAATGGATGGAATCAGGGCATGTAAAGCGTCTGGGGTAAACCATGGAAAGTTCTGTGGGTCCTGGATGTGGAAAGGGAGCTGTGGTTCGGGCATTATTGCATGACAGCTACAGACTGAGTGTAAACGAATGGGGCCTTTGTTGTCTTTTCCTAGCGCTACCTCGCACACATGAGGGGGGAGGGGGATGTTGCTCCATGTGCGGCGAGGTGGCGATGGAAATGAATAAAGGCAGACAGTGTGAATTGTGTGCATGTGTATATATGTATGTGTCTGTGTGTGTATATATATATGTACATTGAGATGTATAGGCATGTATATTTGCGTGTGTGGACGTATATGTATATACATGTGTATGGGGGTGGGTTGGGCCATTTCTTTCGTCTGTTGCCTTGCGCTACCACGCAAACGCGGGAGACAGCGACAAAGCAAAATAAATAAATAAATAGATAAAAAATAAATATATATATATATATATATATATATATATATATATATATATATATATATATATATTTCTTCTTTTTTTTTGTCGCTGTCTCCCGCGTTTGCGAGGTAGCGCAAGGAAACAAACGAAGAAATGGCCCAACCCACCCCCATACACATGTATATACATACGTCCACACCCGCAAATATGCCTACCTACACAGCTTTCCATGGTTTACCCCAGACGCTTCACATGCCCTGATTCAATCCACTGACAGCATGTCAACCCCGGTATACCACATCAATGCAATCCACTCTATTCCTTGCCCTCCTTTCACCATCCTGCATGTTCAGGCCCCGATCACACAAAATCTTTTTCACTCCATCTTTCCACCTCCAGTTTGGTCTCCCACTTCTCGTTCCCTCCACCTCCGACACATATATCCTCTTGGTCAATCTTTCCTCACTCATTCTCTCCATGTGCCCAAACCATTTCAAAACACCCTCTTCTGCTCTCTCAACCACGCTCTTTTTATTTCCACACATCTCTCTTACGTTACTTACGTTACTTACTCGATCAAACCACCTCACACCATACATTGTCCTCAAACATCTCATTTCCGGCACATCCATCCTCCTGCGCACAACTCTATCCATAGCCCACGCCTCGCAACCATACAACATTGTTGGAACCACTATTCCTTCAAACATACCCATTTTTCCTTCCCGAGATAATGTTCTCGACTTCCACATATTCTTCAAGGCTCCCAGGATTTTCGCCCCCTCCCCCACCCTATGATCCACTTCCGCTTCCATGGTTCCATCCGCTGCCAGATCCACTCCCAGATATCTAAAACACTTTACTTCCTCCAGTTTTTCTCCATTCAAACTTACCTCCCAATTGACTTGACCCTCGACCCTACTGTACCTAATAACCTTGCTCTTATTCACATTTACTCTTAACTTTCTTCTTTCACACACTTTACCAAACTCAGTCACCAGCTTCTGCAGTTTCTCACATGAATCAGCCACCAGCGCTGTATCATCAGCGAACAACAACTGACTCACTTCCCAAGCTCTCTCATCCCCAACAGACTTCATACTTGCCCCTCTTTCCAAAACTCTTGCATTCACCTCCCTAACAACCCCATCCATAAACAAATTAAACAACCATGGAGACATCACACACCCCTGCCGCAAACCTACATTCACTGAGAACCAATCACTTTCCTCTCTTCCTACACGTACGCATGCCTTACATCCTCGATAAAAACTTTTCACTGCTTCTAACAACTTGCCTCCCACACCATATATTCTTAATACCTTCCACAGAGCATCTCTATCAACTCTGTCATATGCCTTCTCCAGATCCATAAATGCTACATACAAATCCATTTGCTTTTCTAAGTATTTCTCACATACATTCTTCAAAGCAAACACCTGATCCACACATCCTCTACCACTTCTGAAACCACACTGCTCTTCCCCAATCTGATGCTCTGTAATTGCCTTCACCCTCTCAATCAATACCCTCCCATATAATTATGTATATATATATATATATATATATATATATATATATATATATATATATATATATATATATATATATATATATATATATATATATATATATATATATATATATATATATATATATATATATATATATATATATATATATATATATATATATACATGTATATATATATATATATATATATATATATATATATATATATATATATATATATATATATATATATATATATATATATACATGTATATATATATATATATATATATATATATATATATATATATATATATATATATATATATATATATATATATTATGTATTTAAAGGGCGACCGAGGTCGAACTCCCATCGGTTCGACCTAGTATAATAGAGGGGATATTCATATCTTGTTGGGAGTTTATCCATGTGTCTCCATGTCTGAATGTTTTTTCCACCGCTTTTACAAGCACAGGAATCCTTATAGGTGATTAAAGACAAGAGAGGTTTCTATATATACAGCCTCAGCATCTATCCTTGTCCCCTTACCCTAACCTTTGAGGATTGTATGGGTTTTGCCACTCCGGTAAGCATCCACATTTATCAGTGAGTGGGACAAACAAGTTTTAAGTTCCATGCAAGCGTAAATCCGCATTTTGCTCCCACAGTTTCTTGTGCAACGCATGTCCCGACTAACCATAAGAGGCGGAATCCTGTATATATTGTTCAGTTTGCTGACAATATGTCTTGTCTTTCTCTCTTTCACCATAACGCCAGTTCATATTCCTGCCGCTACGTTTGAAGTCTGATATTGGAGTGAGCAGAAGTCTTAGACACAGTATTTTACATAGAACTATAACTGGAATAAGAGCGATGCGATTAAGTGTTCAAGCAAGGTCTTGTGGATCTCCTGGCTTTCCTTAAATTCGTATTATATTTTTGTACTTTGGGAGTGCATTTTTATGTAATGATTCAAGTAAGTTTCTGTTAGTATCTTAGTTCCATCAAGCATGATCATTACTCACTTGGAGAACTTGTCTGGGAAGAGCGGGAGGCGTGAGACGAGGGCGAGGCCCCGGTCGGGTGTCCAGGAAGCAACCAGCAACGGCTGAGACCCCGGGAGGCTGTATGGTAGGTGTATGTACATACTGCATCTGTTGAGAAGGTATTGGCTATCCATTATGTTCTCTCACTACGGTAGTCTTGTTTAAGTATTCTATTTGCGTAATGTACACTCGGCAGCAGGAGTTCGCAGGCACGTACCTAGTATGTTTATGTCAACAGAGCTGGTAACACTGCATTGGTGGGAGGGATGCATGGCAGAGTGAACTGTTAGATAGATGGCCACTGATATTACTGTCAAACTGATCTTGCATGTAGATAGGTGTGTTTGTGTTTTGTATAACCGGTAAAGAGCAGGTAAGAAAAATACCCATGAATGTTAATGAACGTAATATTTCTTGGTGCTGCTTAGAACTGCCGTTATCGTACAGAAACTGTTAACCATCAAGCAATAATCATGTTAGATGTCACTATATCAGTTAGTGTCTACTGTGATAGTCCACGCAGTATTTTGTATACTGTATAGCTAGATTTAAACATAGCACCTGTATCAAACAGGAACATGTAACATTTACGAGCAAACTGTCATGTCTTGTGACCTCAATACACTCACATTCTCCCTCTACTGCCCCTCCCAGGCCTCCTCACACCCACTACCCTGTCTTTACCCAACCTTCTCGGGCCAGTGATATAGCTATCTTCATGTATATGTAACTACCTCTGGTCGAATGATAAAGGTTATTATTGCTTACCCTGATAATAGTTATGTTAACAGTTCACCTCACTCTGTTATGTTCCATATATACCTACTCATCCTCCATTTAGTTTTACCAGCTCATACTAGTACGTGCTCGCGCACTTCTGTGGCAGAGTTTACTGAAAACCACAAGCTGAATGACCTATGAGAGCCTGGAGTGCCGTTTACAATGATGAACAGGGCATTCCTCTGAGCGAAGGTTCTGTGGAGGTCGTGCAAGGCCATGACAGGTAGACGGGTGACACCCAGGAGCCTGGTCGGCCACAGCAGGAGTTGGCTTCTGAAGGATCGTCTGGCAACAGCAGCGAGGAAGCTTGGGTCGTCGCTTACCACTACCACCGTCACGCACCATAACACTCGCCGAATCTATGGGATATGTTCTAATGGATGTTAGGTAAAAATGGTCTACTATCCTATGTATTAAGATGAAAACAAACTCTCATCATCTTAGTCGTTAGGTGAGAGTGATTATTATCCTAAATGTAACAGGAGTACACATTCCCTGCTTATCTCTAATATGTGAGAAATTTACCTATATCAATAATAACAGAGTAACTGACCTACATCGGCAGTAATAGGAGGAGAACAGACCTGCAGAGCCGTGTCGACCATGTAGGATATCCTCGCCTGGGTCATATTATCTTCCTGGACACCAGTTTCAACCTCGAAAATCCCAAACTCACAGGGGGTCTGTAACCCTCGTAACACCTATGGTGCAAGGGACAAAAGTTATAGTATCATACAATGTAAACATAATCCCGGCAATATCCAGCTATAGCATCTAAAACTAAAGTAACTTACCTCATAAACACCTGTGGCTGAAGTTCTGCCATCTGTAAAGAGGAGGACGGAACATCGGATGGGACACGCTGCTGACAGTACATCGTCCACTGCCCCCGACGCTAATACGAGGGTATTGCTATCATCTGAAGTGATGCAAACGAAAACTAAATGTTACATTTGCTCACATATTTTCTGGCCGTCAACAATCTCACAAACATTGTCAAGACAGATTCATCATAATGACCAAGACGCTTCCTACTGATGAATATGGACACTTAAATTTTCCTTTGCTCACCCTACAAAGACGCACAAAACGAAACCGCGCTTCACGATGAGTGATCTCGTCTGGTGGACGTGACTGGATTTCTGAGCACTGCAGAAACCCCAAAGAAGGAAATCTTTGGGTAAGGAGGTGGAGCTAAGCTATATGTGCATATGTATTTTCTTTTCTCATAATATTTTGGCCGTTTTTAGCTATAGCGAAGCAGTGCCAGCAACCGACGACAAATGCCTTTCTTCACACCCAATCTCTAATTTTCATGTATGCACCGAAACCAGGGTCCACTGTCCACAGCCATTACCCATGGACCACATCCTGTTTACTTTGCCCTCTTCACATGCACTGGTTCAGCCCACTGACGGCATGTCGTCCAATTCGCTCCATCACTTGTAAACGTAACACCTTCGTGCATGTTCAGGCCCCAAACCTTCAAAGCATCTTTCACTCCATCCATCTATCTTCTCAGCAATCCTCCTTTCCTTTGCCACATCCATTTCTGGTAAGTAGATTCGTCTTCATTGTTCATTTTCTCCATACCTCCAGACCCACTCAAGACATCCTGATCAGCTCTCTTGAATAGACTATGCTTACAGCCACACCTCGCTCTTAAGAAACCATTTCCCACACGATCATCCTTCCTAACTTCCTCGTTGTGCTCAGGAATTCTATTGATAAGAAGCTCATCCTTTTCCCGTTCTCTTACATTTAGTGCCCCAGATTCGCAACCATACAACACCGTCGGACCTACCTTGCCATCAAACATGCCCATCTTTGCCATTGCAAACGGTGACTTCTCCTTACACACTCCTTAATGCAGTCACTTTGCCTCATTTTATGTCCTGTAACTAACTTCATCTACAATCATGGCTCCACCATTGCAATGTCTATTCCTAGGTACTTAAAGCACTCCACTTCCTCCAGGTTCACCCCATTCAAACTCGAACCAAACTTTCTCGCCCTGCCGCAACTTTACTTTTGTTCATATCAACTCTCATCTTCCTCCTTTCGCACATTATCCCACACTCAGACACCAATTTTCTGAGTTTCATGAGCATACAGCGCTGTATCATCTGTAAGCTGTAGCTAGCTCAACTCCCAGGCCACCCCCATACCTTATCCACGTTGTAGACCTGATTCTCGTTTTAAGAACCTTGAATTTGCGTCTCTGGCAACCCTATCCATGAATATATTGAAGAGCCTTATTGACACCACATTCCCAAAGCGGCAGATGCACCTTCATTTGGAATAACTCATCTTCCTCCCTACCTACTCGCTCAAATTGTTTACTCCCCCAATAAAACTCACTGCATTTAATACCGTTAATCCCATAGCACATTTCGTAAAACTTCACCTAGGGATTTCTGTCAACCCTTTCTTACGGTAACTCTAAGTCCATAAATGCTACATGAACACCCATCTCTTCTTCCAAATATTTGTTAATTTTTTCAAGGCAAATACCTGGTCTCCATACCTACCACCACCGAGGCAACACTGTTCCTCCCAAGTCTGATGCTCAGTACATGCCACTATTATCTTAATTATCATTCTCCCTTACATTCTAGCAGGTGCTTTGATCTGAACTTATGATTTTGTAATTTGAACATTTATTTTCTTCTCCCTTGCGTTTATGCAAAGGCATTATGACCGCATTATATGAGTCTCACTTAGATCGCTTTAGGTCTTGCATACAGTGAAAAGCCTCACTAACCAATTAACATTATCATCCCCTTCCCCAAGAAATTTGATTGCAGTCCCTCTCGCACTTCTCTTTGACTCACTTCTTCTTACAAGGCTTTCACCATCTTCTCTCTTTTCGATAAGTCATTTGTCAAAACACTAACTCTCCACAAATCCCCTCGTCCTAAACACACCACATCTACAACCCCATCATCTAGCTATCTCCTTTTCACTTTTTCTTTACCTAACTCCATATCCCGTCTGTTACTCTCTCTCTCTCATAGCCATATTTATTATCTTGTTCGCTTCACACAACTCACTTCTTCCACATCATCTTCTTTATTCCTCTTAGCTTACACTGATACAATTTCACCCTGTATGATTTCAGGAGTTGTAGAGGATGTATGGATCAGGAGTTTGCTCTGAAGAATGTGCGTGAAAAATAATCAGACAGGGATTTGTATGTAGCAATTATGAATTTGGAGAAAGCATATGATAAGGTTGATAGAAATACTTTATGGAAGGTGTTACGAATACATGGTCTGAGAGGAGAGAAATTAGAAGCACTGAAGAGCTCTCATCAAGATTGTAACGCGTGTGTGCGAGTAAGTAGAGAGAAGGATGAATGGGTCTACATGAAGGTGGTTCTCCAGCAGCGGTGCGTGGTGTCATAATGGCTATTTCATTGGTTTTATGACGAGGTGACGAGGGAAGTAAATGCAAGGTTCTGGGAAAGTAGGGAAGGTATGCAGTCTGTAGGAAATGAGGGGAGCCTGCGAAGTGAGTCAATTGTTTGTTGATGACACAGCACTTGTAGTAGACTCGAAAACGAGCTGCAGAAGCTGGTGTCAAAGTTTGGGAGAGCGTGTAAAAGGAGGAAGTTCATCGTAAATGTAAATATAAGTAGTGCAGAAAGACTGGTTAGCTAGTTTCTGAATCTGAATGTGAATATTTGTTGTAAGTGGGATGTTCTAGATATCTGAAAGGTGAATATGGCAGCAATTGGAACGTGGAAGAGGAGGTGAGTCTTAAGTAGGGTGAATGGGTGAGGGCTCTATAAGCATTGAATAATGTGTGCAAAGAGAGCGCAAAAATGGTTATGTTTAAGGGTATAGTAGCTTCAACTATGTTGTATACATGGGTTGTATACATGGGTTATGCGACAGAATATACAAAGGAAGGTGGATGTTTTGGAAATAAAAAGTGTTAGAAAACATGCAGTGTAAGGAGGGTTGATGGATAATTGATAACAGAATAATAGAGATGTATAGTAATGAGAAGAGCATGGTAAAGACACCTGAAGAGATTATGCTGAAATGGTTGGGACATATGAATAAAATGAGCGAGGAGAGGTTGACAGAAAAAGGTAAATGTATCAGATGTGGAGAGGACAAGATGGTGGAGTCCAAACTGGAGATGGAAAGAAGAATGGAAAAAAATATTTCAGTGCTCGTGGCCTGAACAAGCAAAAGAGTAAAAGTTGTGAAAGGTAGAGAGTGAAACGAATTGCATCCATATGATAACCAGGTGACAAAAACCGTCTATGGATTTATTCAAGGAGCATAATGCAGCCTGGAACAATCCAAAGAAAGTTACAAGGGATAAATTTGTGGTCACGCAGCTGTGGTTTAGGTGAATTACGCATGACAGCTGGAGAATGGAGGTGAGAGAATGAGGCCATTTCGTATGATTCTTGCAATCTATTGCTATCGTTTTTAATGACGAACTAGTATGAAAGACAATGTATATATTATCTACATATATCAAAAATTGTCGTTGTCTCTCGCGTTAGCGAGATAACGCAAGGAAACAGACGAAAGAATGGCCGAACCCACCAATATACACATGTATATACATACTCGTCCACACACGAACATATACATACCTATACATCTGAACGTATACATATATATACATACACACACAGACATATACATATTTACACATGTACATAATTCATACTGTCTGCCCTTATTCATTCCCGTCACCACCCCGCCACACATGATATGACAACACCCCCCCCCCTAACCCCCACAAACACCCCCCCCCCCCGCAGGTGCGCGAGGTAGCACTGGGAAGAGACAACAAGGCAACATTCGTTCACACTCAGTCTCCAGCTGTCATGTATAGTGCACCGAAATCAAAGCTCCCTTTCCACATCCAGGCCCCGAAAACCTTTCCATGGTTTACCCCACACGTTTCATATGCCCTAGTTCATTCCACTGAAAGCACGTCGACCCCGGTATACCACATCGTTCCAAGTCACTCTATTCCTTACACGCCTTTCACCCTCCTGCATGTTCAGGCCCCAGACACTCAAAATCTTTTCCACTCCATCTTTCCACCTCCAGTTTGGTCTCCCACTTCTCCTCATTCCCTCCACCCCTGACACATATATCCTCTTTATCAATCTTTCCTCACTTATTCTTACCATGTGACCAAACCATTTCAAAACACACTCTTCTGCTCTCTCAACTACAATCTTTTTCTTACCACACATCTCTCTTACCCTTCCATTACTTACCCGATCAAACCACCTCACACCACATATTGTACTCAAACATCTCGTTTCCAGGATATCCAACCTCCTCCGCACAGCTGTAATTTGAGCACTCACCTTTATCTCCTTTGGCTTTGAACAATTGCATTATGCAAGCATTCCGGCAATCCAGAGACACCTCACCATGAGTCATACATACATTAAATAACCTTACCTACCAGTCAACAACACAGTCACTCCCTTTCCTTTTTTAATAAATTTCACTGCAATACCATCCAATATATATATATATATATATATATATATATATATATATATATATATATATATATATATATATATATATATATATATATATATATATATATATATATATATATATATATATATATATATATATATATATATATACCGAAACAGAAATATAAGAGTCACGCGAGGAGTGCTCATCCATCTCAAAGGCTCAGACTGGGGTGTCTAAATGTGTGTAGATGTAACCAAGATGAGAAAAAAGCAGAGATAGGTAATATGTTTGAGGAAAGAACACTGTATGTTTTGGGTTTAAGTGAAACAAAGCTCAGTGTTAAAGGGGAAGAGTCGTTTGGGAATGTCTTTGGAGTAAAGTCAGGGGTTAGTGAGAGGGCAAGAGCAAGGGAAGGAGTAGCACTATTTCTGAAACTGGAGTGGTGGAAATATTCGACAGAGTGTAAAAAAGTAAACTCTATATTGATATGGGTAAAACTGAAAGTGGATGGAGAGAGATGGGTGATTATTGGTGCATTTGCACCTGGGCATGAGAAGAAAGATCATGAGAGGCATGTGTTTTTGGAGCAGCTGACTGAGTGTGTTAGTAGTTTTGATGCACGAGACCAGGTTATAGTGATGGGTGATTTAAATGCAAAGGTGAGTAAGGTGGCAGTTGAGGAAATAATTGGTGTACATGGGTGTTCAATGTTGTAAATGGAAATGGTGAAGAGCTTGTAGATTTATGTGCTGAAAAAAGACTAGGGTGATTGGGAAAACCTGGTTTGAAAAGAGAGATATACATAAGTATACGTATACAAGTAGGAGAGATGGCAAGAGAGCGTTATTGGATCACGTGTTAATTGATAGGCGCGCGAAAGAGATACTTTTGGATGTTAATGTGCTGAGAGGTGCAACTGGAGGGATGTCTGATTATCATCTTGTGGAGGCGAAGGTGAAGATTTGCAGAGGTTTACAGAAAAGAAGAGAGAGTGTTTGGGTGAAGAAAGTGCTGAGAGTAAGTAAGTTTCGAAACGAGACTTGTGTGAGGAAGTACCAGGAGAGACTGAGTACAGAATGGAAAAGGGTGACAACAAAAGGACATAAGGGGAGTGGGGGAGGAATGAGATGTATTTAGGGAAGCAGTGATGGCTTGCGCAAAAGATGCTTGTGGCATGAGAAGAGTGGGAGGTGGGCAGATTATAAAGGGCAGTGAGTGGTGGGATGAAGAAGTAAGATTGTTTATAAAAGAGAAGAGAGAGGTATTTGGACGATTTTTGCAGGGAAATAATGCAAATGACTGGGTGACGTATGAAAGAAAGAGAAAGGAGGTCAAGAGAAATGTCCAAGAGGTGAAAAAGAGGGTAAATGAGAGTTGGGGTGAGAGAGTATCCTTAAATTTTAGGGAGAATAAAAAAATGTTATGGAAGGAGGTAAGTGCGTAAGACAAGGGAATCAATGGGAACTTCAGTGAAGGGGCTAATGGTGAGGTCATAACAAGTAGTGGTGATGTGAGAAGGAGATGGAGTGAGTATTTTGAAGGTTTGTTGAATGTGTTTGATGACAGAGTGGCAAATATAGGGTGTTTTCGTCGAGGTGGTGTGCAAAGTGAGAGGGTTATGAAGAATGATTTGGTAAACGGAGAAGAGGTAGTAAAAGCTTTACGGAAGATGAAAGCCGGCAAGGCAGTGGGTTTGGATGGTATTGCAGTGGAAATTACGAAAAAAAGGGGTGACTCTATTGTTGAGTGGTTGGTAAGGTTATTTAATGTATGTATGACTCATGGTGAGATGCCTGAGGATTGGCAGAATGACATTGTACAAAGGTAAAGTGGATAAAAGTGAGTGCTCCAATTACGAAGGTATACGTTTGTTGAGTAAACCTGGGAAATTATAAAGGAGGGTATTGATTGAGAGGGCGAAGGCATGTACAGAGCATCAGATAAGGGAAGAGCAGTGAGGTTTGAAAAGTGGTAGAGGATGTGTGGATCAGGTGTTTGCCTTGAAGAATATATGTGAAAAATACTTAGAAAAGCAAATGGATTTGCATGTAGCATTTATGGATCTGGAGAAAGCATATGATAGAGTTGATAGAGATATCCTTTGGAAGGTATTATGAATATATGGTGTGGGAAGCAAGTTGTTAGAAGCGGTAAAAAGCTTTTATCGAAAATGTAAGGCATGTGTACGTGTAGGAGGAGAGAAAAGTGATTGGTTCTTGGTGAATGTAGGTTTACGGCAGGGGTGTGTGATATCTCAATGGCTGTTTAATTGTATGTGGATGTGGTTAGGGAGGTGAATGCAAGAGTTTTGGAAAGAGGGGCAAATATGCAGTCTGTTGTGGATAAGAGAGCTTAGGATGTGTGTCATTTGTTTTTCGATGATGATAGAGCGCTGGTGGATTATTCGTGTGAGAAACTGTAGAAGCTGGTAACTAAGTTTGGTAAAGTGTTTGAAAGAAGAAAGCTGAGAGTAAATGTGAATGAGAGCGAGGTTATTAGGTACTCTAGGGTTGAGGGACAAGTCAATTGGGAGGTAAGTTTGAATGGAGAAAAACTGTAGGAGGTGAAGTGTTTTAGATATCTGGAAGTGAGTTTTGCGGCGGATGGAACCATTTAAGCGGAAGTGAATCATAGGGAGGGGAAGGGGGTGAAATATCTAGGAGCATTAAAGAATGTCTGGAAGTCGAGAACATTATCTCTGAAAGCAAAAATGGGTATGTTTGAAGGAATAGTGGTTCCAACAATGTTATATGGTTGAGAGGCGTAAGCTATAGATAGAGTTGTGCGAAGGAGGATGGAGGTACTGGAAATGATATATTTGAGGACAATATGTGGTGTGGGGTGGTTTTGATCGAGTTAGTAATGAAAGGGTAAGAGAGATGTGTAGTAATAAAAAGAGAGTGGTTGGGAGACCACAAGAGGGTGTTTTGAAATGGCTTGGTCACTTGGAGAGAATGAGTGAGGAAAGATTGACCAAGATGATATATGTGTCAAAGTGAGCTTGGGAAGAAGACTTGTGTGAGCAAGTACCAGGAGAGACTGAGTACAGAATGGAAAAAGGTGAGAACAAAGGACGTAAGGGGAGTGGGGGAGGAATGGGATGTATTTAGGGAAGCAGTGATAACTTGCGCAAAAAATTGGATGTGGCATGAGAAGTGTGGGAGGTGGGCATATTAGAAAGGGTTGTAAGTGGTGGGATGAAGAAGTAAGATCATTAGTGAAAGAGAAGAGAGAGGCATTTGGACGATTTTTGCAGGAAATAATGCAAATGTATGGGAGATGTATAAAAGAATGAGGCAGAGGTGAAGAGAAAGTGCAAGAGGTGAAAAAGAAGACAAATGAGAGTTGGGGTGAGAGAGTATCATTAAATTTTACTGAGAATAAAAAGAGGTTTTGGAAGGAGGTAAATAAAGTGCGTAAGACAAGGGAACAAATGGGAACTTCAGTGAAGGGGGCTAATGGGGAGGTGATAACAAGTAGTGGTGATGTGAGAAGGAGATGAAGTGAGTATTTTGAAGGTTTGTAGAATGTGTTTAATGATAGAGTGGCAGATATAGAGTGTTTTCGTCGAGGTGGTGTGCAAAGTAAGAGGGGTTAGGGAAAATGATTTGGTAAACAGAGAAGAAGTAGTAAAAGCTTTGCGGAAGATTAAAGAAGGCAAAGCAACGGGTTTGGATGGTGTTGCAGTGGAATTTACTAAAAAAGGAGGTGACTGTATTGTTAACTGGTTGGTAAGGTTATTTAATGTATGTATGATTCATGGTGAGGTGCCCGAGGATTGGCGGAATGCTTGCATAGTGCCACTGTACAAAGGCAAAGGGGATAGAGTGAGTGCTCAAATTACAGAGGTATAAGTTTGTTGAGTATTCCTGGTAAATTATATGGGAGGGTATTGATTGAGAGGGTGAAGGCATGTACAGAGCATCAGATTGGGGAAGAGCAGTGTGGTTCCAGAAGTGGTAGAGGATATGTGGATCAGGTGTTTGCTTTGAGGAATGTATGTGAGAAATGCTTAGAAAAGCAAATGGATTTGTATGTAGCATTTATGGATCTGGAGAATGCATATGATAGAGTTGACAGAGAGGCTCTGTGGATGTTATTAAGAATATATGGTGTGGGAGGCAAGTTGTTAGAAGCAGTGAAAACTTTTTATCGAAGATGTAAGGCATATGTACGTGTAGGAAGAGAGGAAGTGATTGGTTCTCAGTGAATGTAGGTTGTTTGATTTGTTTATGGATGGGGTGGTTAGGGAGGTGAATGCAAGAGTTTTGGAAAGAGGGGCAATTATTCAGTCTGTTGTGGATGAGAGAGCTAGGGAAGTGAGTCAGTTGTTGTTTGCTGATGATACAGCGATGGTGGCTGATTCATGTGAGAAACTGCAGAGGCCGATGACTGAGTTTGGTAAAGTGTGTGAAAGAAGAAAGTTAAGAGTAAATGTGAATAAGAGTAAGGTCATTAGGTACAGTAGGGTTGAGGGTCAAGTCAATTGGGAGGTAAGTTTGAATGGAGAAAAACTGGAGGAAGTGAAGTGCTTTAGATATCTGGGAGTGGATTTGGCAGCGGATGGAACCATTGAAGCGAAGTGAATCATAGGGTGGGGGAGGGGCGAAAATTCTGGGAGCCTTGAAGAATATGTGGAAGTCGAGAGCATTATCTCGGAAAGAAAAAATTGGTATGTTTAGAGGAATAGTGGTTCCAACAATGTTGTATGGTTGCGAGGCGTGGGCTATGGATAGAGTTGTGCGCAGGAGGGTGGATGTGCTGGAAATGAGATGTTTGAGGACAATATGTTGTGTGAGGTGGTTTGATCGAGTAAGTAATGTGAGGGTGAGAGAGATGTGTGGAAATAAAAAGATTATGGTTGAGAGAGCAGAAGAGGGTGTTTTGAAATGGTTTTGTCCTATGGAGAGAATGAGTGAGGAAAGATTGACCAAGAGGATATATATGTCAGAGGTGGAGGGAACGAGGAGAAGTGGGAGACCAAATTGGAGGTGGAAAGATGGAGTGAGAAAAATTTTGAGTGATCGGGGCCTGAACATGCAGGAGGTTTAAAGGCGTGCAAAGAATAGAGTGAATTGGAACGATGTGGTATACCAGGGTCGACGTGCTGTCAATGGATTGAACCAGGGCATGTGAAGTGTCTGGGGTAAACCATGGAAAGTTCTGTGGGGCCTTGATGTGGAAAGTGAGCTGTGGTTTCAGTGCATTCTTGCATGACAACTAGAGACTGAGTGTGAACGAATTGGGCCTTTGTTGACTTTTCCTAGCGCTACCCGGCACACATGAGGGGGAGGGTGTTGTTATTCCATGTGTGGCGGGGTGGCGATGTGAATAAATAAAGGCAGACAGTATGAATTATGTACATGGGTATGTATGCATATGTCTGTGTGGGTATATATATGTATACATTGAGATGTATAGGTATATATATTTGCGGGTGTGGAGGTGTATGTATATACATGTGTATGTGGGTAGGTTGGGCCATTCTATCGTCTGTTTCCTTGCGCTACCTCGCTAACGCGGGAGACAGTGACAAAGTAAAATGAATAAAAGAATAGATAAATATATATATATATATATATATATATATATATATATATATATATATATATATATATATATATATATATATATATATATATATATATATGTATATATATGTGTATATATATATATATATATATATATATATATATATATATATATATATATATATATATATATATATATATATATATATATATATATATATATATATATATATAGTGAAAAGTTTTTATCGAGGATGTAACGCATGTGTACGTGTAGGAAGAGAGGAAAGTGATTGGTTCTCAGTGAATGTAGGTTTGCGGCAGGGGTGTGTGATATCTCCATAATTGTATAATTTGTTTGTGGATGGGGTTGTTAGGGAGGTGAATGCAAGAGTTTTGGAAAGAGGGGCAAGTATGCAGTCTGTTGTGGATGAGAGAACTTGGGAATTGACTCAGTTGTTGTTCGCTGATGATACACCGCTGTTGGCTGATTCGGGTGAGAAACTGCAGAAGATGGTGATTGAGTTTGGTAAAGTGTGTGAAAGAAGAAAGCTGAGAGTAAATGTGAATAAGAGCAAGGTTATTAGGTACAGTAGGGTTGAGGGACAAGTCAATTGGGATGTATATTCGAATGAAGAAAAACTGGAGGAAGTGAAGTGCTTTCGATGTCTGGGAGTGGATTCGGCAGCGGATGGAACCATGGAAGAGGAAGTGAATCATAGGGTGGGGGAGGAGGCGAATGTTCTGAGAGCCTTGAAGAATGTGTGGAAGTCGAGAACATTATCTCGGAAAGTAAAAATGGGTATGTTTGAAGGAATAGTGGTTCCAACAATGTTATATGATTGTGAGGCGTGGGCTATAGATAGAGTTGTGCGCAGGAGGGTGGATGTGCTGGAAATGAGATGTTTGAGGACAATATGTAGTGTGAGGTGGTTTGATCGAGTAAGTAATACAGTGTAAGAGAGATGTGTGGTAATTAAAAGAGTGTGGTTGAGAGAGCAGAAGAGGGTGTTTTGAAATGTTTTGGTCACATGGAGAGAATGAGTGAGGAAAGATTTACCAATAGGATGTATGTGTCAGAGGTGGAGGGAATGATGAGAAGTTGGAGACCAAATTGAAGATTGAAAGATGGAGTGAAAAAATTTTGAATGAACGGGTCCTGAATATGTAGGAGGGTGAAAGGTGTGCAAGGAATAGATTGAATTGTAGCGATGTGGTGTACCGGGGTCGACGTGCTGTCAATGGATTGAACCAGGGCATGTGAATCATCTGGAGTAAACCATGGAAAATTCTGTGGGGCCTGGATGTGTAAGCGGAGCTGTGGTTTCGGTGCATTATTACATGACAGGTAGAGAATGAGTGTAAACGAATGTGGCCTTTGTTGTCATTTCTTAGCGCTACCTCGAACACATGAGGGGGGAGGGTTTTTTTATTTCATGTGTGGTGGGGTGGTGATGGGAATGAATAAAGGCAGCCAGTATGAATTATGTACATGTGTATATATGTATATGTCTGCGTGTGTATATATATGTATATTTTGAGATGTATAGGTACGTTATTTGCGTGTGTGGACGTGTATGTATATACATGTGTATGTGGGTGGGTTGGGCCATTCTTTTGTCTGTTTTACTTGGGCTACCTCGCTAACGCGGGAGACAGCGACAAAGCAAAATAAATCTATATATATATATATATATATATATATATATATATATATATATATATATATATATATATATATATATATATATATATATATATATATATATATTCTGAATAGATGAGGCTCTTTTCTTAAACAGAACCAAACTCCCTTTTACTCACCATAAGTACGAGTCAGGTGTGAGGTAACTGTGATTGTCTCAGCCAAGAACAGGATTATCGTCTTTGCTAGCGACATCTGTGTCTCTTAATCTACAATGAAAAATAGCCATTTCTTTACATAACAGTGATATCTTGAGAGAGTTCTACAGTTATTGCTAAAAGAGCATATATCATCTTTATCATATGCAATATAATGTAATTCAGATGCTTCTTTGTCAGTAAGAGTTATGAATATCTGGAAATTATCGTCTCCCTCATAACAAAGTGAAGGATTTCTCCATTAGAATTTACGTGTATTGATATTCATATCTGTGACTTTTTTCCTATATATGTTCCTATCATTTACCTTGATATGATCATTTTTATTATAAAAGTTAAACTAGAACCTCGTTCTAGAAAATTTCCTGGAGCTCTTCAGTAGCCCATGGTTACGCTACTTTCAGTAACAGGGAAATGTGTACTCCTCTCGCTTGAGGAGGTATCTATGTTACGTGATTTAACTTGAACTACTAATTTGGCAGAAACTAAGCTAGAGAGAATATCTTTAAAGCAAGATGGTGCTGCAAACTATAGAGAACAGCATAAAAAAAAAGAAACTACGATAAGGTCGGATCCGCAAAACCTCTCCATTTACACTGTTTCAAAAGCACTGAGAACCTGGAGAAAGAAAGCCCTTGACTTAACGACCTTGGAACCTGGCTGATATAAACAGCTAAAGACGAGAAAGCAGCCGGATTTCTATTTCAGCACCTCATCATAGCTAATCAACGAAGAAACGCAAATTGCATCAATTGCTCATTTCTCTCCTTGAAAATGAAGAGCTTATATACTTATGATTATAGTTAAAAAGTTTACAGTTGTGGTCTATTTATTTTGTTGTATGACTGCATATATGTTCATGTATTTCCCTTGAGTTGGAGAATTTATTCAACGTCTGTATTAGTACTTTGTAATCAAAAGAACCTCAAGGCTCAGGCAAAGCTCCATAAAAGCTCATTCTTTCAATCTCAACATAAAATTGCTTATTTCTTCTCAATAAGACTATTTCTTTAATTTTGGTATATTTTTGCTTTGTGTACTGCCACAAAGTTTAAGCATATCAAATCTTTGAAAAAGGCAGGCAAATAGGCAAGACAAATAGCCAAAGTAGACAAAACTAAGCTGCATAAAACCGAAAAAGGCACCTTTATCCCTCGAAAATTATTATACATACATATCGTATGCTTAATAATGCAACAATATTTGTAAATTAAGTCATATCTAATCACACTGACAACATATCTTGCCACTGCTAATCTGTTGTTTCGTCCATGGAAATCCAAATCATTTGTTTGTGACTTCAGCCTCTATCTTCTGAGTGAAGCCAACATAACAAGTGTCCACATACTTTTCCGTAACATAGCCTCGCTTGGTACACATTTCCCTTGGTGTATTCCTTCAGATAAAGACTTCTGAGACTCATTTTCAAGTCTCCACAAAGGAACGACCGGAAGCTGTAAATATGACGAATACATGCATTCTGTTGACCTTTTTTTGCGAGGGGTAGCAGCTTTGTATTTAAAAGTCTATAGATTTTGAGAAACAAAGATTGATTAATGCTAAAACTGAACATTTCTTACGTCACCAGTCTGGCGGGTACTGGGCAAGTGTACAGTACATCTGAGTATATCCGACAAGGTGCTCCTTCGTACTGTTTGAGTTGGTCAATGTGCTTACAGTAATTAGTTTTTCAAAATGTAACAATTTCTTCAGAGTTTCGCAGTAAAGTGTTATCTACAGATGGGTCAATAACATTTAGTAAGCTACAGGAAACGTCAGTGAACTACGAGAAATTTACTTCTTTTCTCTACAATATGAGACTTCTAAGCACATATCTGCCGCTGGTCTCAAAACTGGTTAACGCCGACATTCTTCTGTAGAAACTGGGAAATCAGTGTCTTCAATCTCTGGAAAAATACATGAAGGAAAATGTACCAATTGAGACTATGTTTCGGAAACATTATGTGACACTTGTTATGCCAGTGTTATCCAGATCATAGGGGATGAGATCACAAACAAAATTATTTAGATTTTCATTGACGAAACAACAGACTATGTAGCAAGGTACGTTGTTAACGTGATTATTGGAACCAGCAAAACTCTCTTTCAATATATGTAAAAAAAAAAAGAAACTGCCGGTCGGTTCCATATTTTCCAGAAGAAAGAGCGCTGAAATGGAAGAATTTGATAAGTTGATAGGGGATTAAGAATACTTCCCACGTATTCCCTGTGTGTCGTAGAAGGCGACTAAAAGGGGAGGGAGCGGGGGGCTGGAAATCCTCCCCTCTCGTTTTTTTTTTTTTCAATTTTCCAAAAGAAAGAACAGAGGGGGCCAGGTGAGGATATTCCAAAAAAGGCCCAGTCCTCTGTTCTTAACGCTACCTCGCTAACGCGGGAAATGGCGAATAGTTTAAAAGAAAAAAAAGAAAAGGTAACAAAAATGTTCTCCTGTGGTATCGCCTGTAAATGTAACTTTTTTTTACCCACGTTTTCCCTCTAAGAAGCAGCAAAGTTTCCAACGAGAAAAAAATCATATGAATCAGCAATTTCTATAAAATGTAAACGGATTAGATATAACTGACGTAATGTTAAGCATAATATATGCATGACTATTTTTGGAAGTAAGATGATTAATGACTCTTACAGTTTAATTTCGAATATTTTTGCCTCTTTTGGCTGCTCGTCTTGCGTACTTGAGTGTTCTTTTAAAGATTATAAGTGCCTGATCATCTGGGCTCTACTCATACCAAAATCACATATAAATCAAAGGTGTATCTAATAAGAATAGGCAAATTTATATTTTGATTACAAAGCTACTATTTACGGCATTTGCTAGAACATTTGTGTTCTAGTGATCCGAAGAAAGGAAATAGGATTCTGTATTGGAATGCGAGAAATAGGAGAGTTTTAAAGACTTTCGAGAATGCAGAGGTTAAAACAATGAGGTGATAGTTGAAAGGGTTAGAACACCATGGTATGTTTCCAAGAAAAAGGATAAGTCTGGGTTTTCAGACGGAGGCAGTAGAGGCGGGCAAGGAAATGAGCTAACTCAGAGGCTCACTCCCGTAGGGCTCATGAGGTATGCCACTTGGGCCATACGCCTATTCCATCTGGAGTTGGGATAGTGTTCAAGAGACCTTGCGCGAGGAAAATGTGGATGATTTAGGTTCGGTGGAAGGAAGTGATACTCGTGGATTAGATGGGAAACTGTCTAGAGTATGATTTTAGATGAATAACGTACAACAGGAGTGGCCTTGTCAGTTGGTGAGTAAGGTATGGATTGATTAGTTGGAAAGAGAAGGAGAAGGGTTCATATACGGAAACTATCTGAGATAATTTGGTTAACGTGCAGAAAGATTTCACAGTACAAGAATAAATCAAATCATAGACGCTTCATGAAGGTGTGACTGACTTATTAAAGAAAGACCTTGCACTACTCTCCAAAGAAGTGAATCTGGAGTAGGTTCAGGAGAAGAAAAGGGTTTCATGGCCTGATGTCTTCTGTTCCTGCTGCAGGGACTTATAACCGTAATCAAGAGAAAAAGATTGAATAGCAAACGGATGTAAGAATTTATTTCGGCCAAAGTAACCTCCGCTATACTTTTTGCACAAGATGAAGCATCCTGACAAGGCAAACAATAACCAGTCCAGAGAAAGTCAGAAAAGAGGCTGCTTCGGAATAACTGATGAGCTTTCCTTAAGTGGCAAAGTTGGCATTTCGAGGGAAGGATAGAAGGTAGATATTTTCCTCAATGAAAAGTGATACAGTTGTGGTGGAAAGACCCTAAAGTGGCAAAAAAAGGTGTATATAGTGCACAGGTCCAGAATGGAAAATCAAGTGTATTGGAAGTGTGATCGTAATGGTCGGGAACTCATACTGGGTCTTATTATTTTCTGTTTCAAATCGGTACGTAGAGAGTGAGAAGGGCCTCTGTTCTACAGGATCATCCTGGGTGGAACCCAGCCAGTTCTTGTTGATTGGCTGAAATGTCTTGCTTAGAGGATCTCAATGTGCTGATGTGTAAGGAGTAATGACACGTGGCAGTAAAACAAATAGTCAAAGATCTATTACATAGTTGGAATAACTTGGGTTTAGGTTAGGTTGTACGAAACAAAAGAAGAAATGCTTAAGGTACATAAACTTAATCCCAAATGATATCAACCTTAGGAGACCAAAGATCGAAGACGCTAGCAATGGGATTTTCTTTAATATCACAATAGACGCAAACGACATCATTAGAGCGGAAACGATGGTGGAGATTAAGTTAGAGATCTGGTATTGTAGAGCGGAAGCAGTTATGGACTGTGAAGTTTCTAAGATATGAAAAAAAAAATAGAGAAACAATATCTAGAAGTGGCAGACCGTACTTCATTCCCTCACATAATCTTCTAGCGCGCAGTCACTTTTTTTTTCTAAGTTGGAGGTTCAAATCATGGAAAAAAGTCCACATCAAGACCGGGCCTTAATCTACATATATAGAGATTCATCAAAGGGAAAAAAAGAAGAGACAAGGGGGAGTATTTAAGAATCTTGGAGGAGCTGAAAAACCTGCCTTTTTAAATGTACCAGGTTATAGTTATCAGGAAAGGCATAAGGTAGAGCCAACCCTTGAGGTGCCAACGACCACACAGTAATCATGTGACGCAATAACTTGCCGAGTATTGAGTGGTCAGGTGGGGGCACACAAGCAGCCAGATCTTGGAGGAGCAAAAAACAAAGTAATACCTATAGAAGAGGGATCCTGAGCCAGCATTGAAGATTTTATAAGTCTGACTGATTTCATCTCTCTCAAGTAAGGATGCAGAGCTAGAACCACTTCAGATGTGAAAGCAGTACTTCGTGCAAGGACGAATCAATCCTTTGCATAAACAGAGCAACTGTTCAAAAGAAAATGAATGTCGCCGTATGAACAAGACTCCCATTTTCATAGAGGCAGACAGCTATTTCCGTGACGTAGCTTTTCCTCGAAAGAGTGGATGTTACAGTGATACCAAGTGTTGTCGTAAAGTCAAGATGGTTGAATAAAGAACCGTCAAGTGGGAGAGGAAATTTGTAAGGAATTTTCCATACAAACATGGGTAGAAATTGGGTCTTAGGGGAATCAAAGTTAACCATATTTCGTCTACCCTATCGAGATATCATGTCCAAAGCTGAGTTTATTGAGGAAGCTGTGTCGAGACGAGATGCAGATGGAATGAGAGAAGAGCGAGCAGCATTGAAGGAAGTGGAAAAATGCAGTGTTGAGTCGTCAGCACATGAATGCATTTGGATATTTCTGGAAGAAGAGGCAATCGTTGAGCAAAGAGAGCGTTATTGGATTACGTGTTAATTGATAGGCGCGCGAAGGAGAGACTTTTGGATGTTAATGTGCTGAGAGGTGCAACTGGAGGGATGTCTGATCATTATCTTGTGGAGGCGAAGGTTAAGATTTGTAGGGGTTTTCAGAAGACAAGAGAGAATGTTGGGGTGAAGAAAGTGAGCTTGGGAAGGAGACTTGTGTGAGGAAGTACCAGGAGAGACTGAGTACAGAATGGAAAAAGGTGAGAACAAAGGAGGTAAGGGGAGTGGGGGAGTAATGGGATGTATTTAGGGAAGCAGTGATGGATTGCGCAAAAGATGCTTGGGGTGAAGAGTGGTGAGAGTAAGTGAGCTTGGGAAGGAGACCTGTGTGAGGAAGTACCAGGAGAGACTGAGTACAGAATGGAAAAAGGTGAGAACAAAGGAGGTAAGGGGAGTGGGGGAGTAATGGGATGTATTTAGGGAAGCAGTGATGGATTGCGCAAAAGATGCTTGTGGCATGAGAAGCGCGGGAGGTGGGTTGATTAGAAAGGGTAGTGAGTGGTTGGATCAAGAAGTAAGATTATTAGTGAAAGAGAAGAGAGAGGCATTTGGACGATTTTTGCAGGGAAAAAATGCGAATGAGTGGGAAATGTATAAAAGAAAGAGGCAAGAGGTCAAGAGAAAGGTGCAAGAGATGAAAAAGAGGGCAAATGAGAGCTGGGGTGAGAGTGTATCATCAAATTTTAGGAAGAATAAAAAGATGTTTTGGAAGGAGGTAAATAAAGTGCGCAAGACAAGGGAGCAAATGGAAACTTCAGTGAAGGGGGATAATGGGGAGGTGATAACAAGTAGTGGTGATGTGAGAAGGTGATGGAGTGAGTATTTTGAAGGTTTGTTGATTGTGTTTGATGATAGAATGGCAGATATAGGGTGTTTTGGTCGAGGTGGTGTGCAAAGTGAGAGGGCTAGGGAAAATGATTTGGTAAACAGAGAAGAGGTAGTAAAAGCTTTGCGGAAGATGAAAGCCGGCAAGGCAGTAGGTTTGGATGGTATTGCAGTGCAATTCATTAAAGAAGGGGGTGACTATATTGTTGACTGGTTGGTAAGTTTATTGAATGTATGTATGATTCATGGCGAGGTGCCTGAGGATTGGCGGAATGCTTGCATAGTGCCATTGTAAAAAGGCAAAGGGGATAAGAGTGAGTGCTCAAATTTCAGAGGTATAACTTTCTTGAGTATTCCTGGTAAATTATATGGGAGGGTATTCATTGAGAGGGTGAAGGCATGTACGGAGCATCAGACTGGGGAAGAGCAGGGTGGTTTCAAAGGTGGTAGAGGATGTGTGGATCAGGTGTTTGCTTTGAAGAATGTATGTGAGAAATACTTAGAAAAGCAAATGGATTTGTATGTATCATTTATGGATCTGGAGAAGGCATATGATAGAGTTGATAGAGATGCTCTGTGGAAGGTATTAGGAATATAAGGTGTGGGAGGCAAGTTCTTAGAAGCAGTGAAAAGTTTTTATCGAGGATGTAAGGCACGTGTACGTGTAGGAAGAGAGGAAAGTGATTGGTTCTCAGTGAATGTAGGTTTGCAACAAGGGTGTGTGATGTCTCCATGGTTGTTTAATTTGTTTATGGATGGGGTTGTTAGGGAGGTAATGCAAGAGTTTTGGAAAGAGGTGCAAGTATGCAGTCTGTTGTGGATGAGAGAGTTTGGGAAGTGAGTCAGTTGTTGTTCGCTGATGATACAGCGCTGGTGGCTGATTCATGTGAGAAACTGCAGAAGCTGGTGACTGAGTTTGGTAAAGTGTGTGAAAGAAGAAAGTTGAGAGTAAATGTGAATAAGAGCAAGGTTACTAGGTGCAGTAGGGTTGAGGGTCAAGTCAATTGGGAGGTAAGTTTGAATGGAGAAAAACTGGAGGAAGTAAAGTGTTTTAGATATCTGGGAGTGGATCTGGTAGCGGATGGAGCCATGGAAGCGGAAGTGAATAATAGGGTGGGGGAGTGGGCCAAAATTCTGGGAGCCTTGAAGAATGTTTGAAAGTCGAGAACATTATCTCGGAAAGCAAAAATGGGTATGTTTGAAGGAATAGTGGTTCGAACAATGTTGTATGGTTGTGAGGCGTGGGCTATAGAAAGAGTTGTGCGCAGGAGGGTGGATGTGCTGGAAATGAGATGTTTGAGGACAATTTGTGGTGTGAGTTGGTTTGATCGAGTAAGTAATGTAAGGGTAAGAGAGATGTGTGGAAATAGAAAGAGTGTGATTGAGAGAGCAGAAGAGGGTGTTTTGAAATGGTTTGGTCACATGGAGAGAATGAGTGAGGAAAGATTGACCAAGAGGATATATGTGTCAGAGATGGAGGGAACGAGGAGAAGTGGGAGACCAAATTGGAGGTGGAAAGATGAAATGAAAACGATTTTGAGTGATCAGGGCCTGAACATGAAGGAGGGTGATAGGCGTGCAAGTAATAGAGTGAATTGGAACGATGTGGTATACCGGGGTCGACGTGCTGTCAATGGATTGAACCAGGGCATGTGAAGCGTCTGGGGTAAACCATGGGAAGTTCTGTGGGGCCATGCCTTCACACTCTCAATCAATACCCTCCTATATAATATCCCAGGAATACTCAACAAACTAATACCTCTCTAATTTGAGCACTCAATTTTATCCCCTTTGCACTATGTAAGCATTCCTCCAATCCTCAAGCACTTCACCCTGAGTCATACATACATTAAATAACCTTGCGAACCAGTCAACAATATAGTCTCCTCCTTTTTTAATAAATTCCACTGCAGTACCATCCAAACCCGCTCCCTTGCCGGCTTTAATCTTCCGCTAAGCTTTTACTACCTCTTCTCTGTTTACCAAATCATTCTCCCGAAACATCTCACTTTGCACACCACTTCGACCATAACACCCTATATCTGCCTTCTATTACTAAACACATTCAACAAACATTCACAATACTCACTCCATCTCCTCATATCACCACTACTTGTTATCACCTCCCATTAGCCCCCTTCACTGAATTTCCCATTTGTTCCTTTGCTTTACACACTATATTTACCTTCTTCAAAAACATCTTTTTATCCTCCCTAAAATTTAATGGTACTCCCTCACCCTAACTCTCATTTGACCTCTTTTTCACCTCTTTTGCCTTTCTCTTTACCTCCTACCTCTTTCTTTTATACACCTATTAATCATTTGCATTATTTCCCTGCAAAAATCGTCCAAATTCCTCTCTCTTCTCTTTCACTAATAATTTTACATCTTCATCGCACCACTCACTACCCTTTGTAATCTACCCACCTCCCACGCTTCTAATGCCACAAGCATCTTTTGCGCAAGCCATCACTACTTCCCTAAATACATCCTATTCCTCCCCCACTCTCCTTACCTCCTTTGTTCTAACCTTTTTCTATTCTATACTTAGTCTCTACTGGTACTTCCTCACACAAGTATCCTTCCCAAGATCAATTACTCTCACCACTCTCTTCACTCCAACATTCTCTCTTCTTTTCTGAAAACCTCTATAAATCTTCATCTTCGCCCCTACAAGATAATGATCAGACATCTCTCCAGTTGCACCTCTCAGCACATCTACATCCAAACGTCTCTCTTTCGCGCGCCTATCAATTAACACGTAATCCAATAACGCTTTCTGGCCATCTCTCCTACTTACATACGTATATTTATGCATATCTTTTCTTTTAAACCAGGTATTCCCAATCACCAGTTCATTTTAAGCACAAAGATCTAAAAGCTCTCCACCATTTCCATTTACAGCACTGAACACTCCAAGTACACCAATTATTCCCTCAACTGCGACATTACTTACCTTTGCATTCAAATCACCCATCACTATAACCCGGTCTCTTGCATAAAACTACTAACACAATCACTCAGCTGGTCACAAAACACTTGACTCTCTTGATCTTTCTTCTCATGCCCAGGTGCACATGCACCAATAATCACCCATCTCTCTCCATCCACTTTCAGTTTTACCAATATCAATCAAAGTTTACTTTCTTACACTCTATCACATACTCCCATCACTCCTGTTTCAGGAGTAATGCTCCTCTCGCTAGGAAAAGACACCAAAGTCCACACTCGTTCACACTCAGTCTCTAGCTCTCATGTAATAATGCACCGAAGCCACAGCTCACTTTCCATATCCAGGCCGCACAGAACTTTTCATGGTTTACCCGAGACGCTTCACATGCCCTGGTTCAATCCATTGACAGCACGTCGACCCCGCTATACCACACTGTTTCAAATACACTCTATTCCTTGCAAGCCTTTCACCCTCCTGCATGTTCAGGTTCCAATCACTCAAAATTTTTTTCACTCCATCTTTCCACGTTCAATTTGGTCTCCCACTTCTCCTCGTTCCCTCCACCTCCGACACATATATCCTCTTGGTCAGTCTTTCCTCACTCACTCTCTCCATGTGACCAAACCACTTCAAAACACCGTCTTCTGCTCTCTCAACCACACTCTTTTTATTACCACACATCTCTCTCACCCTTACATTACTTACTCGATCAAACCACTTCACACTACATATTGTCCTCAAACATCTCATTTCCAGCACATCAACACTCCTGCACACAACTCTATCCATACACCACGCCTCGCAACCATACAAAATTGTTGGAACCACTATTCCTTCAAACATACCTACCTTTGCTTTCCGAGATAATGTTCTCGACTTCCACACACCTTTCAAGGCTCCTGGAATTTTCGCCCCTCCCCCACTCTATGATTCAGTTCCGCTTCCATGGTTCCATCCGCTGCCAGATCCACTCCCAGATATCTAAAACACTTTACTTCCTCCAGTTTTTCTCCATTCAAACTTACCTCCCAATTGACTTGAACCTCAATCCTACTATACCTAATAACCTTGCTCTTATTTACATTTACTCACAACTTTCTTCTTTCACACACCTTTTCCAAACTCAGTCACCAGCTTCTGCAGTTTTTTCACATGAATCAGCCACCAGCGTTGTATCATCAGCGAACAACAACTAACTCACTTCCCAAGCTCTCTCATCCACAACAGACTGCATACTTGCCCCTCTTTCCAAAACTCTTGCATTCACCTCCCTAACAACCCCATCCATAAACAAATTAAACAAAAATGGAGACATCACACACCCCTGCCGCAAACCTACATTCACTGAGAAACAATCACTTTCCTCTCTTCCTACACCTTCACATGCCTTACATCTTCGATAAAAACTTTTCACTGCTTCTAACAACTTGCCTCCCACACCATATTTTCTTAATACCTTCCACAGAGCATCTCTATCAACTCTATCATATGCCTTCTCCAGATCCATAAATGCTACATACAAATCCATTTGCTTTTCTAAGTATTTCTCATAACATTCTTCAAAGCAAACACCAGATCCACACATCCTCTACCACTTCTGAAACCACACTGCTCCTCCCCGTTCTTATGTTCTGTAGATGCCTTCACCCTCTCAATCAATACCCTCCCATATAATCTACCAGGAATACTCAACAAACTTGTAGCTCTGTAATTTGAGCACTCACTCTTATCCCCTTTGCCATGGTACAATGGCACTATGCAAGCATTCCGCCAATTCTTAGGCACGTCACCATGAATCATACATACATCAAATAACCTTACCAACCAGTCAAAAATACAGTCACCCCCTTTTTTAGCAAATGCCACTGCAGTACCATCGAAACCCGCTGCCTTGCCGGCTTTCATCTTCAGCAAAGCTTTTACTACTTCTTCTCTGTTTACCAAATTATTTTCCCTAACCCACTCACTTTGCACACCACCTCGACCAAAACACCCTATATCTACCACTCTATCATCAAACACATTCAACAGCCCTTCAAAATACTCACTGCATCTCCTTCTCACATCACCACTACTTGTTATCACCTCCCCATTAGCTCCCTTCACTGAAGTTCCCATTGTCTAAATGTGTGTGGATCTAACCAAGATGAGAAAAAAGGAGAGATAGGTAGTATGTTTGAGGAAAGGACCCTGGATGTTTTGGCTCTGAGTGAAATGAAGTTCAAGGGTAAAGTGGCTTGGGAATGTCTTGGAGGTAAAGTCAGGGGTTAGTGAGAGAACAAGAGCAAGGGAAGGAGTAGCACTACTACTGAAACAGGAGTGGTGGGAATATGTGATAGAGTGTAAGAAAGTAAACTCTAGATTGATAAGGGTAAAACTAAAAGTTGATGGAGAGAGATGGGTGATTGTTGGAGCATATGCACCTAGGCATGAGAAGAAAGATCATGAGAGGCAAGTGTTTTGGGAGCAGCTCAATGAGTGTGTTATTGGTTTTCATGCATAAGAACGGGTTATAGTGATGGGTGATTTGAATTCAGAGGTAAGTAGTGTGGCAGTTGAGGGAATAATTGGTATACATGAGGTGCTCAATGTTGTAAATGGAAATGGTGAAGAGTTTGTAGATTTAGGTGATGAAAAAGGGCTGTTGATTGGGAACACCTGGTTTAAAACGAGAGATATACATAAGTATACGTATGTAAGTAGGAGAGATGGCCAGACAGCGTTATTGGATTACATGTTAATTGATAGGCGCGCGAAAGAGAAACTTTTGGATGTTAATGTGCTGAAAGCTGCAAATGGAGGGATGTCTGATCATTATTTTGTGGAGGCGAGGGTGAAGATTTGTAAAGGTTTCCATAAAAGAAGAGAGAATGTCGGGGTGAAGTGAGTGGTGACAGTAAGTGAGCTTGGGAAGAAGACTTGTGTGAGGAAGTACCAGGAGAGACTGAGTACAGAATGGAAAAAGGTGAGAACAAAGGAGGTAAGGGGAGTAGGGGAGGAATGGAATGTATTTAGGGAAGCAGTGATGGCTTGCGCAAAAGATGCTTCTGGCATGAGAAGCGTGGGTGGTGGGCAGATTAGAAAGGGTAGTGAGTGGTGGGATGAAGAAGCAAGATTATTAGTGAGAGAGAAGAGAGAGGCATTTGGACGATTTTTGCAAGAAAAAAATGCAAATTAGTGGGAGATGTATAAAAGAAAGAGGCAAGAGGTCAAGAAAAAGGTGCAAGAGGTGAAAAAGAGGGCAAATGTGGGTTGGGGTGAGAGAGTATCATTAAATTTTAGGGAGAATAAAAAGAAGTTTTGGAAGGAGGTAAATAAAGAGCGTAAGACAAGAGAGCAAATGGGACATATATATATATATATATATATATATATATATATATATATATATATATATATATATATATATATATATATATATATATTATATATATATATATATATATATATATATATATATTTTTTTTTTTTTTTATACTTTGTCGCTGTCTCCCGCGTTTGCGAGGTAGCGCAAGGAAACAGACGGAAGAAATGGCCCAACCCCCCCCCCCCTACACATGTATATACATACGTCCACACACGCAAATATACATACCTACACAGCTTTCCATGGTTTACCCCAGACGCTTCACATGCCTTGATTCAATCCACTGACAGCACGTCAACCCCGGTATACCACATCGATCCAATTCACTCTATTCCTTGCCCTCCTTTCACCCTCCTCCATGTTCAGGCCCCGATCACACAAAATCTTTTTCACTCCATCTTTCCACCTCCAATTTGGTCTCCCTCTTCTCCTTGCTCCCTCCACCTCCGACACATATATCCTCTTGGTCAATCTTTCCTCACTCATCCTCTCCATGTGCCCAAACCACTTCAAAACACCCTCTTCTGCTCTCTCAACCACGCTCTTTTTATTTCCACACATCTCTCTTACCCTTACGTTACTCACTCGATCAAACCACCTCACACCACACATTGTCCTCAAACATCTCATTTCCAGCACATCCATCCTCCTGCGCACAACTCTATCCATAGCCCACGCCTCGCAACCATACAACATTGTTGGAACCACTATTCCTTCAAACATACCCATTTTTGCTTTGCGAGATAATGTTCTCGACTTCCACACATTCTTCAAGGCCCCCAGAATTTTTCGCCCCCTCTCCCACCCTATGATCCACTTCCGCTTCCATGGTTCCATCCGCTGCCAGATCCACTCCCAGATATCTAAAACACTTCACTTCCTCCAGTTTTTCTCCATTCAAACTCACCTCCCAATTGACTTGACCCTCAACCCTACTGTACCTAATAACCTTGCTCTTATTCACATTTACTCTTAACTTTCTTCTTCCACACACTTTACCAAACTCAGTCACCAGCTTCTGCAGTTTCTCACATGAATCAGCCACCAGCGCTGTATCATCAGCGAACAACAACTGACTCACTTCCCAATCTCTCTCATCCCCTACAGACGTCATACTTGCCCCTCTTTCCAAGACTCTTGCATTTACCTCCCTAACAACCCCATCCATAAACAAATTAAACAAAAATGGAGACATCACACACCCCTGCCGCAAACCTACATTCACTGAGAACCAATCACTTTCCTCTCTTCCTACACGTACACATGCCTTACATCCTCGATAAAAACTTTTCACTGCTTCTAACAACTTTCCTCCCACACCATATATTCTTAATACCTTCCACAGAGCATCTCTATCAACTCTATCATATGCTTTCTCCAGATCCATAAATGCTAGATACAAATCCATTTGCTTTTCTAAGTATTTCTCACATACATTCTTCAAAGCAAACACCTGATCCACACATCCTCTACCACTTCTGAAACCACACTGCTCTTCCCCAATCTGATGCTCTGTACATGCCTTCACCCTCTCAATCAATACCCTCCCATATAATTTACCAGGAATACTCAACAAACTTATACCTCTGTAATTTGAGCATATATATATATATATATATATATATATATATATATATATATATATATATATATATATATATATATATATATATATATATATATATATATATATATATATATATATATATATATATATATATATATATATATATATTAATTTGTTTATGGATGGGGTTGTTAGGGAGGTAAATGCAAGAGTCCTGGAAAGAGGTGCAAGTATGAAGTCTGTTGGGGATGAGAGAGCTTGGGAAGTGAGTCAGTTGTTGTTCGCTGATGATACAGCGCTGGTGGCTGATTCATGTGAGAAACTGCAGAAGCTGGTGACTGAGTTTGGAAAAGTGTGTGGAAGAAGAAAGTTAAGAGTAAATGTGAATAAGAGCAAGGTTATTAGGTACAGTAGGGTTGAGGGTCAAGTCAATTGGGAGGTGAGTTTGAATGGAGAAAAACTGGAGGAAGTGAAGTGTTTTAGATATCTGGGAGTGGATCTGGCAGCGGATGGAACCATGGAAGCGGAAGTGGATCATAGGGTGGGGGAGGGGGCGAAAATCCTGGGGGCCTTGAAGAATGTGTGGAAGTCGAGAACATTATCTCGGAAAGCAAAAATGGGTATGTTTGAAGGAATAGTGGTTCCAACAATGTTGTATGGTTGCGAGGCGTGGGCTATGGATAGAGTTGTGCGCAGGAGGATGGATGTGCTGGAAATGAGATGTTTGAGGACAATGTGTGGTGTGAGGTGGTTTGATCGAGTGAGTAACGTAAGGGTAAGAGAGATGTGTGGAAATAAAAAGAGCGTGGTTGAGAGAGCAGAAGAGGGTGTTTTGAAGTGGTTTGGGCACATGGAGAGGATGAGTGAGGAAAGATTGACCAAGAGGATATATGTGTCGGAGGTGGAGGGAACAAGGAGAAGAGGGAGACCAAATTGGAGGTGGAAAGATGGAGTGAAAAAGATTTTGTGTGATCGGGGCCTGAACATGCAGGAGGGTGAAAGGAGGGCAAGGAATAGAGTGAATTGGAGCGATGTGGTATACCGGGGTTGACGTGCTGTCAGTGGATTGAAGCAGGGCATGTGAAGCGTCTGGGGTAAACCATGGAAAGCTGTGTAGGTATGTATATTTGCGTGTGTGGACGTATGTATATACATGTGTATGGGGGGGGGGGGGGTTTGGGCCATTTCTTTCGTCTGTTTCCTTGCGCTACCTCGCAAGCGCGGGAGACAACGACAAAGTATAATAAAAAAAAATAAAATATATATATATATATATATACATATATATATATATATATATATATATATATATATATATATATTTTTTTTTTTTTTTTTTTTTTTTATACTTTGTCGCTGTCTCCCGCGTTTGCGAGGTAGCGCAAGGAAACAGACGAAAGAAATGGCCCAACCCCCCCCCCATACACATGTACATACACACGTCCACACACGCAAAATATACATACCTACACAGCTTTCCATGGTTTACCCCAGACGCTTCACATGCCTTGATTCAATCCACTGACAGCACGTCAACCCCTGTATACCACATCGCTCCAATTCACTCTATTCCTTGCCCTCCTTTCACCCTCCTGCATGTTCAGGCCCCGATCACACAAAATCTTTTTCACTCCATCTTTCCACCTCCAATTTGGTCTCCCTCTTCTCCTCGTTCCCTCCACCTCCGACACATATATCCTCTTGGTCAATCTTTCCTCACTCATTCTCTCCATGTGCCCAAACCATTTCAAAACACCCTCTTCTGCTCTCTCAACCACGCTCTTTTTATTTCCACACATCTCTCTTACCCTTACGTTACTTACTCGATCAAACCACCTCACACCACACATTGTCCTCAAACATCTCATTTCCAGCACATCCATCCTCCTGCGCACAACTCTATCCATAGCCCACGCCTCGCAACCATACAACATTGTTGGAACCACTATTCCTTCAAACATACCCATTTTTGCTTTCCGAGATAATGTTCTCGACTTCCACACATTTTTCAAGGCTCCCAAAATTTTCGCCCCCTCCCCCACCCTATGATCCACTTCCGCTTCCATGGTTCCATCCGCTGACAGATCCACTCCCAGATATCTAAAACACTTCACTTCCTCCAGTTTTTCTCCATTCAAACTCACCTCCCAATTGACTTGACCCTCAACCCTACTGTACCTAATAACCTTGCTCTTATTCACATTTACTCTTAACTTTCTTCTTCCACACACTTTACCAAACTCAGTCACCAGCTTCTGCAGTTTCTCACATGAATCAGCCACCAGCGCTGTATCATCAGCGAACAACAACTGACTCACTTCCCAATCTCTCTCATCCCCAACAGACTTCATACTTGCCCCTCTTTCCAGGACTCTTGCATTTACCTCCCTAACAACCCCATCCATAAACAAATTAAACAACCATGGAGACATCACACACCTCTGCCGCAAACCTACATTCACTGAGAACCAATCACTTTCCTCTCTTCCTACACGTACACATGCCTTACATCCTCGATAAAAACTTTTCACTGCTTCTAACAACTTGCCTCCCACACCATATATTCTTAATACCTTCCACAGAGCATCTCTATCAACTCTATCATATGCCTTCTCCAGATCCATAAATGCTACATACAAATCCATTTGCTTTTCTAAGTATTTCTCACATACATTCTTCAAAGCAAACACCTGATCCACACAGCCTCTACCACTTCTGAAACCGCACTGCTCTTCCCCAATCTGATATATATATATATATATATATATATATATATATATATATATATATATATATATATATATATATATATATATATATATATTTCTTTCTTTCTTTCAAACTATTCGCCATTTTCCGCGTTAGCGAGGTAGCGTTAAGAACAGAGAACTGGGCCTTTGAGGGAATATCCTCACCTGGCCCCCTTCTCTGTTACTTCTTTTGGAAAATCAAAAAAAAAAATAATATATATATATATATATATATATATATATATATATATATATATATATATATATATATATATATATATATATATATATATTCTTTTTTCTTTCTTTTAAACTATTCGCCATTTCCCGCGTTAGCGAGGTAGCGTTAAGAACAGAGGACTGGGCCTTTTTTGGAATATCCTCACCTGGCCCCCCTCTGTTCCTTCTTTTGGAAAATTAAAAAAAAAACGAGAGGGGAGGATATATATACATATATATATATATACATATATATATATATATATATATATATATATATATATATATATATATATATATATATATATATATATATATATATATATATATATATGTATATATGTATATATATATATATATATATATATATATATATATATATATATATATATATATATATATATATATATATATATATATATATACGAATAAAGTGTATATGAACGCGCACCTTCATAGAACATACAAAGCTCCAACAGTCAGGATCGAACCTATGAAGGTGCGCGTTTTACCAAGTTTACCAAATTCCCGCTAATGCGGGAAATGGCGAATAGTATGAAAGATATATATATATATATATATATATATATATATATATATATATATATATATATATATATATATATATATATATTTCTTTCATACTATTTTTCTTTTTTCTTTCACACTATTTTTCTATTTTTCTTTTTCTTTCATACTATTCGCCATTTCCCGCCTCAGCGAGGTAGCGTTAAGAACAGAGGACTGGGCCTCTGAGGAAACATCCTCACCTGGCCCCCTTCTCTGTTCCTTCCTTTGGAAAATCAAAAAGAAAAATGAGAGGGGAGGATTTACAGCCCCCCGCTCCCTTCCCTTTAAGTCGCCTTCTACGACACGTAGGGAATATATTTTTTTTTTTTTTTTGCTTTGTCGCTGTCTCCCGCGTTTGCGAGGTAGCGCAAGGAAACAGACGAAAGAAATGGCCCAACCCCCCCCCCCCCATACACATGTATATACATACGTCCACACACGTAAATATACATACCTACACAGCTTTCCATGGTTTACCCCAGACGCTTCACATGCCCTGATTCAATCCACTGACAGCACGTCAACCCCGGTATACCAAATCGATCCAATTCACTCTATTCCTTGCCCTCCTTTCACCCTCCTGCATGTTCAGGCCCCGATCACACAAAATCTTTTTCACTCCATCTTTCCACCTCCAATTTGGTCTCCCACTTCTCCTCGTTCCCTCCACCTCCGTCACATATATCCTCTTGGTCAATCTTTCCTCACTCATTCTCTCCATGTGCCCAAACCATTTCAAAACACCCTCTTCTGCTCTCTCAACCACGCTCTTTTTTATTTCCACACATCTCTCTTACCCTTACGTTACTTACTCGATCAAACCACCTCACACCACACATTGTCCTCAAACATCTCATTTCCAGCACATCCATCCTCCTGCGCACACCTCTATCCATAGCCCACGCCTCGCAACCATACAACATTGTTGGAACCACTATTCCTTCAAACATACCCATTTTTGCTTTCCGAGATAATGTTCTCGACTTCCACACATTCTTCAAGGCTTCCAGGATTTTCGCCCCCTCCCCCACCTTATGGTCCACTTCCGCTTCCATGGTTCCATCCGCTGCCAGATCCACTCCCTATCTGGGAGGGAATATATATATATATATATATATATATATATATATATATATATATATATATATATATATATATATATATATATATATATATATATATATATATATATATATATATATATAATCTTAAGAATCCACAGGGAAAATGAAACACTACAAGTTCCCAAGTGCACTTCCGTGTAATGATCACATTATCAGAGGATATACAAGAATGAAATTTAAGTCAGTTGATATGTAACGAAGAGACTTAGGACGCCATTTGGTAAACACGTTAGTCCGAGACAGACAACAGGGAACAACAAGGGGAATTGTTTACAAATCTTATCAGCAATAAAGCTATCCAATATGTATAAACCTTCACTAATATAAAGGTATTTGGACGAATTTGCGAATCTCGTAGCTGACGAGCACCTCAGTCTTTAGCAGGTGTATAATGCAGACGAAACTGCATCATTCTGGATATGTTCACCTATTAAAACATGGACTTATCAAAACACATAAAAAAAAGTTTCCAGCTAGACCAATAGTTAGTTCAGTAGGCTCCATCACATATGAATTGTCAAAAAGTTTAATTTCTTTATTAAGCCCTTAAGTGGTTAAGATATCAATTTTTGATTTCATGAGCAATATGGATTTATTCGACAAGCCTGGCTTGTGTAAACCACTTTATCTTAGGTCAAACTACTGTTAACTGGAGCTTACCCTGAGTCTGGCTAGTATAAGCTGGAAATGATCTTAAGTCAAAGTAATGGAAGATGAACTTCATCTTGGTTCAAAATACTGTGCACTAGAGTTGAACTTGGGTCAGACTATTGTAAACTGTACTTTAACTTGAAGAGGACCAATATAAGCTGGAGTGTTGCATGGGTCATGGTATCATGAACTGGACTTTCCCTTGTAGCAGACTACTGTAAACTGAAGTTTAACTTGAGTCAGACTGTTGTAAATTGGACTTTGAATTGGTCGGACTTCTGTAATCTTTTATATTAGGTCATATTGTGTAAATTGTAGTTCACTGTATGTCACACCACTGAAATTGGACCTATAGCCTGGATCATATTACTGTAAACTGGACTTTAACTTGGGTTAGACTACTGTAAACTAGATATTTTGTTGTTTAAATTCCGTGGCACTCTCCGAAGGGACTATCAGTTTGGCTGATACAAAGCTTCACTTGATTTAAAGATGTTACGAGATTTTTTTTTACAAGTCCGTAATATTACGTGTCCATGACAAGAAAAATGTGTTTGGTAACAAGGGGAAATAAAATAAGTGTAAACATAATATCTAAAATCATTCTTCTTTTCTATAAAAGTTGGACTGACGCCAGGTAATGCAACACCTGAAGCACAAATATTCACTGCTGGTAACAATAGGTTCAAGTATGGAGATGAAGTAAATCTATAGCCATAAGAAGAAGCTTCTCGTGTATGTCTCCACTTCAGATAATGACCGAAATTCACCTCACTCATACTGGACTGAAGTTCCTTGGAATCTTCATTGGCACGTCTGTTTTTCTGAAAACAATTGTTCCTACCACAACGAAATCTTGTATTCACGTTCCCCTCTTGTAACCATCGCCTTATCCACCTACACACAGTTGTCACGTTTATGCCACACTCTCTGGCAATAGCACGGCAAGACATCCCAGACATCCACAGACGCACGAGCACCACACGCTCAAACAATTGTGTACGCTTGTATAATCGACGGTTCTCCATATTCCTTGGTGTATCTGCAGATGAATAGTACTTCATTATAGAATACCGGTTGAAGGTAAGCAAGTGTGAATATATACACGCCACATGCGTATATATGCATATCTGTGTATGTGTATATATACTTACGTATATATTGATATGTATATGTATGTATATATACGTGTACGGGCGTTTATGCATTTATGTATGTGTATGAGTGAATGGGCCATTCTTCGTCTTTTTCCTGGCGTTACCTCGTTCATGTGGGAAGAGAGAGAGAGAGAGAGAGAGAGAGAGAGAGAGAGAGAGAGAGAGAGAGAGAGAGAGAGAGAGAGAGAGAGAGAGAGAAGCATTTGGACGATGTTTGCAGGGAAATAGTTCAAATGATTTGAGGATGTATACAAGCAAGAGGCGAGAGGTCAAGAAAACGGTGCAGGACGTGAAAAAGTTGCCTAATTTGAGTTAGGATGAGAAAGTATTTCAAATTTTAGGCAGAATAAAAACATGTTTTGAAAGAAGGTAAATAAAGTGCGTAAGACAATAGAACAAATGGAAACATCGGTAAAAGGGGCAAATGGGGTGGTAATAGCAAGTAGTGGTGAAGTGAGAGGGAGGTGTAGTGAGTATTTTGAAGGTTTGTTGAATGTGTTTGATGATAGAGTGGGAGACATAGGATGGTTTGGTCGAGGTGGTGTGCGAAGTGAGAGGGTTAGGGAGAATGATTTGATTAACACAGAAGAGATAGTGAAAGCTTTGCGGAAAATGAAAGCCGGCAAGGCGGCTGCTTCGGATGGAATTGCTGTGGAATCTATTAAAAAAAGGGTGACTGTGTTGTTGACTGGTTGTGAGGATATTCAATATATATACGATTTATAATGAAGTGCCTAAGGATTGATGGAATGCATGTATAGTGCCATTGTACAAAGGCCAAGGGGTTACAGGTGAGGGTTCAGATTAGAGAGGAATAAGTTTGTTGATTATTCCTGGGAAATTATATGGAAGGGTATTGATTGAGAGGGTCATGGCATGTATTGAGCATCAGATTGGGGAGGAGCAGAGAGGTTTCAAAAGTGGTAGAGGATGTGTGGATCAGGTGTTTGCTTTGAAGAATGTATGGTTGAAATAGAAAAGCAGATGTATTCGTATATGATACAGTTGATAGAGATGCTCTGTCTAAGGTATTAAGAGTATATGGTGTTGGAGGTAAGATGCTAAAAGCAATGAAGAAGCTTTTATCGAGGATGTAAGGCATGTGTACCAGTAGGAAGAGAGGAAAGTGACTGGTTCACAGTAAATGTCGGTTAACAGCAGGGGTACGTGACGTCTCCATGGTTGTGTAATTCATTTATGGATGGGGTTGTTAGGGAGGTGAATGCAAAAGTTTTGGAGGAAGGGTCAAGTACGCAGTCTGATGGGGATAAGAGGGCTTGGGTAGACAGTCAGTTGATGTTTGCTGATGATACAGGGCTGATGGCTGATTCGAGTGAGAAACTGCAAAAGCTGGTGACTGAGTTTCGTAAAGTGTAGGAAAGAAGAAAGCTAAGGGCAAATTGTGAATAAGAGCAAGGATATTAGATTCAGTATGGTTGAAGGACAAGTAAATTTGGAGGTAAGTTTGAATAGAGAAAAAACTGGAGGAAGTTAAGTATTTTAGATATCTGGGAGTGGATTTGGCAGGGGATTGAGCCATGGAAGCTGAAGTGTCACAGGGTGGAGGATGGGGCTAAGGTTCTGGGCGTTGAAGAATATGTGGAATGCGAGAACGTTATCTCAGAGAGCAAAAATGGGTATGTTTGAATGTAAAGTGGTTCCAACAATGCTATATGGTTGTCAGGCTTAGGCGATAGATAAAGTTGTGCGGAGGAGGGTGGATGTGTTGAAAATGAGATGTTTGAGAAAAATATGTTGTGTGAGGTAGTTTCATCGAGTAAGTAAATGAAAGGGTAAGAAAGATGTGTGGTGACAAAAAGAGTGTGGATGAGAGAGCAGAAGAGGGTGCATTGAAATGAGTTGGTGACATGGAGAAAAGTAGTGAGGAAAGATTGAAAAAAGAGGTTATATGTGTCTGAATAGACCAAATTGGAGTGCAATAATGGAGTGAAACAGATTTTTAACGATCGGGCCTGAAAATACAGGAAGGAAAAGGCGTGCAAGGAATAGACTGAATTGGAAAGATGTGGTATACCGAGGTCGACAGCTGTCAATGGATTAACCAGGGCATTTGAAGCATCTGGGGTAAACCATTGAAAGATTTGTGGGGCTTGCATGTGTAAAGGGAGCTGTCGTTTTAGTGCATTACACATGACAGCTAGAGTCTGAGTTTAGACGAATGTGGCCTCGGTCATCCTAACCAAGCGCTATCTCGAGCACGTGGGGGGAAAGGGCTGTCATTTCATTTGTGGTACTATATATACATATATATATATATATATATATATATATATATATATATATATATATATATATATATATATATATATATATATATATATTTTTTTTTTTTTTTTTCATACTTTGTCGCTGTCTCCCGCGTTTGCGAGGTAGCGCAAGGAAACAGACGAAAGAAATGGCCCAACCCCCCCCCCCCCCATACACATGTACATACGTCCACACACGCAAATATACATACCTACACAGCCTTCCATGGTTTACCCCAGACGCTTCACATGCCCTGATTCAATCCACTGACAGCACGTCAACCCCGGTATATCACATCGCTCCAATTCACTCTATTCCTTGCCCTCCTTTCACCCTCCTGCATGTTCAGGCCCCGATCACACAAAATCTTTTTCACTCCATCTTTCCACCTCCAATTTGGTCTCCCTCTTCTCCTCGTTCCCTCCACCTCCGACACATATATCCTCTTGGTCAATCTTTCCTCACTCATTCTCTCCATGTGCCCAAACCATTTCAAAACACCCTCTTCTGCTCTCTCAACCACGCTCTTTTTATTTCCACACATCTCTCTTACCCTTACGTTACTTACTCGATCAAACCACCTCACACCACACATTGTCCTCAAACATCTCATTTCCAGCACATCCATCCTCCTGCGCACATCTCTATCCATAGCCCACGCCTCGCAACCATACAACATTGTTGGAACCACTATTCCTTCAAACATACCCATTTTTGCTTTCCGAGATAATGTTCTCGACTTCCACACATTTTCAAGGCTCCCAAAATTTTCGCCCCCTCCCCCACCCTATGATCCACTTCCGCTTCCATGGTTCCATCCGCTGACAGATCCACTCCCAGATATCTAAAACACTTCACTTCCTCCAGTTTTTCTCCATTCAAACTCACCTCCCAATTGACTTGACCCTCACCCCTACTGTACCTAATAACCTTGCTCTTATTCACATTTACTCTTAACTTTCTTCTTCCACACACTTTACCAAACTCAGTCACCAGCTTCTGCAGTTTCTCACATGAATCAGCCACCAGCGCTGTATCATCAGCGACAACAACTGACTCACTTCCCAAGCTCTCTCATCCCCAACAGACTTCATACTTGCCCCTCTTTCCAGGACTCTTGCATTTACCTCCCTAACAACCCCATCCATAAACAAATTAAACAACCATGGAGACATCACACACCCCTGCCGCAAACCTACATTCACTGAGAACCAATCACTTTCCTCTCTTCCTACACGTACACATGCCTTACATCCTCGATAAAAACTTTACACTGCTTCTAACAACTTGCCTCCCACACCATATATTCTTAATACCTTCCACAGAGCATCTCTATCAACTCTATCATATGCCTTCTCCAGATCCATAAATGCTACATACAAATCCATTTGCTTTTCTAAGTATTTCTCACATACATTCTTGAAAGCAAACACCTGATCCACACATCCTCTACCACTTCTGAAACCGCACTGCTCTTCCCCAATCTGATGCTCTGTACATGCCTTCACCCTCTCAATCAAAACCCTCCCATATAATTTACCAGGAATACTCAACAAACTTATACCTCTGTAATTTGAGCACTCACTCTTATCCCCTTTGCCTTTGTACAATGGCACTATGTACGCATTCCGCCAATCCTCAGGCACCTCACCATGAGTCATACATACATTAAATAACCTTACCAACCAGTCAACAATACAGTCACCCCCCTTTTTAATAAATTCCACTGCAATACCATCCAAACCTGCTGCCTTGCCGGCTTTCATCTTCCGCAAAGCTTTTACTACCTCTTCTCTGTTTACCAAATCATTTTCCCTAACCCTCTCACTTTGCACACCACCTCGACCAAAACACCCTATATCTGCCACTCTGTCATCAGACACATTCAACAAACCTTCAAAATATATATATATATATATATATATATATATATATATATATATATATATATATATATATATATATATATATATATATATATATATATATATATATATATATATATATATATATATATATATATATATATATATATACATATATATATATATATATATATATATATATATATATATATATATATATAAATTTTTTTAAATTTGTCAAAAGAAGGAACAGAGGGGGCCAGGTGAGGATATTCCAAAAAAGGCCCAGTCCTCTGTTCTTAGCGCTACCTCGCTAACGCGGGAAATGGCGAATAGTTTAAAAAAATATATATATATATGCATATATATATATAAATAAATATATATATGTATATATATATATATATATATTTTTTTTTTTTTTTCATACTATTCGCTATTTCCCGCAATAGCGAGGTAGCGTTAAGAACAGAGGACTGGGCCTTTGAGGGAATATCCTCACCTGGACCTCTCCTCTGTTCCTTCTTTTGGAAAAAAAAAAAACGAGAGGGGAGGATTTCCAGCCCCCCGCTCCCTTCCCTTTTAGTCGCCTTCTACGACACGCAGGGAATACGTGGGAAGTATTCTTTCTCCCCTATCCCCAGGGAATATATATATATATATATATATATATATATATATTAATGTGATGAAAATGGACTGGTGATTGGGAATACCTGATTTAAAATGAGATATATACGTGTGAAGCGTCTGGGGTAAACCATGGAAAGCTGTGTAGGTATGTATATTTGCGTGTGTGGACGTGTGTATGTACATGTGTATGGGGGGGGGGGGTTGGGCCATTTCTTTCGTCTGCTTCCTTGCGCTACCTCGCAAACGCGGGAGACAGCGACAAAGTATAAAAAAAAAAAAAAAAAAAAAAAATATATATATATATATATATATATATATATATATATATATATATATATATATATATATATATATATATATATATATATATATATATGTATATATATATATATATATATATATATATATATATATATATATATATATATATATATATATATATATATATATATATATATATATATATATATATATATATATATATATATATATATATATATATATATATATATATATATATATATATATATATATATATATATATATAAATACGTATACTTATGTATATATCTCATTTTAAATCAGGTATTCCCAATCACCAGTCCATTTTCATCACATAAATCTACAAGCTCTTCACCATTTCCATTTACAACACTGAACACCACATGTATACCAATTATTCCTTGAACTGTCACAGTACTCACCTTTGCATTCAAATCACCCATCACTATAACCCGGTCTTGTGCATCAAAACCACTAACACACTCATTCAGCTGCTCCCAAAACACTTGCCACTCATGATCTTTCTTCTCATACCCAGGTGCATATGCACAAATAATCACCCACCTCTCTCCATCAACCTTCAGTTTTACCCATATCAATCAAGAGCTTACTTTCTTACACTCTATCACATACTCCCACCACTCCTGTTCCAGGAGTAGTGCTACTCCTTCCCTTACTCTTATCCTTTCACTAACCCCTGATTTTACTCCCACGACATTCCCAAACCACTCTTTCCCTTTACCCTTTAGCTTCGTTTCACTCAGAGCCAAAACATCCAGGTTCCTTTCCTCAAACATACTACCTATCCCTCCTTTTCTTTCATCTTGGTTATATCCACACACATTTAGACAACCCAATCTGAGCATTCGAGGAGGAAGAGCACTCCCCGCGTGACTCCTTCTTCTGTTTCTCCCTTTAGAAAGTTAAAATACAAGAAGGGGAGGGTTTCTAGCACCCCGCTCCCAACACCTTTAGTCGCCTTCTACGACACATAAGGAGTGCGTGGGAAGTATTCTTTCTCCCCTATCCCCAGGATATATATATATATATATATATATATATATATATATATATATATATATATATATATATATATATATATATATATTTTTTTTTTTTTTTTTCATACTATTCGCCATTTCCCGCGATAGCGAGGTAGCGTTAAGAACAGAGGACTGGGCCTTTGAGGGAATACCCTCACCTGGCCCCCTTCTCTGTTCCTTCTTTTGGAAAAAAAAAAAAAAAAAAAAAAAAAAAAACGAGAGGGGAGGATTTCCAGCCCCCCCGCTCCCTTCCCTTTTAGTCGCCTTCTACGACACGCAGGGAATACGTGGGAAGTATTCTTTCTCCCCTATATATATATATATATTATCTATTTTGCTTTGTTGCTGTTTCCCGCGTTAGCGCAAGGAAACAGAAGAAAGAATGGCCCAACCCACCCACATACACATGTATATACATACACGTCCACACACGCAAATATACATACCTATACATCTCAATGTACACATATATATACACACACAGACATATACATATATACACATGTACATAATTCATACTGTCTGCCCTTATTCATTCCCATCGCCACCTCGCCACATATGGAATAACAACCCCCTACCCACTCATGTGTGTGAGGTGGCGCTAGGAAAAGACAACAAAGGCCCCATTCGTTCACACTCATTATCTAGCTGTCATGTAATAATGCACCGAAACCACAGCTCCCTTTCCACATCCAGGCCCTACACAACTTCCCATGGTTTACCCCAGACGCTTCACATGCTCTGGTTCAATCCATTGACAGCACGTCGACCCCGGTATACCACATCGTTCCAATTCACTCTATTCCTTGCACACCTCTCACCCTTCTGCATGTGTTCAGGCCCCGATCACTCAAAATCATTTTCACTCCATCTTTCCACATCCAATTTGGTCTCCCACTTCTCCTCGTTCCCTCCACCTCTGACACATATATCCTCTTGGTCAATCTTTCCTCACTCATTCTCTCCATATGACCAAACCATTTTAAAACACCCTCTTCTGCTATCTCAGCCACACTCTTTTTATTTCCACACATGTCTCTTACCCTTACATTACTTACTCGATCAAACCACCTCACACCACATATTGTCCACAAACATCTTATTTCCAGCACATCCACCCTCTTACGCACAACTCTATTCATAGCCCACGCCTCGCAACCATACAACATTGTTGGAACCACTATTCCTTCAAACATACCCATTTTTGCTTTCCGAGATAATGTTCTCGACTTCCACACATTCTTCAAGGCTCCCAGGGTTTTCGCCCCCTCCCCCACCCTATGATTCATTTCCGCTTCCATGGTTCCATCCGCTGCCAGATCCACTCCCAGATATCTAAAACACTTTACTTCCTCCAGTCTTTCTCCATTCAAATTTACCTCCCAATTGACTTGAACCTCAACCCTACTGTACCTAATAAACTTGCTCTTATTCACATTTACTCACAACTTTCTTCTTTCACACACTTTACCAAACTCAGTCACCAGCTTCTGCAGTCTCTCACATGAATCAGCCACCAGCGCTGTATCATCACTGAACAACAACTGACTCACTTCCCAACCTCTCTCATCCACAACAGACTGTATACTTGCCCCTCTTTCCAAAACTCTTGCATTCACATCTCTAACAACCCCATCCATAAACAAATTAAACAACCATGGAGACATCACACACCCCTACCGCAAACCAACATTCACTGAGAACCAATTACTTTCCTCTCTTCCTACAGGTACACATGCCTTACATCTTTCAATAAAAACTTTTCACTGCTTCTAACAACTTGCCTCCCACACTATACATTCTTAATACCTTCCACAGAGTATCTCTATCAACTCTATCATATGCCTTCTCCAGACCCATAAATGCTACATGGAAATCCATTTGCTTTTCTAAGTATTTCTCACATACATTCATCAAAGCAAACACCTGATCCATACATCCTCTACCACTTCTGAAATCACACTGCTCTTCCCTAATCTGATGCTCTATACATGCCTTCACCCTCTCAATCACTACCCTCCCATATAATTTACCAGGAATACTCAACAAACTTATACCTCTGTAATTTGAGCACTCACTCTTATCCCCTTTGCCTTTGTACAATGGCACTATGCAAGCATTCCGCCAATCCTCAGGCACCTCACCATGAGTCATACATACATTAAATAACCTTACCAACCAGTCAACAATACAGTCACCCCCTTTTTTAATAGGTTCCACTGCAATACCATCCAAACCTGCTTCCTTGTCTGCTTTCATCTTCCGCAACGCTTTTACTACCTCTTCTCTGTTTACCAAATCATTTTCCCTAACCCTCTCACTTTGCACACCACCTCGACCAAAACACCCTATATCTGCCACTCTATCATCAAACACATTCAACAAACCTTCAAAATACTCACTCCATCTCCTTCTCACATCACCACTACTTGTTATCACCTCCCCATTAGCCCCCTTCACTGAAGTTCCCATTTGCTCCCTGGTCTTACGCACTTTATTTACCTCCTTCCAAAACACCTTTTTGTTCTCCCTAAAATTTAATGATACTCTCTCACCCCAACTCTCATTTGCCCTCTTTTTCACCTCTTGCACCTTTCTCTTGATCTCCTGCCTCTCTCTTTTATACATCTTCCACTCATTTGCATTTTTTCCCTGAAAAAATCGTCCAAATGCCTCTCTCTTCTCTTTCACTAATAATCTTACTTCTTCATCCAACTACTCACTACCCTTTCTAATCAACCTACCTCCCACACTTATCAAGCCACAAGCATCTTTTGCGCAAGCCATCACTGCTTCCCTAAATACATCCCATTCCTCCCCGACTCCCCTTACCTCCTTTGTTCTCACCTTTTTCCATTCTGTACTCAGTCTCTCCTGGTACTTCCTCACACAAGTCTCCTTCCCATGCTCACTTACTCTCACTACTCTCTTCACCCCAACATCCTTTCTTCTTTTCTGAAAACCCCTACAAATCTTCACCTTAGCCTCCACAAGACAATGATCAGACATCCCTCCAGTTGCACCTCTCGCCACATTAACATCCAAAAGTCTCTCTTTCGCGCACCTATCAATTAACACGTAATCCGATAACGCTCTATGGCCATCTCTCCTACTTACATACGTATACTTATGTATATCTCTCTTTTTAAACCAGGTATTCCCAATCACCAGTCCTTTTTCAGCACATAAATCTACAAGCTCTTCACTATTTCCATTTACAACACTGAACACCCCATGTATACCAATTATTCCCTCAACTGCCACATTACTCACCTTTGCATTCAAATCCCCCATCACTATAACCGGCCTTGTGCATCAAAACCACTAACACACTCATTCAGCTGCTCCTAAAACACTTGCCACTCATGAACTTTCTTCTCATGCCCAGGTGCATATGCACCAATAATCACCCATCTCTCCCCATCAACTTTCAGTTTTACCCATATCAATCTAGAATTTACTTTCTTTCACTCTATCACATACTCCCACAACTCCTGTTTCAGGAGTAGTGCTACTCCTTCCCTTGCTCTTGTCCTCTCACTAACCCCTGATTTTACTCCCAAGACATTCCCAAACCACTCTTCCCCTTCACCCTTGAGCTTCGTTTCACTCAGAGCCAAAACATCCAGGTTCCTTTCCTCAAACATACTACCTATCTCTTCTTTTTTCTCATCTTGGTTACATGGACATACATTTAGACACCCCAATCTGAACCTTCGAGGACGGTGAGCACTCCCCTCGTGACTCCTTCTGTTTCCCCTTTTAGAAAGTTAAAATACAAGGAGGGGAGGGCTTCTGGCTCTCCGCTCCCGTCCCCTTTAGTCGCCTTCTACGACACGTGAGGAATGCGTGGGAAGTATTCTTTCTCCCCTATCCCCAGGGAGACACAGGGAGACACAGGAGAGAAATATAACAGTTAGTCGAAGAGACGAAAATAGGACGCCTTTGTGTAAACATGCGATTGCTCAAGACAGAGAACGAGCGTTCATAAACTTATTTACAAATTTTATCAAAAATAAAGTTATGATTTTATAGACCATCACTAATATCAAGACTATATTTCCTTTTTGTATTTGATTATAGAAGATTTAATGATATATCTCGTGGTAATAGAGTTAGAGTTAATAACTGAAATGGCATTACTCCAGTGAAAAAAATGATCCTAGTTTTTAACATGATTAAACAAGGTATTTGATTCTTGTCCCGTTATCATATTATATTCATGTTGCTTAATTCTGACTGAAAGATCCTTACTAGTCTGCCCATGATAAAATTTATCACGATTTCCACATGGCACTTATAGATGTATCCAGGAGAATTTTCTGGTGAATTTCTGATTAAGAGATTCTTTATAGTATTATTGTTGCTGAAGGCAACATATGGATATATGAGCATACATTTGTAGGTTTTCTGTATATGTCAAACTTAAACTTGTTTTCTTGCCTATTGATCATGCAATCTAAAAATGTTAACATACCATCATTTTCATTTTCTACAGTAAATTTGATGGAAAGTACTAAATAGTCAAGTGAGAGGAAAAATATTTGTAAATTTTCATTTGTTAACCAAATACAAAGAACATCATCTAAATACCTAAACCAAATTGCATTAGAAGGTAAGATATCCTTTAGTAACTTTGTTTAAAAAATTCTATATAAACGTTACTTGGTACAGGTGAAAGAGATTTACCCATTGCCATACCAAATTTTTGAGCACAATAATCTTCAATGAATTGAAATATACAGTCTTTTATACACAAATTTATCAGTTCAATGAAAACAGACTTTGAAACAGGTAACTGAATATCATTCAACACATCAAATAGATATTCTAAAAGGTCGTCAACTGGTTCTTTTGTGAAAAGTGAGGAAACATCAAAGGTAACTATTTTGAAATCAAAATTAACATTGATATTGTTTAGCTAGTTGACTAAATCTACATTGTTCATGATATCAGAATATGATTCCTTACCCAAGAAAGGTCTTAATAATGAAACTAACCAACTAACCAATTTGACAATTAATATGGGATGGAGCCTACTGAACTTACTATAGGTTTAGCTGGAAAATTTTGTTTATGTGTTATGATAAATCCATACATATATGGCAATGAAGTGGACGAAGATGATAAACTTTTCATAACAGAACCCTTACCTTTCAACAACGACTTCATTTCTTCATTGAAATAGGAATTTACTGCTTCTAAGGGACTTTTACTGAGTTTAGAATGTGTTGTGTCATCCTTTAAAAGATAATTCATTTTAGATAAATATTTACTTTTGTCTAAAATCACAACAGTGTTAGCCTTATCTGCTTTAGTAAGATGCATATCCTTGTCTTTCTTTTAAGGTGTTAATAGCTCTTATAAATCTTTTAGGGCAATTAGGTTCCATTGGTTTTGACAAACTGGTATACACTAAACCCTTACAGATATCAATTTCATCATAAGTTAAATTACTGTATTTCTCTAGATTACGAAACGAATTTGTGACATCAACACAGCTAGTTTCCCTATTAGAGCACACAAAACTTAATCCATAGCTTAATGCATACAAGAAATCCTTATCTAGCTGTTTATTTGACAAGTTTATCACATAAGAAGGGTTTCTGTCCTTAGTCCAGTCGCTTTTTTCATAAGATGGTCCAACTTATAATTTAGTGTCAACTGTAGCCTATTGCGTTCATTCCTTAATCTATCGTAGCAATAGCCCGTAATCCGGTTCTTCTAATACGTAGGTATTGCCTTCAGGCACTATAATACTATAAAGAATATCTTAATCAGGAGTTCACCAGAAAATTCTCCTGGATGCATCTTTAAAGTGCAATGTGGAAATTGTGATAAACTCTATGTTGAGCAGACAGGTAAGGATCTTTCTGTTAGACTTAAGCAAGATAAATGTAGTATAAGAACGGGATAAGAATCAAATGCCTTGTTTAATAACGTTAAAAATTTTGATCACCGTACTGGAGCAATGCCATCAAAGTTATTAACTCTAACTCTATTACCACGAGAAGTATTATTGAATCTTCTATTATTAAATTCTATTATTAAATTCTATTATTAAAAGTTTGTCATCTTTATCCCCTTCATTGCCATATATGTAAGGACTTATCAAAACACATAAGCAGAATTTTCCAGCAAGACGTATCATGAGTTCAGTAGCCTCCATCACATATAAATTATCAAAATTCATTTATCTGTTTCAAAATCTGTTTTCATTAAACTGATAAAATTGTGTATAAATGATTGTGTTTTTCAATTCACTGGAGATTATTATTCTCAAAAATTTGGTAAGGCAATAGGTAACCCTCTTTCACCTGTACTAAGTAATCTTTATATGGAATTTTCTGAAACAAAGTTACTAAAGGATATATAACGTTCTAATGCATTTTGGTTTAGGTATGTAGATGATGTACTTTGTGTTTGGCCAACAAATAGAAATTTACAAATATTTCTCCCCTTACTTAACAATTTCATACCTTCCATCAAATTTACTGTAGATAATGAAAATAATGGTATGTTACCATTTTTAGATTGCAAGATCCATAGGCAAGGAAACAAGTTTAAGTTTAATATATACAGAAAACCTACCAATGTACGCTCATATATCCATTATTACTCACCTCAACATGACAGAGTTAATTATCATTTCAATCTATGTTCCTCAGGTCATTAACTATTTGCAGTCTAGAGTTTATTGATGATGAGTTTGAAAAGATATATAGTATTGGATCTAAGTTAAAGTACCCTAGATCTTTCATTGAAAAATCAATTAAGTTAGCAAAGAAATCATTTCATATAGTTAAGCCTAAAGTCTTTCAGTTTCCCTTTCAATAATAATTTTACTTTACTTCCCATGTTGCTTAGATCCCTTAATGTAAATGTTGCCTTCAGCAACAATAATACTATAAAAATATCTTAATCACGAATTCACCAGAAAATTCTCTTCGATGCATCTATAAAATGCCATGCGTAAATTGTGATAAATTTTATGTTGGGCAGACTGGTAGGGTTCTTTGTGTTATACTTACGCAACATAAATATAGTATAAGACGGGAACAAGAATCAAATGCCTTGTTTGATAACGTCAAATTTTATGTTGGACAGACTGGCAGGGGTCTTTCAGTTGTACTTAAGCAACCGGACCAAGAATCAAATGCCTTGTTTAATCACGTCAAAAACTATGATCATTGTATTGACTGAAGTAATGCCATCTTAGTTATTAACTCTAACTCTATTACCAGGAAAAATATCATTAAATCTTCTATTACTAAATGCACAAAGAATTGTAATCTTAGTATTAGTGATGGTCTATAGAAATTAAATAAGTTTCTTGTTGATAAGATTTGTAAAATAAGTGTATGAACGCTCGTTGTCTGTCATGTATAATTGCATGTTTACCAAATGGCGTCCTAGCTTCGTCTCTTCGATGTATATCAACTGACTTATATTTCTCTCTTGTGGCCCCCCTGATGATGACTGTTCCGCGAAAGTGCACTTAGGAACTTATTGTGTTTCATTTTCCCCGTGGACTCATAGGAAAAAAAAAAAAAAAAAATATATATATATATATATATATATATATATATATATATATATATATATATATATATATATATATATATATATATATATATATATATATATATGTATATCCCTAGGGATAGGGGAGAAAGAATACTTCTCACGTATCCCTGCGTGTCGTAGAAGACGAGTAAAAGGGAAGGGAGCGGGGGACTGGAAATCCTCCCCTCTCGTTTTAAATTTTCCAAAAGAAGTAACAGAGAAGGGGGTAAAGTGAGGATATTCCCTGAAAGGCTCAGTCCTCTGTTCTTAACCCTACCTCGCTAACGCGGGAAATGGCGAATAGTATGAAGAAGACAAAAAAAAAAAAAAATATATATATATATATATATATATATATATATATATATATATATATATATATATATATATATATATATATATATATATATATATATGGTGAGGTGCCGGAGGATTGGCGGAATGCGTGCATAGTGCCATTGTACAAAGGCAAAGGGGATAAGAGTGAGTGCTCAAATTACAGAGGTATAAGTTTGTTGAGTATTCCTGGTAAATTATATGGGAGGATATTGATTGAGAGGGTGAAGGCATGTACAGAGCATCAGATTGGGGAAGAGCAGTGTGGTTTCAGAAGTGGTAGAGGATGTGTGGATCAGGTGTTTGCTTTGAAGAATGTATGTGAGAAATACTCAGAAAAGCAAATGGATTTGTATGTGGCATTTATGGATCTGGAGAAGGCATATGATAGAGTTGATAGAGATGCTCTGTGGAAGGTATTAAGAATATATTGTGTGGGAGGCAAGTTGTTAGGAGCAGTGAAATGTTTTTATCGAGGATGTAAGGCATGTGTACGTGTAGGAAGAGAGAGAAAGTGATTGGCTCTCAGTGAATGTAGGTTTGCGGCAGGGGTGTGTGATGTCTCCATGGTTGTTTAATTTGTTTATAGATGGGGTTTTTAGGGAGGTGAATGCAAGAGTTTTGGAAAAAGGGAAAGTATGCAGTCTGTTGTGGATGAGAGAGCTTGGGAAGTGAGTCAGTTGTTGTTCGCTGATGATACAGCGCTGGTGGCTGATTCATGTGAGAAACTGCAGAAGCTGGTGACTCAGTTTGGTAAAGTCTGTGAAAGAAGAAAGTTAAGAGTAAATGTGAATAAGAGCAAGGTTATTATGTACAGTAGGGTTGAGGGACAAGTCAATTGGGAGGTAAGTTTGAATGGAGAAATACTGGAGGAAATGAAGTGTTTTAGATATCTGGGAGTGGATCTGGCAGCGGATGGAACCATGGAAGCGGAAGTGGATCATAGGGTGGGGGAGGGGGCGAAAATTCTGGGAGCCTTGAAGAATGTGTGGAAGTCGAGAACATTATCTCGGAAAGCAAAAATGGGTATGTTTGAAGGAATAGTGGTTCCAACAATGTTGTATGGTTGCGAGGCGTGGACTATGGATAGAGTTGTGCGCAGGAGGATGGATGTGCTGGAAATGAGATGTTTGAGGACAATGTGTGGTGTGAGGTGGTTTGATCGAGTATGTAACGTAAGGATAAGAGAGATGTGTGGAAATAAAAAGAGCGTGGTTGAGAGAGCAGAAGAGGGTGTTTTGAAATGGTTTGGTCACATGGAGAGAATGAGTGAGGAAAGATTGACCAAGAGGATATATGTGTCGGAGGTGGAGGGAACGAGGAGAAGAGGGAGACCAAATTGGAGGTGGAAAGATGGAGTGAAAAAGATTTTGTGTGATCGGGGCCTGAACATGCAGGAGGGTGTAAGGAGGGCAAGGAATAGAGTGAATTGGAGCGATGTGGTATACCGGGGTTGACGTGCTGTCAGTGGATTGAATCAAGGCATGTGAAGCGTCTTTGGTAAACCATGGAAAGCTGTGTAGGTATGTATATTTGCGTGTGTGGACGTATGTATATACATGTGTATGGGGGTGGGTTGGGCCATTTCTTTCGTCTGTTTCCTTGCGCTACCTCGCAAACGCGGGAGACAGCGGCAAAAAAAAAAAAAAAAAATATATATATATATATATATATATATATATATATATATATATATATATATATATATATATATATGTAAGTTATTGTAAGTGTAGATTTTATTATTATCATTATTATTACTCAGTTGAGAAATTTTGCAGTCCAACATATTTGCTATCAATTCTGTGTCTTCATCACAAAACAAATACCTCACTTCCCAGGTTTCTTTAATTCCTGTAGACTGCATGCCTACCGAAAGACTTCTATTACTTCTCTCAATTCTTCGTCTATAGACAATTAGAATAATTGATGCGATATCACACACCCCTTCACTTGGCACCATTCACCCTCCTCTCTTCCTACTCTTACACATGCCTTATGCCATTGATAAAAGAATTTCACTGCGTCTACTATTTTTTCTCCCAAACCATATATTATTAAGATCTTGTATACGTCATTTCTCAGATATTCCTCACAAGCATTCTTCAAAGCAAGGTTCTGCTCCAATCATCTTCTTCCAGCCCTGAAGACTAATTGTTTCTCACTTCCTGCATACCATCACCCTTTCCGTTACCATGTCGTGAATGTATTCCCACATTGAATGTTTAATCCCTATCGATTATAAACGCAACCTTGTTGTAACATAAGCCACACGATCATTTCACGTACGTTATCATGATTTTCGGTTCTATACTGGGATAGAATAACTGAACTGAAAAGTTCATATTGACGGTTTTTCCATAAAATTTGACCGATGATCATATTAGTAAAAGACTAAGGTGATTATTTTTGCCCTACAGTGAAATAACGTATCGCACTTACGGATGTATAACTCTCAATTCTGTTGACTGGGACGGTTATGCACTTCGGAGGAAACCGACTATTTCATCACGTGAGTTTGTTGCACATAGTAGTTAGTGTACGTTTAAAGGAAGGTATACAGTGCCATCATTCTCTTTAAGTTTAAGGATGCTATTCCTGTGGAGTTGCAGTTGTCAATCGCCTACCAGAAAGAATATAACAAGTTGATGCTTCACACAACATGAAACGGTACCTTAGGACACACATCCATGAACACCTCAGGCAATCAGTATGAAAGAACCGCCGAATTGCCAAGCCGCATTTTCTGCCACACAAAATTTCGAATTATAATTACTACAATGATGGCCTAATGTTGGCAGCTTGCCCCGCAGTGGTGAGTAGCAGCTCATCCAAAAGCGATACGTTAGTACTCTCTCACCAGCCATACAAGAACAACACATTATAAGTAGCATTGACGTGTTGATACATTTGTTGTGCTTTTATATACGTTCTATCAGATTTACATTAGAACTGTTCGGTTGATTTTCAAAAAAAGTTTCAACATTAGGACATTTAACTGTAAATTGTAGGATTTTATCTTGACTAAAAATTATTGCCTCTGATTATTTTGATACAATTTACGTTCTAATTCATTTAAATTAGTCATTATCGATTCTGCTTAACTGGGTTCTTTCTTTAATGTTCATCCCACGTTGAAATTATATAATATATTTATAGCTAAGGCACATAACATAGATATTACATGAGTATCATCTCTCCTTTATAAGCTCTGATAATGGTAAAAAGATACCAAAACGTAAGCTAATCAAACTAAAGATGTTCCTCTAATCCTGGTGATTAATTTCTACTGTTTCACTAGTAACATACGAGAACACTTTCTTCCTCTCCAGTAACTAACTAAAACAGCTTGTGATTCACCAACAGGAAGATGTAACCACTACTGTTTCAAAGGAAACAAGTTAAAACTGCTTTTGCATCCCCATCTAAAGGTTAGATCCACTCCTGATCCATCAGTAATAAGCTAGAACAACTTCCGTTTCCCCAGCACAAGCTAAAGCCACTTATGGTTCACAGTTAACATGGATGAAATATTTCTCTTTAACCAGTAAGAAGAAAGAACCATTTCTTTTTCACAATTAAAAACGAGAGCCACTTGTAGTTAGCAGCTAATATCGTAGAGCAAGTTGTGTTTCTCCAGTAAGAAGAGGGCACTACTTCTGCTCTAACAGTAACAAGCTAGAAAAACTTCTGTTTCACCAGTAAGAAGCTAAAAATCACCTCTGTTACGCTAGTAAGAAACTAGAAGCACTTCCCCTTGACCAATATAAGCTAGAAACAATGCTCTTTCAACAGTAGCAAGCTAGAATACCTCCTTTTCTAAGACAACGAAGGTAATACAAATTTTGCTTCACAAGAAGTTAAATCCACTTATGTTTGACCAATAATAAGCTAGAAACCAACCTGTTTCATTATCAATAAGATAGAACCAAGTCTTTTTCACAGGTAAAAAGATACAACCATTTCTGATCCACCTGCAACAATCTATGAGAACTTTTGTTTCACCAGTAACAAGTTAGAACCACGTTTGTTTTACGAGCAACAAGCTAGAAGCACCTTTTTTCTTTTTAATTGGGAGAAAGTACACTCTCATTTTTTCCCCAGCTAAAACCACGTCTGTTTTAAAAACAAAAGTGATAGATTCACTTTTTTTTACAGCTAGCAAGCTAGAAACACTTTTCTTCCACTAGGGACAAACTAGACCACTTTTGTTTCAACAGCAAAAGCTGAAAATAGTTTTGTTCCAACAGCATAACCAGAAACAAGCTAAATCGACTTCTCTTTCACCAGCAACGAGCTGAAACCAATACTGTTTCACCAGCAAGAACTTATTATTAATAAACTGCTACCAGCTAATAATAGAAAGATATTTCATTCATCTTAAGACTTTGCTCTAAAGTTCAGTGCTATATTGGATTGAGCATAGATAGAATGATAACATCAATGAGCCAAATAATTCTTAATTTCACTGTTGGATGGTTCGTTTGCGTAAAGATGCCGTCTTTACTCCTTTCATAACAGAGTCTATCGGTATAACATATACCTTGGCATATCCAGAAACTCATTTCTGTATAGGATAGGAAATGCAAAGATCATAATATGCAATGACAGGATATTAACTGAACTTATACTCAAAGTGATGAAGCACTCTGAACGTTATGTAAAGAACTTTCCCCAGGTATAGTTCTAGTATTACATTTCAGACATTCAAGAATCTTCATAACCCTTCCTGGATATAAAACTAACATTTGCAATTGAAGGAACAATTACGTAAAATTTTACATTCTACCCCACCGTTAAAACCAGTATAGTCTTCAGAATACGAAAAGCTTCCGCCCACCTCGTAGCCCAAACGACGACTGAGCAGACACCATCCACACCAGATCTTATTTACCCGAAATAACCCACCCTTTAAATGTCACTGGTTAGGGTCCTCATGTCTGTAAATATAATGTCTGTAAATATATATATATTTTTTTTTTTTTTTTTTACTTTGTCGCTGTCTCCCGCGTTTGCGAGGTAGCGCAAGGAAACAGACGAAAGAAATGGCCCAACCCCCCCCCCCCCCCCATACACATGTATATACATACGTCCACACACGCAAATATACATACCTACACAGCTTTCCATGGTTTACCCCAGACGCTTCACATGCCTTGATTCAATCCACTGACAGCACGTCAACCCCGGTATACCACATCGCTCCAATTCACTCTATTCCTTGCCCTCCTTTCACCCTCCTGCATGTTCAGGCCCCGATCACACAAAATCTTTTTCACTCCATCTTTCCACCTCCAATTTGGTCTCCCTCTTCTCCTCGTTCCCTCCACCTCCGACACATATATCCTCTTGGTCAATCTTTCCTCACTCATTCTCTCCATGTGCCCAAACCACTTCAAAACACCCTCTTCTGCTCTCTCAACCACGCTCTTTTTATTTCCACACATCTCTCTTACCCTTACGTTACTCACTCGATCAAACCACCTCACACCACACATTGTCCTCAAACATCTCATTTCCAGCACATCCATCCTCCTGCGCACAACTCTATCCATAGCCCACGCCTCGCAACCATACAACATTGTTGGAACCACTATTCCTTCAAACATACCCATTTTTGCTTTCCGAGATAATGTTCTCGACTTCCACACATTCTTCAAGGCCCCCAGAATTTTCGCCCCCTCCCCCACCCTATGATCCACTTCCGCTTCCATGGTTCCATCCGCTGCCAGATCCACTCCCAGATATCTAAAACACTTCACTTCCTCCAGTTTTTCTCCATTCAAACTCACCTCCCAATTGACTTGACCCTCAACCCTACTGTACCTAATAACCTTGCTCTTATTCACATTTACTCTTAACTTTCTTCTTCCACACACTTTACCAAACTCAGTCACCAGCTTCTGCAGTTTCTCACATGAATCAGCCACCAGCGCTGTATCATCAGCGAACAACAACTGACTCACTTCCCAAGCTCTCTCATCCCCAACAGACTTCACACTTGCCCCTCTTTCCAAAACTCTTGCATTTACCTCCCTAACAACCCCATCCATATATATATATATATATATATATATATATATATATATATATATATATATATATATATATATATATATATATATATATATATATATGAATGTGGCACTTGAAGAATAATTGATGTACATTGGATGTTCAGTGTTGTAAATAGAAATGGTGAAGAACTTGTAGATTTATGAGCTAAAAAATGACTGGTGATTGGGAATGCCTGGTTTAAAAAGGGAGATATACTTAAGTATACGTATTTAAGTCCACGAGATGGCCAGAGAGCGTCATCGGATTATGTGTTAATTGATAGGCGCGCGAAAGAGGGGCTATTGGATGTTAATGTGCTTAGAGGCGCAACTGGAGGGATGTCTCATCATTATCTTGTGGAAGCGATAGTGAAGATTTGTAAAGGTTTTCAGAAAAGAAGAGAAAATGTTAGGGTGAAGAGAGTAGTGAGAGTAAGTGAACTTGGGAGGGAGATTTGTGCGAGGAACTACCAGGAAAAACTGTGTACAAAATGGAAAAAAGTGAGAGCAAAGGACATAATGGAAGTGGGGAAGGAATGGGATATTTAAGGAAGCAGTGATGGCTTGCTCAAAACATAATTACGGCATAAGAAGCGTGGGAGGTGGGCAGATTAGAAAGGGTAGTGAGTGGTGGGAAGAAGAAATAAGATTATTAGTGAAAAAAAGAGAGAGAGGCATCTGGACGATTTTTGCAGGGACATAATGCAAATGACTGAGAGATGTATAAAACAAAGAGGCAGGAGGTCAAAAGAAGGGTGCAAGAGGTGAAAAAGAGTGCAAATGAAAGCTGGGGTGAGAGAGTATCATTAATTTTAGGGAGACTAAAAAGATGGTTCGGAAGGAGGTAAATAAAGTGCGTAAGACAAAGGAACAAATGGGAACACAGGGGGCTAATGGAAAGGTGATAACAAGTAGTGGTGATGTAAGAAGGATATGGAGTGAGTATTTTGAAGATATGTTGAATGTCTTTGATGATAAAGTGATCGATATAGGGTGTTTTGGTCGCGGTGCTGTGCAATGTGAGAGGGTTGGGGAGACTGAATTGGCAAACAGAGAAGAGGTAATAAAAGCTTTGTGGAAGGTGAAAGCCGGCAAGGCAGCAGGTTTGGATACTATTTCGGTGGGAATCACTAAAAAAGGAGTTGATTCTATTGTCTGGTATTAATGTTATCTAATGTATGTATGACTCATGGTGAGGTGCCTGAGGATTGGCGGAATGCTTGCATAGTACTATTGAACAAAGGCAAAGGGAATAAGAGTGAGTGCTCAAACTACAGAAGTATAAGTTTGTTGAGTATTCCTGGGAAATTATATGGGAGGGTATTCATTGAGCGGGTGAAGGCATGTACAGAGCATCAGATTGGGGAAGACAAGTGTCGTTTCAGAGGTAGCAAAGGATGTGTGGATCAGGTATTTCCTTTAAAGAATGTATGTGGGATATACTAAGAAAAAAAAATGGATTTCTATGTAGCATTTATGGATCTGGAGAATACATATTATAGAGCTGATAGAGATTGTCTGTTGGATGGTATTAAGAATATTTGGTGTGTGAGGCAAGATGTTAGAAGCAGTGAAAAGTTTTTATCGAGGAAGTAAGGCATGTGTACGAGTAGGAAGAGAGGAAAGTTATTGGTTCTTAGTGAATGTTGGTATGCGGCAGGGATGCGTGATGTCTCCTTGGTTGCATAATTTGTTTATGGGTAGAGTTGTTAGGGAGGTTAATGCAAGAATTTCGGAAAGAGCGGCAAGTAGGCAGTCTGTTGTGGATGAGGGAGCTTGGGAAGTGAGTGAATTGCTGTTCGCTGATGATAGAGCGCTGGTGGCTGATTCGGGTGAGAAACTGCAGAAGCTGGTGACTGAGTTTGCTAAAGTGTGTGAAAGAAGAAAGCTGAGAGTAAATGTGAATAAAAACAAGGTTATTAGGTAGAGTAGGGTTCAGGGAAAAGTCAGTTGCGAGGTAAGTTTGAATGGAAAAAAATTGGAGGAACTGAATTGTTTTAGATATCTGGGAGTGGATTTGGCAGAGGATGGAACCATAGAAGCAGAAGTGAATCATAGGGTGGGGGAGGGGGCGAAAGTTCTGGAAGCGTTAAAGAAAGTTTGGAAGTCGAGAACATTATCTCGGAAAGCAAAAATGGTTGTTTGAAGGAATAGTGGTTCCAACAATGTTATATGGTTGCGAGGCGTGGGCTATAGATAGAGTTGTGCGGAGGAGGATGGATGTGATGGAAATGAGATGTTTGAGGACAGTATGTGGTGTGAGGTGGTTTGATCGAGTGAGTAATAATAGGGTAAGAGAGATGTGTGGTAACAAAAATAGTGTGGTTGAGAGAGCAGAAGAGGGTGTTTTGAAATGGTTTGGTCACATGGAGAGAATGAGTGAGGAAAGATTGACAAAGAGGATATATGTGTCAGAGGTGGAGGGAACGAGGAGAAGTGGAAGACCGAATTGGAGGTGGAAAGATTGATGGATTGAAAAAGATTTTGAGTGATCGGGGCAGTGAACATGCACGAGGGTGAAAGGCGTGCAAGGAATAGGGTGAATTGGAACGATGTGGTATACCGGGGTCGACGTGCTGTCAATGGATGGAACCATGGCATATGAAGCGTCTGGGGTAAACCATGGAAAGTTCTGTGGGGCCTGGATGTGGAAGGGGAGCTGTGGTTTCGGTACATTATTACATGACAGCTAGTGACTGAGTATGAACGAGTGTGGCCTTTGTTGTCTTTTCCTAGCGGTACCTCGCACATATGTGGGGGGAGGGTTTCATTATTTCATTTGTGGCAGGGTGGTGATGGGAATGAATAAAGGCAGACAGTATGAATTATGTACATGTGTATATATGTATATGTCTTTGAGTGTATATATATGTATACGTTGAGATGTATAGGCATGTATATCTGCGTGTGTGGACGTGTATGTATGTACATGTGTATTTGGGTGGGTTGGGCCATTCTTTCGTGAGTTTCCTTGCGCTACCTCGCTAACGCGGGAGAAAGCGACAAAGCAAAATAAATAAATATAATATCGAAGATGTAAGGCATGAGTACGAGTAGGAAGAGAAGATAGTGATTGGTTTTTAGAGAATGTTGGTTTGCGGCAGGAGTGCGCGATGTCTCCATGGTTGTTTAATTTGTTTATGGATGGGGTTGTTAGGGAGGCGAAGGCAAGAGTTTTGGAAAGAGGGGTAACGATGCAATCCATTGTGGAATTAGAGAGCTTGTGAAGTGAGTCATTTGTTGTTCGCTGATGATACAGCGCTAGTGGTTGATCCGGGTGAGAAACTACAGAAACCTATGACACTTTGGTAAAGTGTGTGAAAGAAGAAAGCTTAGATTAAATGTGAACAAGAGGAAGGTTATTTGGTACAGTAGGGTTGAGGGACAAGTTAATTGGGAGGTAAGTTTGAATGCGTTTTAAATTTCTAGGAGTGAATTTGGCAGTGGATGGAATAATGGAAGCGGAAGCGAATCATAGGGTGGAAGAGAGGGCGAAAGTTCTGGAAGCGTTGAAAAATGTGTGGACGTCGAGGACGTATTCTAGGAAAGCAAAAATGGATATGTTTGAAGGAATAATGGTTCCAATAATGTTATAATGTTGCGAGGCGTGGGCTACAGATACAGTTGTGAGGAGAAGGGTGGATGTGCTGGAAATGAGACGTTTGAGGACAATGTTTGGTGTGATGTGGTTTGATCGAGTAAGTAATGAAAGGGTAAGAGAGATGCGTGGTAATAGAAAGAGTGTGGTTGAGAGAAGCAGAAGAGGGTGTTTTGAAATGGTTTGGTCACTTGGAGAGAATGAGTGGGGAAAGATTGACAAAGAGGATATATGTGTCAGAGGTGGAAGGAACGAGGAAGTGGAAGACCAAATTGGAAGTGGAAAGATGGAGTGAAAAAGGTTTTGAGTGATCGGGGCCTGAACATGGAAAGGGGGTAAAAGGCGTACAAAGAACAGAGTGAATTGGAACGATGTGGTATACTGGTGTCGACGTGCTGTTAATGGATGGAACCAGGACATACGAAGCGTCTGGGGAAAACCATGGGAAGTTTTCTTGGTTCTGGATGTGGAAAGTGAGCTGTGGTTTCGGTGCATTATACATGACAGCTAGAGACTGAGTATGAACGAACGTGGGCTTTCTTGTCTTTTTCTAGCGATACTTCACGCATATACTGGGGGAGGGGGTTGTCATTTCATGTGTGGCGGGGTGCCAACGAAAAATGAATAAGGGCAAACATTATTAATTGTTTACATATGCATATATATATGTATATGTTAGTGTGTGTATATATATATGTATAGGTTGAGATGTATAGGTATGTATAGGTGCATGTATCGACGTTTATGAATATACATGTATATATGGGTGGGTTGGGCCACTCTTTCGTCTGTTTCCTTGCGCTTCCTCGCGAACGCGGGAAACAGCGAAAAAGTATAACTAAAAATTATATGTATATATATATATATATATATATATATATATATATATATATATATATATATATATATATATATATATTCTTTTTTTTCTTTCTTTTTTTGCTTTGTCGCTGTCTCCCGCGTTTGCGAGGTAGCGCAAGGAAACAGACGAAAGAAATGGCCCAACCCACCCCCATACACAATGTATACACACACACGTCCACACACGCAAATATACATACCTACACAGCTTTCCATGGTTCACCCCAGACGCTTCACATGCCCTGTTTCAATCCACTGACAGCACGTCCACCCCGGTATACCACATCGATCCAATTCACTCTATTCCTTGCCCTCCTTTCACCCTCCAGCATGTTCAGGCCCCGATCACTCAAAATCTTTTTCACTCCATCTTTCCACCTCCAATTTGGTCTCCCACTTCTCCTCGTTCCCTCCACCTCCGACACATATATCCTTTTGGTCAATCTTTCCTCACTCATTCTCTCCATGTGCCCAAACCATTTCAAAACACCCTCTTCTGCTCTCTCAACCACGCTCTTTTTATTTCCACACATCTCTCTTACCCTTACGTTACTTACTCGATCAAACCACCTCACACCACACATAGTCCTCAAACATCTCATTTCCAGCACATCCACCCTCCTGCGCACAACTCTATCTATAGCCCACGCCTCGCAATGAGAGTTGGGGTGAGAGAGTATCATTAAATTTTAGGGAGAATAAAAAGATGTTCTGGAAGGAGGTAAATAAAGTGCGTAAGACAAGGGAGCAAATGGGAACTTCAGTGAAGGGCGCAAATGGGGAGGTGATAACAAGTAGTGGTGATGTGAGAAGGAGATGGAGTGAGTATTTTGAAGGTTTGTGGAATGTGTTTGATGATAGAGTGGCAGATATAGGTTGTTTTGGTCGAGGTGGTGTGCAAAGTGAGAGGGTTAGGGAAAATGATTTGGTAAACAGAGAAGTGGTAATAAAAGCTTTGCGGAAGATGAAAGCCGGCAAGGCAGCAGGTTTGGATGGTATTGCAGTGGAATTTATTAAAAAAGGGGGTGACTGTATTATTGACTGGTTGGTAAGGTTATTTAATGTATGTATGACTCATGGTGAGGTGCCTGAAGATTGGCGGAATGCGTGCATAGTGCCTTTGCACAAAGGCAAAGGGGATAAGAGTGAGTGCTCAAATTACAGAGGTATAAGTTTGTTGAGTATACCTGGTAAATTATATGGGAGGGTATTGATTGAGAGGGTGAAGGCATGTACAGAGCATCAGATTGGGGAAGAGCAGTGTGGTTTCAGAAGTGGTAGAAGGATGTGTGGATCACGTGTTTGCTTTGAAGAATGCATGTGAGAAATACTTAGATAAGCAAATTAATTTGTATGTAGCATTTATGGATCTGGAGAAGGCATATAACAGAGTTGATAGAGATGCTCTGTGGAAGGTATTAAGAATGTATGGTGTGGGAGGCAAGTTGTTAGAAGCGGTAAAAAGTTTTTATCGAGGATGTGTGGCATGTGTACGTGTAGGAAGAGAGGAAAGAGTTTGGTTCTCAGTGAATGTTGCTTTGCGGCATTGGTGCGTGATGTTTTCATGGCTGTTTAATTTTTTATGGAAAGGTTTGCAGTCTATTATGGGTGAGAGAGCTTGGGAAGTGAGTCGGGTGTTCTTCGCTGTTGATACAGCGCAGGTGGCTGATTCAGATGAGAAACTGCAGAAGCTGGTGACTGAGTTTGGTGAAGTGTGTGAAAGAAGAAAGCTGAGAGTAATTGTCAATAACAGCAAGCTTATTAGGTACAGTAGGGTTCAGGGACAAGTCAATTGGGAGGTAAGTTTGAATGGAGAAAAACTGGAGGAAGTGGAGTGTTTTAGATAAGTGGGAGTGGATTTGGCAGCGGATGGAACCATAGAAGCGGAAGTGAATCATAGGTTGGGGAGGGGGCGAAAGTTCTGGGAGCGTTGTAGAATGTGTGGAAGTCGAGAACATTATCTCGGAAAGCAAAAATGGGTATGTTTGAAGGAATAGTGGTTCCAATAATGTTATATTGTTGCAAGGCGTGGGCTATGGATAGAGTTTTGCGGAGGAGGGTGGATGTGCTGGAAATGAGATGTTTGAGGACAATATGTGGTGTGAGATGGTTTGATCGAGAAAGTAAAAATAGGGTAACAGAGATGTGTGGTGATAAAAGAGTGTGGTTGAGAGAGCAGAAGAGGGTGTTTTGACATGGTTTGGTCATATGGAGAGAATGAGTGAGGAAAGATTGACCAAGAGGATATATGTGTCAGAGGTGGAGGGAACGAGAAGTGGGAGACCAAATTGGAGGTGGAAAGATGGAGTGAAAAAGATTTTGAGTGGTCGGGGGCTGAACATGCAGGAGGGTGAAAGGCGTGCAAGGAATGGAGTGAATTGAAACGATGTGGTATACTGGGGCCGACGTGCTGTCAGTGGATTGAACCAGGGCATATGAATTGTCTGGAGTAAACCATGGAAAATTCTGTGGGGCCTGGATGTGGAAAGGGAGCTGTGGTTTTGGTGCATTATTACATGACAGCTAGAGACTGAACGTGAATGAATGTGGCATTTGTTGACTTTTCCTAGCGCTACCTCGCACACATCTGGGGGCAGGGGTTTGTTATTTCATGTGTGGCGGGGTGGCGATATATATATATATATATATATATATGAAGTCTGTTGGGGATGAGAGAGCTTGGGAAGTGAGCCAGTTGTTGTTCGCTGATGATACAGCGCTGGTGGCTGATTCATGTGAGAAACTGCAGAAGCTGGTGACTGAGTTTGGTAAAGTGTGTGGAAGAAGAAAGTTAAGGGTAAATGTGAATAAGAGCAAGGTTATTAGGTACAGTAGGGTTGAGGGTCAAGTCAATTGGGAGGAGAGTTTGAATGGAGAAAAACTGGAGGAAGTGAAGTGTTTTAGATATCTGGGAGTGGATCTGGCAGCGGATGGAACCATGGAAGCGGAAGTGGATCATAGGGTGGGGGAGGGGGCGAAAATTCTGGGGGCCTTGAAGAATGTGTGGAAGTCGAGAACATTATCTCGGAAAGCAAAAATGGGTATGTTTGAAGGAATAGTGGTTCCAACAATGTTGTATGGTTGCGAGGCGTGGGCTATGGATAGAGTTGTGCGCAGGAGGATGGATGTGCTGGAAATGAGATGTTTGAGGACAATGTGTGGTGTGAGGTGGTTTGATCGAGTGAGTAACGTAAGGGTAAGAGAGATGTGTGGAAATAAAAAGAGCGTGGTTGAGAGAGCAGAAGAGGGTGTTTTGAAGTGGTTTGGGCACATGGAGAGAATGAGTGAGGAAAGATTGACCAAGAGGATATATGTGTCTGAGGTGGAGGGAACGAGGAGAAGAGGGAGACCAAATTGGAGGTGGAAAGATGGAGTGAAAAAGATTTTGTGTGATCGGGGCCTGAACATGCAGGAGGGTGAAAGGAGGGCAAGGAATAGAGTGAATTGGAGCGATGTGGTATACCGGGGTTGACGTGCTGTCAGTGGACTGAATCAAGGCATGTGAAGCGTCTGGGGTAAACCATGGAAAGCTATGTAGGTATGTGTATTTGCGTGTGTGGACGTATGTATATACATGTGTATGGGGGTGGGTTGGGCCATTTCTTTCGTCTGTTTCCTTGCGCTACCTCGCAAACGCGGGAGACAGCGACAAAGCAAAAAAAAGGAAAAAAAAAAAAATGTATATATATATATATATATATATATATATATATATATATATATATATATATATATATATATATATATATATATATATATATATATATACATATATATCTATGTTGGAAAGGATCACAATTTTGCGCGTGATCAAGATATTTCTATGAGTCCACGGGGAAAATGAAACACGAAAAGTTCCCAAGTGCACTTTCGTATGATAATCACATCATCAGGGGAGACACAAGAGAGAAATACAACAATCAGTTGATATACATCAAAAAAAAATATATATTTATAAGAGTCCAACGGGAAAATGAAAGACGATAAGTTCCCAAGTGCACTTTCGTATAATAATCACATCATTAGGGGAGGCATAAGAGAGAAATATAACAATCAGTTGATATACAACGAAGAGACGTAGCTGGGACGCTGTTTGGGAAACATGCAATTGTTCAAGAGAGACAACGAGTTATCATAAAGTTATCATATTACAAGTTTTATCGACAATAAAGTTATTCCTTTTGTGTAGACAATCACTAATATTAAGATTGTAATTCTTCATGTTTTGAATAATAGAAGATTTAATAATATTTCTCGTGGTAATATAGTTAGAGATGATAACTGTAATGGCATTACTCTAGTCAATACAATGATCATAGTTTTTAACGTGATTAAAGAAGGTATTTGATTCTTGTTCATTTATTATACTATGTTTTTGTTGCTTAAGTCTAACAGAAAGATTCTTACCAGTCTGACCAACATAAAACTTATCGCAATTTCTAGATGGCACTTTATAGTTTAACCCAGGAGAATTTTCTGGTGGATTCCTGATTATGATATTCTTTATAACATTATTGTTGCTGAAGGCAACATTTACATTCATTGATTTAAGCAACATGAGAAGTAAAGTAAAATTATTATGAAAAGGGAGAACTAAAAGATTCTTGGTTTCAATGGGAGGTTTGGGCTCAACTCTATAGAATGATTTCTTTGTTAACTTAAGGGATTTACCAATGAAAGATCTAGGGTACTTTAACTTAGAACCAATGGAATATATCATCTCAAACTCATCATCAGTATACTGTGGACTGCAAATACGTAATGCCCTAAGGACATAGACTGAAATTATGATATATCCATTATTGCTGATCTCAAAATGACAGAGTGTAATTATCATCATTATTATCATCATTATCATCATGGTTATCATCACTATTACCCTTTCATTATTAATTCGATTAAACCACCTTATACCTTATATCGTCTTCAGTCATTTCATTTCCAACATATCCACCCTTCTCCGTAAAACCCTATCTATAGCCCATGCCTCGCAACCATATAAAAGTGTTGGAACTACAACTCCTTGAAACATATCCATTTTTGCTCTCCCAAATAATGTTCTCTTTCCAGACATTCTTCATTGCTCTCAAAAGCTTCGCCCCCTCCACTACCTTGTGAGTCACTCCCAGATACTTAAAACAATTCACTTCCGCAAATTTTTCTACATTCAAACTTACATCCCAACAACCTTGTCCCTCAACCCTGCAGAACCTAATAACCTTGCTCTTATTCACATTTACTCTAAACTTTCTCTTTTCACGCACTTTTCCAAACACAGTCACCAACTTCGGCAGTTTTCACTCGAATCAGCTACCAGTGTTGTATCAACGGCGAACAACAACTGACTCACTTCCAAGGACCTCTCATCCCCAAGAAACTGCATACTTGCCTCTCTCTCTCCAAAACTCTTGCATTTACCTCCCTAACTATCCCATCCATAAACAAATTAAACAACAATTGGGACATCACACACTCTTGTTGCAGACCGAAGTTCACTGGGAACTAATTACTCTCCTCTCTTCCTACTCGTAAACATATACTGCATCCTTGAATAAAACTTTTCACTTCTTCTAGCATCTTACCTACCACAATAAATACTCTTAAGACCCTCCTCAAAGCATCTCTATCAACCGTATCATATGCCTTCTCCAGATCCATACATACAAATCAGTGTGTTTTTCTAAATACTATTCACATACATTCTTCAGAGCAGACACCTGATCCGCACATCCTCTACCACTTTTGAAACCACACTGCTCCTCCCCAATCTGATGCTCTGTACATACCTTCGCCTTCTCAATCGATACCTTCCCATGTAATTTTCCATTATTACTCTACAAACTTTGTCTCTGTAGTTTAAAAACTCACCTTTTTGCCTTTTGCCTTTGTCCAGTGGCAATATATATGCATTCTGCCAATACTCAGGCACTTCACTTTGATCGATACATACAGTGAATACCCATAGCAACCATTCAACAAGACAGTCACCCCATTTATTAATAAATTCAACTGCAATACCAACCAAACCCACCGCCTTCCCTAATTTCTTCTTTCACCATCTCTTCTTTCTTAACCAAGCCATTCACCTTGACCCTCTAACTTCGCACACTATCCCGACCAAAACTCCCTCTATCTCTTGCTCTATTATCAAACATATTCAAGAAACCTTCAAAATACTCACTCTATCTACTCACTTCCTCCCTTCCTGTTAGTACTAAACTCCCCCCCCCCCCTCAACTGATGATCCAATTTGTTCTCTTGACTTACGCACGTTATTTACCTCCTTCTAAAACATCTTTTATTTTCCTTAATTATAACGATACTCTCTCACACCAACTCTCATTTACCCTCTTTTCCATCCTTTGCACCTTCCTCTTGCCTTCTTGCCCCTTTCTTTATACATATCTCAGTCATTTGCCCTCCTTCCATGTAAATATCGTCCAAACGCCTCTTTTTTTCTCTTTCATTGACAACTTTATTTCTTCATCCCACCACTCACTACCCTTTCTGATCTGTCCACCGCCCAATTCTGTCGTGCCACATTTATCTTTTGCACATGCCATTACTGTTTTTTCTGAATACATCCTATTTCTCACCCACTCCCCTCACGTCATTGGTTCTCACCTTTTGCCATGGTATACTCAATATATCCTGGTACTTTCTTATACATATCTTCTGTCTAAGTAAACTATCTTTCACAACTCTCTTCAACCCAACATTTGACATTACCTCCGTAGTGTTTGGAGAGCTTGTTGACGGTGCTACTTTCCATACCTCTACATGCACACGCTCACAGACACACACATGCATCTACACCAATTTGTACTCTCATTTCTATAAGATGTAACAGAAGAACAAGCAAAGCAGGGAGTGCTCATTCTCCTCGAAGGCTAAGTTTGAGGTGTAAAAATTTATTTGAAGGTAACTAAGATAAGTAGAGAAAATGTAAGTTTAAGGAAAGAGACCCACAGAATCTGGCTCTAATTGAAACAAAGCTCAACGGTAAAGGTGAAGAATGTTTGGATATGTCTGTGGAGTAAAGCCAGGAGTAGATGAAAATACAAGTGCTAAGGAAGGAATAGTAGTACTCTCGAAGCAGGAGCTGTGATAATGTGTAAAAAACTGTAAGGAAGTTAATTCTAGACTATGTGAATAACACTGAAAGTGGATGGAGAGAACTGGGTGAATATCAGAGTCTCTGCACCTGGCCATTAGAATAAAGAAATGAGACAAGTGTTTTGAAGGCAGATGATGAGTGTTTCAACAGTTTGATATAGCAAACCGGGTATTATTGATGGATTCTTTAAATGCGAATGTGAGTGAGTGGCTGAATGCATAAGTAAAATTGTTAATGATAAACAAAACAGAGGAGTTTGGGCGATACTTACAAGAAAGGAGTACAAATGATTGGGAAACGTAAAAGAGGAAGCGGCAGGAAGTTAAAAGGGTTGAAAAAAAGAGCAAATGAGAGTTACGGTGAACGATTATCGTTGATATTTAGGAAGAAAAAGATGTTTTAGAATGATGAAAATAATATGCGAAAGACAAGAACGTATGAAAATGTTGGTGATGAGCAAAATGGAGAGTGATAACAGGTAGTGATGAGGTAAGGAAATGAATTGAGTATTCTGAAGCGCTGTTGATGTGTTTGATGGTAGAACGGCAGATGTAGGGTTTTTGGGATTAGGTGGTCTGCGACGTGAGGCAGTCATGGAAAGTGGTTTGATGAAGAGAGAAGAGGTGGTGGGGGCATTACAGCTGAATCTATCATGAAAGGGGAGACTACTGTTGATTGGTTAACAAGAATTTTCAGTGTATATATGGATTATGGGGATGTGCTCGAGGATTGGCGGAATGCATAAAGTGTAATTGTATAAAGGCAAGGGGAATAAACATGAGGTTTTAAACTAAAAAGGTATAAGTTTTTTGAATGCATGGGAGGGTACTGATTGAGCTGGTGAAGGCATGTACGCAGCATCAGACTGGGAGGGACAATGTGATTTCAGAAGTAAACGATATGTGGACCAGGTGTTTGAGGTAAGATATGTGTTTGAGAAGTACTTCCAAAAAACATATGGATCTGCATATGGCATTCACTGATCTGGAGAAGGCATACGGTTGATAGAGATGCTTTATGGAAGAAAAACTGATAGAAAGCAGCAAAAAGTTTTATCAAGGGTGTGAGACACGAGTAGGAAGAGTGAAGTGTGAGCTGCTCCAAGTGAATGTTGGTCTGCGGCAGGAGTAGGTAATGCCACTAAGGAAGTTTAATTTGTTTATGGGTGGGCTGGTGAGGGAGGGAAATACGAGTCTTAGAGAAAGGGTGAGTATGAAGTCTGTTGGGGATAAGAGGACCTTAGAAGTAAGACAGTTGTTCTTTGGTGATGGTATAACACCAGTGGCAGATTCAAGTGAGAAACTGTGAAAATTGATAATTGAATTTGGAAGAGTATGTGAAAGGAAAAAGTTGAGAGTAAATGTGAATGAAATCAAGGCTATTAGATTTAGCAGGGTTGAGGGACAGGTTAGCTGGGGTAGGAGTTTGAACGGAGAAAACTTGGAGGAAGTAAAGTATTTTAGATTCCAGGGAATGGACATGATAAGGAATGGAAATATGGAAGATAAAGTGATTTGTACTGTGGGTGGGGAGGCGAAGGTTCTGGGCACGCTGAATTTCTGGAAGGAGAGAATGTTATTTAGGACATAAGTGGATATGTTTGATTGGTCCCAATAGTATTATATGGATGCAAAACATGGGTTATAAATAAAGCAATGCGGAGGATGAAATGTCTGACGACAATGTATAGAGTTGGGATGTTTGATCGAGTAAGTAATGAAAGAGGTAAGTGAGAGCGTGTCGATGAAAAGAGCGTGGTTGAGAGAGCTGAAGAGGGTATACTAAAATGGTTTTTGAGCATCATTGACAGTTTATTCATTTTCTTCACAAAGTGCAGTTTATGAACAACAATTAAGATGAACACATATAACCAAATTTATCATCCCTGGAGCTCCTGACTGTATGATGCTTTTCGTGTCTCCGCAATGAAAGAGAGCCCAGCCATAACGAGGCCCAGGAGGAGGAGCATGAGAGGCCCCTGCATGTGGACGATGGTGAGGGCCTTGATGCCGAGGGCGTCAGGTTGTGCTATATTCATACTATCCATTCCCTGATGTAGCTGCCTCTTTCTGGATTTTACTCGACCATTTCGCCTAGTTTCCTCCAACGTATCCTCTGTCCACTTATCATATAGTCCTGCCTATAAACATATGCCTTTATCAGTCAAAGAATTATTACATATCAACATGTAAAAGGCAATGCGACCTGGAGAGTAACTTTAAATCATTTTCAACATTAAACCTACGGTGTTTTGTGGAGAAAATAATATAGTTTGATGTGATATTACGGTGATATTTCAATTCGGCAATCATCATACCATTCACAGATATAACGCAGAGAGAGTTTATATATATGATTTTTGTTATTATCATTATTCATATAATCAACCACCGTCTCCCACGTTAGAAAGGTACCGCAAGAAAACATAAATTTTGCAGAACCAATCCATATACACATGTATATACATAAACGCCCACACACGCGCGTATATATATATATATATATATATATATATATATATATATATATATATATATATATATATATATATATATATATTTATTTATTTATTTATTTTGCTTTGTCGCTGTCTCCCCCGTTTGCGAGGTAGCGCAAGGAAACAGACGAAAGAAATGGCCCAACCCACCACCATACACATGTACATACATACAAGTTCACACACGCAAATATACATACCCTTACATCTCAATGTACGCATATATATACACACACAGACACATACATGTATACACATGCACACAATTCACACTGCCATCATTTATTCACATCGAAACCCCGCCACACATGAAATAACAACCCCCTCCCCCCGCATGTGCGCGAGGTAGCGCTAAGAAAAGGCAATAAAGCCCAAATTCCTTCACATTCAATCTCTAGCTCTCATATAACAATGAACCGAAACCACAGCTACCTTTCCAGATCCAGGCCCCAGAGAACTTTCCATGGTTTACTCCAGACGCTTCCTAGGCCCTGGTTCATTCCTTTAACAGCGCGTCAAACACGGTATACGACATATACGACAAATTTACTCTATTCTTTGCACGCCTCTCACTCTCCTGCATGTTCAGGCCCCGATCACTTAAAGTCATTTTCATTCCATCTTTCCACCTCCAATTTGGTCTCCCACCTCTTCTCGTTCCCTCCACCTCTGACACATATATCCTCTTAGTCAATCTTTCCTCACTCATTCTTTCCATGTGACCAAACCATTTCAAAACAACCTCTTCTGCTCTCTCAACCACACGCTTTTTTTTTTCAACTAAACATCTCTCTTACCCTATTATTACTTACTCGATAAAACCACCTCACACCACATATTGTCCTCAAACATCTCATTTCCAGCACATCTACCCTCCTCTGCACAACTCTACCTACAGCCCACGACTCGCAACAATATAACATTGTTGGAACCACTATTCCTTCAAACATACCCATTTGTGCTTTCCGAGATAATGTTCTCGACTTTCACACATTCTTCAACGCTCCCAGAATTTTCGCCCCCTCCCCCACCCTATGATTCACTTCCGCTTCCATGGTTCCATCCGCTGCCCCCTTCACTGAAGTTCCATCCGCTGCTCCCTTCACTTAGCCCCCTTCACTGAAGTTTCTCTTTGTTCCCTTGTCTTACGCACTTTATTTACCTCCTTCCAATACATCTTTTTATTTTCCCTAAAATTTGATGATACTCTGTCTCCCCAACTCTAATTTGCCCTCTTTTTCACCTCTTGCACCTTTCTCTTGACCTCCTGCCACTTTCTTTCATACATCTCCCAGTCATTTGCGTTATTTCCCTGCAAAAATCGTCCAAATGCCTCTCTCTTCTCATTCACTAAGAATCTTACTTCTTCATCCTACCAGTCACTACCCTCTCTAATCTGCCCACAACGCTTCTCATGCCACAAGCATCTTTTGCACAAGTCATCATTGCTTCCCTTAATACATCCCATTCCTCCTCCACTCCCATTACGTCCTTTGTTCTCACCTTTTTCCATTCTGTACTCAGTCCCTCCTGGTACTTCCTCACACAAGTCTCCTTCCCAAGCTCTCTTACTCTCACTACTTTCTTCACCACAACATTTTCTCTTCTTTTCTGAAAACACCTACAAATCTTCACCTTCGCCCCCACAAGATAATGATCATACATCCCTCCAGTTGCACCTCTCAGCACGTTAACATCCAAAAGTCTCTCTTTCGCGCGCCTATCAATTAACACGTAATCCAATAACGCTCTCTCGCCATCTCTCCTCCTTACCTGCGTATACTTATGTATATCTCTCTTTTTAAACCAGGTATTCTCAATCCCCAGTCCTTCTTCAGCACATAAATCTACAAGCTCTTCAACATTTCCATTTACAACACTGAACACCCCATGTATACCAATTATTCCCTCAACTGCCACATTACTTACCTTTGCATTGAAATCCCCATCACTATAAACCGATCCCGTGCATCAAAACCACTAACGCACTCATTCAACTGCTTCCAAAACACTTGCTTCTCATGATCTTTCTTCTCATGCCCAGGTGCATATGCACCAATAATAACCCATCTCTCTCCATCAATATATATATATATATATATATATATATATATATATATATATATATATATATATATATATATATATATATATATATATATATATATATATATATATATATATCCCTGGGGATAGGGGAGAAAGAATACTTCCCACGTATTCCCTGCATGTCGTAGAAGGCGACTAAAAGGGGAGGGAGCGGGTGGCTGGAAATCCTCCCCTCTCGCTTTTTTTTTAATTTTCCAAAAGAGGGAACAGAGAAGGGGGCCAGGTGAGGATATTCCCTCAAAGGCCCAGTCCTCTGTTCTCAACGCTACCTCGCTAATGCGGGAAATGGCGAATAGTATAAAAAAAAAAAAATATATATATATATATATATATATATATATATATATATATATATATATATATATATATATATATATATATATATATATATATATATATATATATATATATATGTATATGAATGTATGTATGTGTATATGCTAGAAACATTGGAGAAAAGTTTATGTCAGCTCACACACTTTATCTACCTGTCGTGTTATGCAATATACTGATTCAGAGCTTCCTCTCTGCATCAAGGCCATTCAGAACTTTCCAAGAAAAAAAAAAACAAGTAACAGTTTAACGGAAAATGAACATTTGGGTTTAACAAATGGCGCTCCCGTTAATGAAATGTAAAAATAATTAAACTCACCTCATTCACGGCAATCATTATATTGTCCAGATTAGTTTTGTATGGGGCGTCATGAGGGATTGGCCACCCAGAGGTACCAGGATCGATAATCTGTCTTCCGAAATAAAGCCCTATGGTCCCATCTGGTCGTGTGAGATATTCAGCCGTCCAGTATCCGAACACGAGGCGAGTTGTTAAGTGTCCCTGTCTGAAAATGCCAAATAAAAGGACAAAACAAGCAACATATTCACACTCCGTCTCTAGCTGTATGGACACAGTTATTCCTGGGACAGTTCTTAATAATTATTTCAGCTAAATGTTTTTCAATGGCTAAAGGACATATTTACGTTATCATCAAGTGTCCCAGTGTACATGATTCAATTATATTTCTTTCACTTGATTTGATTTAGCTATGGTTTTAGCTCCTTCCCAGTCGATATGGCGATCAAAGGCAGTTTTATGTTGGAATAGGCAGCTATTCTGTTGGGCCGTCCTGACGCTATACTTATGAGATGCTAGTCTCCAAGTCTTTCCCCACATTTTCGAGTATGAAAGTGGTCACATTCTTTAAATGGGACTTTATAAACAACACCTGTATTATTTGATGGCTGTTTTTGATGAGGGCTTTCTGAATGGTGTTGTCATATTTGAATACTGCTTGTACATTAAGTGTTTAAGAATGTGAGCACATTCGAGAAAATTCTCATGGAAGGGAAGAACAAGGGTTCTTTGGTAACCTTACGTTCTGGCTTATCATTTTGGTTACTATAGAAGCCTTTCCTTGCTGTGTTCTGACATTGGTTAAGTATATTCTTTGGTTGTCTTAGCTTTTGTCCAGTGTACTGACTCATTTTCATTTCATGTTTTAACAGTTCAGGATCGGAAATCTTATATGATCAGGTACATAGATATGAAGACCTCCCCTCTCATTTTTTTTTAATTTTCCAAAAGAAGGAACAGAGAACGAGGCCAGGTGAGGATATTCCCTCAGAGGCCCAGTCCTCTGTTCTTAACGCTACCTTGCTAACGCGGGAAATGGCGAATAGTATGAAAGAAAGAAAAAGAAAGATATTGTTTAGTTAGTAAGGAGCAAATTATCATATTGTAAGAATGATTTAAGGAACTTGTACGTAAAATAACCCATGGCAAGTATCAAGAGTATAGCTGTAGGTTGATTATAGAGATTAGATTGTTAAACTCATAAGGGACATGTCTTCGTTCATAACAGTTCGTATATGACATTAAGCTAAGTGATACAGTTAATGACAATGACTCTACGAAAATGTTTCGAGTGTCAATAAGTGACATAGTGACATAGTGAAATAATTAAGCAGGGAAACTAAAATGATTGCCTTGGTAACCCTCTGCTTATCCCAAGAGCATGATCCTTCTCAATAGCTACTTGTTCATCGACTCATATAAGGGAAGTGTGAAAGCGGTGCTGCTCCACGATGGGAACAAGAAACCCTCGTTCTTGTAGGGCATTTGGTGCACATGAAAGAGTGTTATGGGAACATGCAGGCACTCCTAGCTGCCATAAAGTACAAAGATTACAACTGGAAAATATGTGGGAGCTTGAAAGTCTTCGGCATGCTGATGGAAATGCAGTTCGGATTCACGAAATACTATTGTCTGTTATGACTTTTAGATAGTCGAGCAACTTCCAGGTATTATATGGAGTCGAACTAGCCTCACTGAAGATCCTATGAGCCAGGAACTTCGAGTGTCCAGGATAAACCTCTGGTTGATTTACAAGATGTTTTTCCTCCGCTCCACGTACCGCTTGGTCTCATGAAGCAATTTATGAAAACACTAGCCAAGAGAGACTCGAAAGGATTCGAGTATATGCTGGAAATTTTTTCTAAAGAACACTGAGGCTAAGTTGAAAGAAGGCATCTATGTCTGTCATTTAGATAAAGGAAATCCTGAAAGACCACAGTTTCAGCACACATGGTGATGACTTGGAGCTAGAAACCTGAAACTCTTTCGATTGGGTATGTGAAAACTTCTCGGGAAACATAACATATCCATATTTTGAAGGAGATGTGAAAAGACTTCTGAAATCCTATGCTGCTATGGGATGTAGGATGTCGCTCAAGGTTCATATCCTCCATTCACATCTGGAATTTTTTGCGGAGAGTCTTGGCGCAGTGCCTGACGAGCGGGGAGAGTGCTTCCGTCAGGACTTCAGCAAGTTGGAGCATCGATACCAGGATGTCTGGAATGAAGGAATGCTTGCACATTGCTGTTGGGCACTATACGAACCTGAGTCAGAGCACCACAGGAGGTCCAAAGCTCAGCGCTTTTAGTTTGTGAAGATCGCCGTAGAAGGTTAAAAGATCAACGTTATTAGCATTCCTTCTGAATGGTATATTCTACCTAGGAATACTGAATTTCTGCAATAAAAAGTTTGAATTAGTGCAAGTCTTATCATTTTGCCTTCGCTCATGCATCATGTAGCTGCAGTTGAACAGAAGAAGTATGTATCCGTAAGAAAATTGGACGAGACGTGTTGTACTGAAACATACTAGAAATCTGTAATCTGCATCGGAAATACGTCTAGAAAATTTACACTGCGTCCTTAGTGAGAAAAAGAAATCAGTTTTGTAGACCAGTGCTATGCTATGCTTCACTGAATCTGTCGTAATTGCTAATACTCAGAACTTTGATCTGTCCCTAGGGAATTTTCAAGCACATTCTATTATACAAAAAGATCATAATGAAAGCATGATCAAGAAACTGAAAACTTCAAAAAAAATCTCGAGCACACATCTTTTCAACCAGGCGCGCGCGCACGCACACACACACACACACACACACACACACACACACACCACTTTCTCTTAAACAGTCGGGCCAGTGTGTAGTCGAGAAAGGCAGAGGACAGACGGAATTTTTGTGGTGGTGTTGGGATGTAAAAAACATTACGTATTGTTTGTACCTAATGAGGAGGTGTGTCTCCGTGAAACATGTTGTGCCTCATGTATGAAATAACTAAATGTTAAGTAAAATCATATGCACTCCTACTGAATTACTGAAGCCCGGGGTAGCAATGCTGTTTCCTGTTGGGCGGGGTAGCAACAAGAATGAATGAAGGCAAGCAGGAGTGGTGCGAGTATGTGATAAAGTGTAGGAAAGTAAACTCTAGATTGATATGGGTAACACTGAAAGTGGATGGAGAGAGATGGGTGATTATTGGTGCATATACACCTGGGCATAAGAAGAAAGATCATGAGAGGCAAGTGTTTTGGGAGCAGCAGAGTGAGTGTGTTAGTAGTTTTGATGCACGAGACCGGGTTATAGTGATGGTTGATTTGAATGCAAAGGTGAGTAATGTGGCAGTTGAGGGAATAATTGGTGTATACGGGGTGTTCAGTTTTGTAAATGGAAATGGTGAAGAGCTTGTAGATTTCTGTGCTCAAAAAACGACTGGTAATTGGGAATACCTTGTTTAAAGAGAGAGATATACATAAGTATACGTATGTAAGTAGGAGAGATGACCAGAGAGCGTTATTGGATTAGGTTTTCATTGATAGGTGCGCGAAAGAGAGACTTTTGGATGTTAATGTGCTGAGAGGTGCAACTGGAGGGATGTATGATCATTATCTTGTGGAGGCGAAGGTGAAGATTTGTAGAGGATTTCAGAAAAGACGAGGGAATGTTGTGGTGAAAAGAGTGGTGAGAGTAAGTGAGCTTGGGAAAGAGGCTTGTGTGAGGAAGTACTAGGAGAGACTGCGTACAGAATAGAAAAAGGTGAGAACAAAGGACGTAAGGGGAGTCGGGGAGGAATGGAATGTATTTAAGGAAGCAGTGATGGCTTGCACAAAGGGTGCTTATGGCACGAGATGCGTGGGAGTTGCGCAGATTAGAAAGGGTAGTGATTGGTAGAATGAAGAAGTAAGATTATTAGTGAAAGAGAAGAGAGAGGCATTTAGACGAGTTTTGCAAGGAAATAGTGCAAATGACTGAGACATGTGTGAAAGAAAGAGAGGAGATCAAGAGAAACGTGCAAGAGGTGAAAAAGAGGGCAAGGGGAGTTGGGTTGAGAGAGTATCATTAACCTTTGGGGAAGATGAAAAGATGTTTTGGAAGGAGGTAAATAAAGTGCTTAAGATAAGAGAACAAATGGGAACATCAGTGGTAGGTGATCACAAGTAGTGGTGATGTTAGAAGGAGTTGGAGTGAGTGTTTTGAAGGTTTCTTGAATGTGTTAGATGATAGAGTGGCAGATATAGGGTGTTTTGGTAGAGGTGGTGTGCCAAGTGATGGAGTTAAGGAGAATGATTTGGTAAACAGAGAAGAGGTAGTAAAAGCTTTGCAGAAGATGAAAGCTGGCAAGGCAGCAGTTTTGGATAGCATTGCAGTGGAGAAGAGGGTGCCTGTGTAGTTGACCGCTTGGTAAGGATATCTGATGTATGTATGACTCATGGCGAGGTCCCTAAAGATTGGCGGAATGCATGCATAGTGCCATTGTACAGAGGCAAAGGGGTTAAAGGTGGGTACTCAAATTACAGAGGTATAAGTTTGTTGAGTATTTCTGGGAAATTATATGGGAGGGTATTGATTGAGAGGGTGAAGGCATGTGCAGAGCATCAGACTGGGGAAGAGCAGTGTGGTTTCAGAAGTGGTGGAGGATGTATGGATCAGTTGTTTGCTTTGAAGAATGTTTGTGAGAAATACTCAGAAAACAAATGGATCTGTATGTAGCATCTATGGATCTGGAGAAAGCATATGATAAAGTTGATAGAGATGCTCTGTGAAAAGTATTAACAATATATGTTGTGGCAGACAAGTTGTTAGAAGCAGTGAAAAGTTTTTATCAAGGATGTAAGGGATGTGTACGAGGAGGAAAAGAGGACTGTTTTCTCAGTGAAAGTCGATTTGCGGCAGGGGTGCAAGAAGTCTCCATGGTTGTTTAAGGTGTTTATGAATTGGGTTGTTAGGGAGGTAAATGCAAGAGTTTTCGAGATGGTGGCAAGTATGCAGTCTCTTGTGGATGAGAGGGCTTTTGAAATGCTTCAGTTGTTATTCACTGATGATACATCGCTGGTGGCTGATTCGTTTGAGAAACTGCAGAAGCTGGTGACTGAGTTTGGTAAAGTGTGTGAAAGAAGAAAGCTGAGAGTGAATGTGAATAAGAGCAAGGTTATTAGGTACAGTAGGGTTGAGGGACAAGTCAAATGGGAGGTAAGTTTGAATGAAGAAAAACTGGAGGAGGTGAAGTATTTTAGATATCTGGTAGTGGATTTGGCAGCAGATGGAACCATGGAAGCAGAAGTGAATCATAGGGTGGGGGAGGGGGCGAAAGTTCTGGGAGTGTTGAAAAATGTGTGGAAGTCGAGAACATTATCTCGGAATGCAAAAACAGGTATGTTTGAAGGAATTGTGGTTCCAACAATGTTATATGGTTGCGAGGCGTGGTCTATAGATAGAGTAGTGCGGATAAGGGTGGATGTGTTGGAAATGAGATGTTTGAGAACAATATGTTTTGTGAGGAGGTTTGATCGAGTAAGCAATTAAAGGGTAAGAGAGCTGTGTGGTAATAGAAAGAGTGCGGTTGAGAGAGCAGAAGAGGGTGTTTTGAAATGGTTTGGTCACATGGAGAGAATGAGTGAGGAAAGATTGACAAAGAGGATTAATGTGTCAGAGGTGTAGGGAACGAGAAGTGGGACACCAAATTGGAGGTGGAAAGATGGAGTGAAAAAGATTATTAGTGATCGGGGACTGGACATGCAGGAGGGTGAAAGGCGTTCAAGGAATAGAGTGAATTGGAATGATGTGCTATAACGGGGCCGACGTGCTGTCAATGGATCGAAATAGGACATGTGAAACGTCTTGGGTAATCCATAGAAAGGTTTGTAGGGCCTGCATGTGGAAAGGGACTGTGGTTTCGGTGCATTTTACATTACAGCTAGAGACTGAGTGTGAACGAATGTGGCCTTTGTTGCCTTTCGTGGCGCTACTTCGCGCGCATGCGTGGGGAGGGGGCTGTCATTTCATGTGTGGCGGGGTAGCGACGGGAATGAGTGAAGACAGCAAGTATGAATTATGTACATGTGTATGTATGTATATGTCTGTGTATGTATACATATATGTATACGTTGAAATATATAAATATGTTTATGTGCATGTATATGCATGTGTATGTGGGTGGGCTGGGCCATTCTTTCGACTGTTTTCTTGCGCTACCTCGCTAATGCGGGAGACAGCGACAAAGTGTTTGTGTGTTTGTATATAAAACTTAATTATATACTGGTCATATATAACTGATGGCAACAATCACCACTAAGAGCACCCAAGGCAACGATATGATAGAATAATAAGGGAAACCCTTGGACTATCATGGCGCAAAAGCTCTTCTCTTTGTCCAGCTTGAGACGTCGTTGATGTAACCGTTGTAAAGGAGTACCTGTAAGCAATCGTTGAGGGTCGTTGTGGATGAGCAGGCTCTTCTCTTGATGTATTAGCTCATTTTTGGACTCATACATTGCCCTTATGTGGTATAACTTCTTTTGATACCATTGATGATGACTTAAAAGTTGTGTTGTTCCTGCACTAAGTCATGTGATTACTGTAACGTTTTGCATTAATCATTTTCATAAGAGTTTCCTAATGTTTCTCATCATTTGTCGAAAGATTTTCAATTCAGTGGATACAAACCTGTGGTCTGAATCTCATGATACAAGTGATGTACCTTTCATCTCCTCAGAAATAAGAATATCATTATTAATTGACTGGTCAATCACAGCTCAGTCACAGCTCAGTCAGTATATGCTAGGTAAGTGGAGTTCCATTTTGCTACGTCCATTTCTGACTCTAATAATGATTTTGATAGGTGTTCAGTACTGACAGTCGGTTTCCCATATGATCGTAACGAGATGTTTTCCCCTCCCAATTTCTTTTACTTTCTGTTTTGTGTCAAGTGTCATCATAGTTATTTTCTCTGTGATATTATGCATCTCCTCCTCCTTTGATACCTGAAAGAAAACGAGATTTGTTATGTATCCATCGCAAAGTTGTCACCCTACCCCTGTTCTACAGCTATAACTTTGACCTTTGCTTTAATATGTTGTTGGCTTGTATTCTCACTAGTAGGGCTTGGACCCGTAGCATTCTCTTAGCTGCTGCTTTCTCTGTGGAAATTCCCCACACGTGGATTGGCCGTTGTGATATCTCAATAATTTTTTCTCTTTCTCTCTTTTGAACTGCAAAGTTTTGGATTTCTCTTCCCTATTTCGTCTTTCCTTCTTTCTACGCCTATTAAACCTTTAATGGTCAAGTCTGAAAAGACTTAAGGATTTATATTATTTTTACTAATTTCCATGTACTCCATGTTTATTCCACCAGTGATGGTCATTATTAGGCATGTTTCAGCCCACGCAAGGTTTGATACTATGGTAAAAATGGTAAATAATTATGATAAGCCTTATCGACATGCGCCTTCTATGTTCTCCGAACTTCACTGTTAAACTTAGTGTTCTCTAAAATTTCAAGTGTTCCACCCTTTCACCCACTTCCTTCCTCAGCAAAAAAGAACGCCATGTATTGTATCAACTTTGTCTTTCTATGATAACTGATAATCATCATGTATGATCTTAGTTCCCTCTTCAGATTATCTTCTTTCATATAGTCTAGCAATTTGGAAGGTCCTAATGATCCAATACCCTCCTCCTTCCCCTTCATTGTAACCATATATATTGTGACAGTGTGTAGTAATTTTTTTGTTTGATGAAATTTTCAAAATGTCCATATTCTTAGTTTCGAGTCTTATATACATGTAACTGAATCTAATTTTTTGAGGGGTCATCGTACATTTCTTGAGGAAATCATCATATGTCATCGGTTTGCTAAACGTGTCAAGATAATAATTGACAATGGATGTATCATGTGAAAAAGGCTACAATGACTACATATATCTAACCCTCTCAGACTCAGTCTTAATCACTTACTTCTCAGTAACTTGCGTCAAACCTTCAAGGACTGAAGGACCGAGGTACATTAGATCCGCCAGCCTCTCTAATGTCCTTAGTCCAGACTCTCTGAAGTACTTCTGCCACTCTTTCCCAAACGGAGGCATTGTGACTCTGTGAAATATCATTACGTTTGGCTCACTAGCACAGAATATTTACATTATCGCGTAAATGCAAAAAAAGAAAGATAAAATCTATATCATTGATAGATATCGCTCTTACCTGTCGACTTGATTGACGAGTTCCTCCACAGTCTCAGGACGAGGTGGGTACTTGGGAAGTGTAAGAGCGGCGGTGAGGTTGCCACGGTAAGCTGTCCCAAAGATAAAGATGAAGACCAGCCAAGCTGACATCAGTATTCGGCTTGGACTATCGCGTGGTAGCCACGATGAGAGATTCTGGCCTGTAAATGTCCCAAATATCTCTTGAATCATCGCCCCAATACCTCTGCTGTTACGGTGATAACTAAATTCACCTGATACCATGACGTTTCCACCCAGTTGGACTTCATGACTACGCCACCTGCGCATCTTGCTAATCTAGAAAAGATAAGTGGTATGTTTCATTTATGAAAAATACACGTAGATAACTTTAAGATTTATATGAAGTACCCTTGACCTTGAAACTTACCCATCAATATATCCTTAGCATATCCTAGCAAGATGACTGTACAGAAAGCAATCTACTTTATACTTCTGTTCCAGCAGAATTACTCAAAATATCCTGCAAGCGAATACTCTTTAAGCTCATGTACTCTATCTTATCCCAGCAACCAAACATGGTCACTCTTTATCCCATCTTTTCTTTGATTCTCACCATCTACGTGTGAGAGGTTATATATATGTATATATATATATATCTTTTTTTCTTTTCTTTTAAACTATTCGCCATTTTCCGCGTTAGCGAGGTAGCGTTAAGAACAGAGGACTGGGCCTTTTTTGGAATATCCTCACCTGGCCCCCTCTGTTCCTTCTTTTGGAAAATTAAAAAAAAAAACGAGAGGGGAGGATTTCCAGCCCCTCGCTCCCTCCCCTTTTAGTCGCCTTCTACGACACGCAGGGAATACGTGGGAAGTATTCTTAATCCCCTATCCCCAGGGATAATATATATATATATATATATATATATATATATATATATATATATATATATATATATATATATATATATATATATATATATATATATATATATATATACATATATATATATATATATATATATATATATATATATATATATATATATATATATATATATATATATATATATATATTTTTTTTTTTTTTTTTTTTTTTGCTTTGTCACTGTCTCCCGCGTTTGCGAGGTAGCGCAAGGAAACAGACGAAAGAAATGGCCCAACCCACCCCCATACACATGTATATACATACGTCCACACACACAAATATACATACCTACACAGCTTTCCATGGTTTACCCCAGACGTTTCACATGCCTTGATTCAATCCACTGACAGCACGTCAACCCCGGTATACCACATCGCTCCAATTCACTCTATTCCTTGCCCTCCTTTCACCCTCCTGCATGTTCAGGCCCCGATCACACAAAATCTTTTTCACTCCATCTTTCCACCTCCAATTTGGTCTCCCTCTTCTCCTCGTTCCCTCCACCTCCGACACATATATCCTCTTGGTCAATCTTTCCTCACTCATTCTCTCCATGTGCCCAAACCATTTCAAAACACCCTCTTCTGCTCTCTCAACCACGCTCTTTTTATTTCCACACATCTCTCTTACCCTTACGTTACTTACTCGATCAAACCACCTCACACCACACACTGTCCTCAAACATCTCATTTCCAGCACATCCACCCTCCTGCGCACAACTCTATCCATAGCCCACGCCTCGCAACCATACAACATTGTTGGAACCACTATTCCTTCAAACATACCCATTTTTGCTTTCCGAGATAATGTTCTCGACTTCCACACATTCTTCAAGGCTCCCAGAATTTTCGCCCCCTCCCCCACCCTATGATCCACTTCCGCTTCCACGGTTCCATCCGCTGCCAGATACACACCCAGATATCTAAAACACTTCACTTCCTCCAGTTTTTCTCCATTCAAACTCACCTCCCAATTGACTTGACCCTCAACCCTACTATACCTAATAACCTTGCTCTTATTCACATTTACTCTTAACTTTCTTCTTTCACACACTTTACCAAACTCAGTCACCAGCTTCTGCAGTTTCTCACATGAATCAGCCACCAGCGCTGTATCACCAGCGAACAACAACTGACTCACTTCCCAAGCTCTCTCATCCCCAACAGACTTCATACTTGCCCCTCTTTCCAAAACTCTTGCATTCACCTCCCTAACAACCCCATCCATAAACAAATTAAACAATCATGGAGACATCACACACCCCTGCCGCAAACTTACATTCACTGAGAACCAATCACTTTCCTCTCTTCCTACACGTACACATGCCTTACATCCTCGATTAAAACTTTTCACTGCTTCTAACAACTTGCCTCCCACACCATATATTCTTAATACCTTCCACAGAGCATCTCTATCAACTCTATCATATGCCTTCTCCAGATCCATAAATGCTACATACAAATCCATTTGCTTTTCTAAGTATTTCTCACATACATTCTTCAAAGCAAACACCTGATATATATATATATATATATATATATATATATATATATATATATATATATATATATATATATATATATATATATATATATATATATATATATATATATCCCTGGGGATAGGGGAGAAAGAATACTTCCCACGTATTCCCTGCGTGTCGTAGAAGGGAAGGGAGCGGGGGGCTGGAAATCCTCCCCTCTCGGTTTTTTTTTTTTTTTTTTTTTTTCCAAAAGAAGGAACAGAGAAGGGGGCCAGGTGAGGATGTTCCCTCAAAGGCGCAGTCCTCTGTTCTTAACGCTACCTCGCTATCGCGGGAAATGGCGAATAGTATGAAAAAAAAAAAAAGTATATATATATATATATATATATATATATATGTATATATATATATATATATATATATATATATATATATATATATATATATATATATATATATATATATATATATATATATATATATATATATATATATATATATCCTTCCTTCTTTTGGAAAAAAAAAAAAAAAAGAAGGAACAGAGAAGGGGGCCAGGTGAGGATATTCCCTCAAAGGCCCAGTCCTCTGTTCTTAGCGCTACCTCGCTAATGCGGGAAATGGCGAATAGTATGAAAAAAAAAAAAAAAAAAAAAAAAAAAAAAATATATATATATATATATGAGTGTGTGTGTGTGTGTGTGTGTGTGTGTGTGTGTGTGTGTGTTTGTGTGCGTGCGTGCGTGCGTGCGAACTATGTATGTATGCATGTTTGCTTTTGCTTCTGTAGTTTTCCATGTGTATGTATCACATTATATTTCCAAGATTTGCAAATGATGCTGGTGTTATGGTGCATCTAGAGTTCAGGAAGATATATTCATTTTATTGAATATAACAAAGTGAAAGGTGAAGCAATTGTTTAGAAATCTAAACCTTATTTCTGAACTTGTGATAGATATTAAGCTCTGACAGCCATCAGAGAAAGGGCTATTGACTAAAAACACATTCACTTTAAACATATCTCAAGCAAAAGTTTAATAATAATGGTCATCACCACTTCAACATCCACCCATTACCATGTACATGAGGCCAGGCATCAGCAGGAGCGCCGCCAGAGTGGAGGCCCACACCTCGTCAGCCAGAGGGTAGTACAGGCTCTGCCACTGAGGCTTGAGCACAGGCTTAGCCAACCCGAAGCCAAAGGATGTAAAAGTGTAGGCATATGTAAAGTCGTATCGTTCTGCTCGAGTTTGCAACAAGACGTGGTATATAACCAACATGAAGGAATTTCGCTCCACAACTTTGTCTGCTGCCTGTGAAAATAGTAGAACAGAATTATCACATAAACTGGAATGTATTTAGATGTAATAAAACTATTGGCAAAAAGTAATTGGAAGCCTCTTACATAGCTTCATGATGTTTGTCAGAGAGATTAAGAAATAGCATGATGTAATATAGTTAGTGAGTATCTCTAAAGGAAATTATATATGCAATATATATTGACACATTCGATGATATAATTCCACATAACGAAAGAAAAATTCAACACCTAAATTACCAATATGTATTTGATACCTTTTGGAGCATTAGCATCACACAGTATTTTTTCTTGCTTTTATATACTCTTAAATATATATTGAAATGTAATACTACAAAGTCGCCACAACTTAGATTGATCATTTTCTTATATCAAGTCGTTTTTCAAACATTAAGAAATATGTCATTAAAAACCAATTTAACAAATGTTAAATCATGGAGAGCTGGAAAAAGAAAGTAAGCTTTCTAAAAGACTAAAATCATAATACATAGAGAATGCCACCAACTGTTTAAATACAGTCATACTAAAATTACCAGAGCATAAAAGGCCTACAATTCTTTAAGTGAAAAATACAGTAAAAGGAATATGGACTCGAATACACTGTAAAAAAAAATAGTTTTAATTCACTCATGTACGGTATCATTATATATATATATATATATATATATATATATATATATATATATATATATATATATATATATATATATATATATATATATATATATATATATATATATATATATATATATATATATATATATATATTTTCCAAAAGAAGGAACAGAGAAGGGGGCCAGGTGAGGATATTCCCTCTAAAGCCCAGTCCTCTGTTGATAACGCTACCTCGCTAATGCGGGAAATGGCGAATAGTACGAAAGAAAAAAGAATATATATATATATATATATATATATATATATATATATATATATATATATATATATATATATATATATATATATATATATATCCCTGGGGATAGGGGTGAAAGAATACTTCCCACGCATTCCTCACGTGTCGTAGAAGGCGACTAAAGGGGATGGGAGCGGAGGGCCAGAAACCCTCCCTTCCTTGTATTTAACTTTCTAAAAGGGGAAACAGAAGAAGGAGCCACGCGGGGAGTCCTCATCCTCCTCGAAGGCTCAGATTGGGGTGTCTAAATGTGTGTGGATGTAACCAAGATGAGAAAAAAGGAGAGATAGGTAGTATGTTTGAGGAAAGGAACCTAGATGTTTTGACTCTGAGTGAAACGAAGCTCAAGGGTAAAGGGGAGGAGTGGTTTGGGAATGTCTTGGGAGTAAAGTCAGGGGTTAGTGAGAGGACAAGAGCAAGGGAAGGAGTAGCACTACTCCTGAAACAGGAGTTGTGGGAGTATGTGATAGAATGTAAGAAAGTAAATTCAAGATTGATATGGGTAAAACTGAAAGCTGATGGAGAGAGATGGGTGATTATTGGTGCATATGCACCTGGGCATGAGAAGAAAGATCATGAGAGGCAAGTGTTTTGGGAGCAGTTGAATGAGTGTGTTAGTGGTTTTGATGCACAAGACCGGGTTATAGTGATGGGTGATTTGAATGCAAAGTTGAGTAATGTGGCAGTTGAGGGAATAATTGGTATACATGGGGTGTTCAGTGTTGTAAATGGAAATGGTGAAGAGCTTGTAGATTTATGTGCTGAAAAAGGGCTGGTGATTGGGAATACCTGTTTAAAAAGCGAGATATACTTAAGTATACGTATGTAAGTAGGAGACATGGCCAGAGAGCGTTATTGGATTACGTGTTAATTGACAGGCGCGCGAAAGAGAGACTCTTGGATGTTAATGTGCTGAGAGGTGCAACTGGAGGAATGTCTGATCATTATCTTGTGGAGGCTAAGGTGAAGATTTGTATGGGTTTTCAGAAAAGAAGAGGGAATGTTGGGGTTAAGAGAGTAGTGAGAGTAAGTGAGCTTGGGAAGGAGACTTGTGCGAGGAAGTACCAGGAGAGACTGAGAACAGAATGGAAACAGGTGAGAACAAAGGAGATAAGGGGAGTCGGGAAGGAATGGGAGGTATTTACGGAAGCAGTGATGGCTTGCGCAAAAGATGCTTGTGGCATGAGAAGCGTGGGAGGTGGGTTAATTAGAAAGGGTAGTGAGTGGTGGGATGAAGAAGTAGGATTATTAGTGAAAGAGAAGAGAGAGGCATTTGGACGATTTTTCCAGGGAAAAAATGCAATTGAGTGGAAGATGTATAAAAGAAAGAGATAGGAGGTCAAGAGAAAGGTGCAAGAGGTGAAAAAGAGGGCAAATGAGAGTTGGGGTGAGAGGGTATCATTAAATTTTAGGGAGAATAAAAAGATGTTTTGGAAGGAGGTTAATAAAGTGCGTAAGACAAGGGAGCAAATGGGAACTTCAGTGAAGGGGGCAAATGGTGAGGTGATAACAAGTAGTGGTGATGTGAGGAGATGGAGTGAGTGTTTTGAAAGTTTGTTGAATGTGTTTGATGATACAGTGGCAGATATAGGGTGTTTTGGTCGATGTGGTGTGCAAAGTGAGAGGGTTAGGGAAAATGGTTTGGTAAATAGAGAGGAGGTAGTAAAGCTTTGCGGAAGATGAAAGCCGGCAAGGCAGCAGGTTTGGATGGTATTGCAGTGGAATTGATTTAAAAAGGGGGTGACTGTATTGTGACTGGTTAGTAAGGTTATTTAATGTAAGTATGATTCATGGTCAGGTGCCTGAGGATTGGCGGAATGCGTGCATAGTGCCATTGTATAAAGGCAAAGGGAATGAGAGTGAGTGCTCAAATTACAGAGGTATAAGTTTGTTGAGTATTCCTGGAAAATTATATGGGAGGGTATTGATTGAGAGGGTGAAGGCATGTACAGAGCATCAGATTGGGGAAGAGCAGTGTGGTTTCAGAAGTGGTAGAGGATGTGTGGATCAGGTGTTTGCTTTGAAGAATGTATGAGAGAAATACTTAGAAAAGCAAATGGATTTGTATGTAGCATTTATGGATCTCCAGAAGTCATATGATAGAGTTGATAGAGATGTTCTGTGGAAGGTATTAAGAATATATGGTGTGGGAGGCAAGTTGTTAGAAGCAGTGAAAAGTTTTTATCCAGGATGTTACGCATGTGTACGTGTAGGAGGAGAGGAAAGTGATTGGTTCTCAGTGAATGTAGGTTTGCGGCAGGGGTGTGTGATGTCTCCATGGTTGTTTAATTTGTTTATGGATGGGGTTGTTAGGGAGGTGAATCCAAGAGTTTTGGAAAGAGGGGCAAGTATGCAGTCTGTTGTGGATGAGAGAGCATGGGAAGTGAGTCAGTTGTTGTTCGCTGATGATACAGCACTGGTGGCTGATTTGGGTGAGAATCTGCAGAAGCTATTGAGAGAGAAAAAAGCTAATAGTAAATGTGAATGACAGAAAGGTTATTCGGTACAGTAGGGTTGAGGGTCAAGTCAATTGGGAGGTAAGTTTGAATGGAGAAAAAGTGGAGGAAGTAATGTGTTTTAGATATCTGGAAGGGGATCTGGCAGCGGATGGAACCATGCAGGCGGAAGTGAATCATAGGGTGAGGGAGGGGGCGAAAATTCTGGGAGCCTTGAAAAATGTTTGGAAGTCGAGACATTATCTCCGAAAGCAAAAATGGCTATGTTTGAAGGAATAGTGGTTCCAACAATGTTGTGTTATTGCGAGGCGTGGGATATGGATAGAGTTGAGCGCAGGAGGGTTGATGTGCTGGAAGTGAGATGTTTGAGGACAATATGCTGTGTGAGGTGGTTTGATCGAGTAAGTAATGTAAGGGTAAGAGAGATGTGGGGAAATAAAAAGAGTGTGGTTGAGAGAGCAGAAGAGGGTGTTTTGAAATGGTTTGGTCACATGGAGAGAATGAGTGAGGAAAGATTGACCAAGAGGATATATGTGTCAGAGGAGAAGTGGGAGACCAAATTGGAGGTGGAAAGATGGAGTGAAAAAGATTTTGAGTGATCGGTGCCTGAACATGCAGGAGGGTGAAAGGCGTGCAAGGAATTGAGTGAATTGGACGATGTGTTATACCGGGGTCGACGTGCTGTCAATGGATTGAACCAGGGAATGTGAAGCGTCTGGGGTAAACCATGGAAAGTTCTGTCGGGCCTGGATGTGGAAAGGGAGCTGTGGTTTCGGTGCATCATTACATGACAGCTAGAGACTGAGTGTGAACGAATGGGGCCTTTGTTGTCTTTCCTAGCAATACCTCGCACACATGAGGGGGGAGGGGGTTTTTATTCCATTTGTGGCGAGGTGGCGATGGGAATAAATAAAGGCAGACAGTATGAATTATGTGCATGTGTATATATGTATATGTCTGTGTGTGTATATATACGTGTACATTGAGATGTATAGGTATGTATATCCATGTGTATGTGGGTGGGTAGGGCCATTCTTTCGTCTGTTTCCTTGCGCTACCTCGCTAACGCGGGAGACAGCGACAAAGCAAAATAAGATGAATAAAATAATATATATATATATATATATATATATATATATATATATATATATATATATATATATATATATATCTTTCTTTTTCTTTCATACTATTCGCCATCTCCCCCATTAGCGAGGTAGCGTTGAGAACAGAAGACTGGTCCCTTGAGGGAATATCCTCACCTGGGCCCCTTCTCTGTTCCCTCTTTTGGAAAATTAAAAAAAAAAGTGAGAGGGGAGGATTTCCAGCCCCCCGCTCCCTCCCCTTTTAGTCGCCTTCTACGACACGCAGGGAATACGTGGGAAGTAATCTTTCTCCCCTATCCCCAGGGATAATATATATATATATATATATATATATATATATATATATATATATATATATATATATATATATATATATATATATATATATATATATATATATATATATATATATATATATATATATATATATATATATATATATATATATATATATATATATATATATATATATATATATATATATATATATTAAAAAAGGAGGTGACTCTTGTTGACTGCTTGGTAAGGTTATTCAATGTATGCATGACCCATGGTGAGGTTTCTGAGGATTAGCGGAATGCTTGCATAGCACCATTGTACAAAGGCAAAGGGAATAAAAGTGAGTGCTTAATTACAGAGGTGTAACATTGTTGATTATTCATGGGAAATTATATGGAGGGCTATTCATTGAGAGGGTGAAAGCATGTACAAAGAATCAGGTTGGGGAAGAGCAGCGTGGTTTCAGAAGTGGTAAAGGGTGTGTGGATCAGGTGTTTGTTTTGAAAAATGTATCTGAGAAATACAAATGAAAGCAAATGGAATTGTATGGATCTGGAGAAGGCATGTGATAGAGTTGATAGAGATGCTCTGTGCAAGAAATTAAGAATATATTGTGTTGGAGACAAGTTTTTAGAAGCAGTGAAAAGTTTTTATCGAGGATGTAAGGCATGTGTACAAGTAGGAGGAGAGGAAAGTGATTGGTTCTACGTGAATTCTGTTTACGACAGGTCTGCGTGATGTCTCCATGATAGTTTAATTTGTTTACGGATGTTGTTAAGGATGTGGATGCAAGAATTTTGGGAAGAGGGGGAAGTATGCACTCTAATTTGGATGAGAGAGCTTGGGAAGTAAGTCAGTTGTTGTTCGCTGATGATACAGCGCTGGTGGCTGATTCATGTGAGAAACTGCAGAAGCTGGTGACTAAGTTTGGTAAAGCGTATGTAAAGAAGAATGCTAAGAGTAAATTTGAATAAGAGCAAAGTTATTACGTACAGTATGGTTGAGGGACAAGTAAACTGGGAGGTAAATTTGAATTGAGAAAAACTTGAGGAAATGAAGTGTTTTAGATATCTGGGAGTGCATTTGGCAGCCGATGGAACCATGGAGACGGAAGTGAATCATAGGGTGGGGGAGGGGGGAAAGTCCTATGAGCGTTGAAAAATGTGTGGAAGTCGAGATCGATATCTTGGAAAGCAAAAATGGGTATGTTTGAAGGAATAGTGGTTCCAACAATGTTATATGGTTGCGAGGTGTGGCTATAGACAGAGTTTTGCGGAGGAGGGTAGATGTTATGGAAATGAGATGCTTGAGTACAATATGTGGTGTGAGGTGGTTTGATTGAATAATTAATGAAAGGGTAAGAGAGATGTGTGGTATTGATAAGAGTGTAATTGAGAGAGCAAAAGAGGATGTTTTGGAATGGTTTGGTCACATGGAGAAAATGAATGAGAAAGATTGACAAAGTGTATATATTTGTCAGAGGTGGAGGGAATGAGGAGAAGTGGGATACCAAATTGGAGGTGGAAAGATGGAATGAGAAAGATTTTGAGTGATCGCGGCCTGAACATGCAGGAGGGAGAAAGGCGTGCGAGGAATAGAGTGAATTTGAACGATTTTTTATACCGGGGTCGACCTACTGTCAATGGATTCAAGCAGGGCATGTGAAACGTCTAGGATAAACCATGGAAAGTTTTGTGGGGCCTGGATGTCTAAAGGGAACTGTGGTATCGGTGCATTATATATGAGAGCTAGAGACTGAGCGTGAACGAATGTGGCCTTTGTTGTCTTTTCCTAGCGCTACTTCGCGCACATGCAGGGGGAGGGGGTTGTCATTTCATATGTAGCGGGGTTGCGACGTAAATGAATAAAGGCAGGCAGTATGAATTATGTACATGTGTATATAAGTATATGTCTGCGTGTGTATATATACGTATACTTTGAGATGTACAGGTATGTATATATGCGTTTGTGGACGTGTATGTATATACATGTTTATGTGGGTGGGTTGGACCATCCTTTCGTTTCTTTCCTTGCGCTGCCTTGCTAACGCGGGAAACAGCGACAAAAACATGTATACACACAGATATAAACATATATACACATGTACATAATTCATAGTGTCTCCCTTTATTCATTCTCGTCACCACCACGCCACACATGAAATGCAAAAACCCCTCCCCACAAATATGCCTGAGGTAGCGCTAGGAAAAGACAGCAAAGGTCATATTTGTTCACACTTAGTCTTTAGCATGTTTAATACACCGAAAAAACAGCTCCCTTTCCACATCCAGGCCCCACAAAACTTTCCATGGTTTACCCCAAACGCTTCATATGCCCTGGCTCAATCCATTGACAGCACGTCGACCCAGGTATACCACATCGTTCCAATTCAATCTATTCCTTGCACGCCTTTCTCCCTCCTGCATGTTCAGGCTCCGATCACTCAAAATCTATCTCACTCCATCTTTCCACCTCCAATCTGGTCTCCCACTTCTCGTTCCCTCCACGTCTGACACATATATCCTTTTTGTCAATCTTTCTTCACTCATTCTCTCCATGTGACCAAACCATTTCAAAACACTATCTTGTGCTCTTTAAACCACATTCTTTTTATTATCACACATCTCTCTTATCCTTTCATTACTTACTCGGTTAAACCACCTCACACCACATATTGTCCTCAAACATCTCATTTCCAGCACATCCACCTTCCTCTGCAAAAGTTTATCTATAATCCACGCCTCGCAGCCATATAACTTTGTTGGAACCACTATTCCTTCAAACATATCCAGTTTTGCTTTCCAAGAAAACATTCTCGACTTCCACACACTTTTCAACCTTCTCAGAACTTTCCCCCCTACCCTACCCTATCATTCACTTCCGCTGCTATGGTTCCATCCGCTTCCAAACAGACTCCCAGATACCTAAAACACTTCACTTACTCCATGATGATAGAGTGGCCGATATAGGGTGTTTTGGTCGAGGTGTTGTGCAAAGTGAGAGGGTTAGGGAGAATGATTTGGTAAGCAGAGAAGAGGTAGTAAAATCTTTCCGGAAGATGAAAGCCGGCAAGGTAGCGGGTTTGGATGGTATTTCAGTGGAATTCATCAAAAGAGGGGGTGACTGTCTTGTTGAGTGGTTGGTAAGATTATCTAATGTATGTATGACTCATGGTGAGATGCCTGAAGATTGGCGGAATTTTTGCATAGTGCCATTGTACAAAGGCAAAGGGAATAGAAAGTGAGTGCTCAAATTACAGAGGTATACGTTTGTTGAGTATTCCTGGAAAATTATATCGGAGGGTATTGATTAATAGAGTGAAGGCATACACAGAGATGAGATTGAGGTATAGCAGTGTGGTTTCAGAGGTGGTAGAAGATGTGTGTATCAGGTGTTTGCTTTGAAGAATGTATGTGAGAAACACTTACAAAAGCAAATGGATTTGTATGTAGCATTTTAGGATCTGGAGAAGGCATATGATAGAGTTGATGAAGGTGCTCTGTGGAAAGTATTAAGAATATATGGTGTAGGAGGCAAGATGTTAGAAGCAGTGAAAAGTTTTTACTAAGGATCTAAGGCATGTGTACGAGTGGGAAGAGAGGAAAGTGATTGGTTCTCAGTGAATGTTGGTTTGCGAGAGGGGTGCATGATGTCTCCAAAGTTGTTTAATTTGTTTATGATGGGTTGTTAGGGATGTGAATGCAAGAGTTTTGGAAATAGGGGCAAGTATGCAGTCTGTTGTGGATGAGAGAGCTTGGGAAGTGAATCAGTGGTTGTTCGCTGATTATACATCGCTGGTGGCCGATTCGGGTGAGACACTGCAGAAGCTGGTGACTGAGTTTGGCAAAGCGTGTGAAAGAGGAAAGCTGAGAGTAAATGTGAATACAAGCGAGGTTATTAGGTACAGTCGGGTTGAAGGACAAGTCAATTGGGAGGTAAGTTTGTATGGAAAAAACCTGGAGGATGTGAAGTGTTTTAGATATCTGGGAATGGATTTGGCAGTGGATGGAACCATGAAAGCGGAAGTAAATCATAGGGAGGGGGCAAAAGTTCTTGGAGAGTTGAAATATGTGTGGAGGTCGAGAACGTTATCTTGGAAAGCAAAAATGGGTATGTTTGAAGGAATAGTGCTTCCAACAATGTTATATGGTTGCGAGCCGTAGGCTATAGGTAGAGTTGTGCGGAGGAAGGTGGATGTGCTGGAAATGAGATGTTTGAGGACAATATGTGGTGTGAGGTAGTTTGTTCGAGTAGGTAATGAAAGGGTAAGAGAAATGGGTGTTTTTAAATGGTTTGGTCACATGGAGAGAATGGGTGAGGAAAAATTGACAAAGAGGATATATGTGTCAGAGGTGAAGGAAATGAGGAGAAGTGGGAGACCAAATTGGAGATGGAAAGATGGAGTGAAAAAGATTTTGAGTGATCGGGGCCTGAACGTGCAGGAGGGTGAAAGGCGTGCAAAGAATAAAGTGAATTGGAAAGATGTGGTATACCGGGGTCGACGTGCTGTCAATGGATTGAACCAGGGCTGTGAAGCGTCTGTGTTAAACGATTTAAAGTTTTGTGGGGCCTTAATGTGGAGAGGGAGCTGTGGTTTCGGTGCATTATACATGACAGCTAGATATTGAGTTTGAACTAATGTGGCCTTTGTTCTCTTTTCCTAGCGCTACCTTGCACACATGTCGGGGAGGGTTTTTTTCATTTCATGTGTGGCGGGGTGGCGAAAGGTGGAAAGGTGAAGTGAAAAAGATTTTGTGATCCGGGCCTGAACATGCAGTTGATTGAACCGGGGCATGTGAAGCGTCTGTGGTAAACCATGGTAAGTTTTGTGGGTCCTAGATGTGGAGAGGGAACTGTGGTTTCGGTGCAATATACATTACAGCTAGAGACTGAGTGTGAACGAATGTGGCCTTTGTTGTCTCTTACTAGCGCTACCTCGTGCACATGCGGGGGGAGGGGGTTGTCATTTCATGTGTGGCGGAGTGGCGACGGGAATGAATAAGGGCTGACAGTATGAATTATGTACATGTGTATATATGTATATGTATGTCTGTGTGTATATATATATATGTATACGTTTAGATGTATAGGTTTGTATATGTGCGTGTTTGTGGGTGGGTTGGGCCATTCTTTTGTCTGTTTTCTTGCGCTAGCTCGCTAACGCGGGAGACCGCAACAAAGTATAACAAAAATAAAGTAAATAAAATATTAGGGGTTTGGGAGAGAACTGAATATGTTTTTTATTTTAATTGAGCAAAAGAAAATCTCCACAGCGCGTACCCAACAACTGCATTTCTCTACAATGCTTATCCGATCTCATGAAATACGTCTTTGTAAGTTCAATCCTGGTCAAGAATATCGAATGCTTGTCTGTTTAACGTTACCTCTCCTTTTGGTAACAAACAAAAGGTCAACACACTCCGAAGTGATCACCATAAAGTGTCATTTCGGCTCTCAGAATCAAATGTTGTTTGTACCTAGACAGTACATATGTCATAATGATATACAGCCAAAACGAACACTCACCTCTATCCAGCTAGTGACTGGGAGGAAACTGTATGTAAAGTTGAGGGTGTCTGCTATAGTTAGGAACAACATCCCATCAGGTCCCTTGTAGTTTTTGATTCTGGTTCCATCAGTGGCCTTCTCCTCATACTCGATGAAATAGGGTGGCCAGGGCAATCCAGTGACGTTCACCGCCATACCATGAAAGCTAAGTAGAATTGATATTCCTTGATTCTATGTGTATTTGTAACCCAAATACAAAGGTATTTCGTATCGTTTCAAAACGTTTCAGAAAAGCTGTGATGAACTGGACGTGATGCGAACGATCATTGACGAACAATGAAGAAAAGAAATTTTGTCAGGAATGTGACTAGCTTAAGGAGACAGTAAGTAGTAAATGATTACAGGTACTGACTCTCTATGGTGTATGCTATGCTGTTTCTGGTGAAATTTTTTTGATAGTAAGGAAAATAGTTTATTTTTTGCCATGATGAGACCATAAGGTGTTATCGTTAAAAGAAATGATCATATATTCAGTGGGAATGATTCACTACCATTTAACAATTCTGAAATATAAATCATAAACTTAATTATTCAATTTACATTATTTTCCTTTATTAATAATTCTGAAGTATTTTCAAAGTCCAAGCCCTCGATATATGTAGGAAACTTTAAAAAAAAAGCCAAGATGCACGTTTAATCCAACAATTTGAACCCTTATGAATACCTAGAAGTCTCATTTATGCATAATGTAAACTGTGAAAAAAAAAGAAATAGTGATATAAAGGAGTTAAGGTCTTCATATCAATACTTAGCGAATTTCTCTGGAAATAGTTTTTGGTGAGGGAAGTGAACGAGTCCCCGGTCGGGGCTCCAGGAGGCAACAGACACAATTTCTTCTCCTCTCGGACTGTACGGCATGTTGGAGTATACCACACACCTGTGGAGGGAGATTCAGCAACAAGTAAACCTGTCATTTCTTCGCTATTTTCGTCAAGGAAGGATATTTTCCATATACCACCTGCTGATGATATCTGTAGTCAGATAACTACAGTTATCATGATCATTATCTTCTTCAGAATTATTCACGGATGATGGTCGTTCATATCAAAATAATACATTCGATTATATGAACTATATGCATGTTAGAAATATTCACGATAGAAATAACATATTCATAAGATAATAAGATTTAATGAAGAGCTCCAAATCATTACCATCATAATTGATATATATATATATATATATATATATATATATATATATATATATATATATATATATATATATATATATATATATATATATATATATATATATATATATATATATATATATATATATATATATATGAAGAAGTAAGATTATTAGTGAAAGAGAAGAGAGAGGCATTTGGACGATTTTTGCAGGGAAAAAATGCAATTGAGTGGGATATGTATAAAAGAAAGAGACAGGAGGTCAAGAGAAAGGTGCAAGAGGTGAAAAAGAGGGCAAATGAGAGTTTGGGTGAGAGAGTATCATTAAATTTTAGGGAGAATAAAAAGATGTTCTGTTCTGGAAGGAGGTAAATAAAGTGCGTAATACAAGGGAGCAAATGGGAACTTCAGAGAAGGGCGCAAATGGGGAGGTGATAACAAGTAGTGGTGATGTGAGAGGGAGATGGAGTGAGTACTTTGAAGGTTTGTTGAATGTGTTTGATGACAGAGTGGCATATATAGGGTGTTTTGGTCGAGGTGGTGTGCAAAGTGAGAGGGTTAGGGAAAATGATTTGGTAAACAGAGAAGAGGTAGTAGAAGCTTTGCGGAAGATGAAAGCCGGCAAGGCAGCAGGTTTGGATGGTATTGCAGTGGAATTTATTAAAAAAGGGGGTGACTGTATTATTGACTGGTTGGTAAGGTTATTTAATGTATGTATGACTCATGGTGAGGTGCCTGATGATTGGCGGAATGCGTGCATAGTGCCATTGTACAAAGGCAAAGGGGATAAGAGTGAGTGCTCAAATTACAGAGGTATAAGTTTGTTGAGTATTCCTGGTAAATCATATGGGAGGGTATTGACTGAGAGGGTGAAGGCATGTACAGAGCATCAGATTGGGGAAGAGCAGTGTGGTTTCAGAAGTGGTAGAGGATGTGTGGATCAGGTGTTTGCTTTGAAGAATGTATGTGAGAAATACTTAGAAAAGCAAATGGATTTGTATGTAGCATTTATGGATCTGGAGAAGGCATATGATAGAGTTGATAGAGATGCTCTGTGGAAGGTATTAAGAATATATGGTGTGGGAGGCAAGTTGTTAGAAGCAGTGAAAAGTTTTTATCGAGGATGTAAGGCATGTGTACGTGTAGGAAGAGAGGAAAGTGATTGGTTCTCAGTGAATGTAGGTTTGCGGCAGGGGTGTGTGATGTCTCCATGGTTGTTTAATTTGTTTATGGATGGGGTTGTTAGGGAGGTGAATGCAAGAGTTTTGGAAAGAGGGGCAAGTATGAAGTCTGTTGGGGATGAGAGAGCTTGGGAAGTGAGTCAGTTGTTGTTCGCTGATGATACAGCGCTGGTGGCTGATTCATGTGAGAAACTGCAGAAGCTGGTGACTGAGTTTGGTAAAGTGTGTGAAAGAAGAAAGTTAAGAGTAAATGTGAATAAGAGCAAGGTTATCAGGTACAGTAGGGTTGAGGGTCAAGTCAATTGGGAGGTGAGTTTGAATGGAGAAAAACTGGAGGAAGTGGTGTTTTAGATATCTGGGAGTGGATCTGGCAGCGGATGGAACCATGGAAGCGGAAGTGGATCATAGGGTGGGGGAGGGGGCGAAAATTCTGGGAGCCTTGAAGAATGTGTGGAAGTCGAGAACATTATCTCGGAAAGCAAAAATGGGTATGTTTGAAGGAATAGTGGTTCCAACAATGTTGTATGGTTGCGAGGCGTGGGCTATGGATAGAGTTGTGCGCAGGAGGATGGATGTGCTGGAAATGAGATGTTTGAGGACAATGTGTGGTGTGAGGTGGTTTGATCGAGTAAGTAACGTAAGGGTAAGAGAGATGTGTGGAAATAAAAAGAGCGTGGTTGAGAGAGCAGAAGAGGGTGTTTTGAAATGGTTCGGGCACATGGAGAGAATGAGTGAGGAAAGATTGACCAAGAGAATATATGTGTCGGAGGTGGAGGGAACGAGGAGAAGAGGGAGACCAAATTGGAGGTGGAAAGATGGAGTGAAAAAGATTTTGTGTGATCGGGGCCTGAACATGCAGGAGGGTGAAAGGAGGGCAAGGAATAGAGTGAATTGGAGCGATGTGGTATACCGGGGTTGACGTGCTGTCAGTGGATTGAATCAAGGCATGTGAAGCGTCTGGGGTAAACCATGGAAAGCTGTGTAGGTATGTATATTTTGCGTGTGTGGACGTATGTATATACATGTGTATGGGGGTGGGTTGGGCCATTTCTTTCGTCTGTTTCCTTGCGCTACCTCGCAGACGCGGGAGACAGCGACAAAGCAAAAAAAAAAAAAAAAAAAAATATATATATATATATATATATATATATATATATATATATATATATATATATATATATATATATATATATATATATATATATATATATATATATATATATATATATATATATATATATATATATATATATATATATATATATATATATATATATATATATATATATATATATATATATATATATGTATATATATATATATATATATATATATATATATATATATATATATATATATATATATATATATATATATATATATATATATATATATATATATATATATATATATATATATATATATTCCTACATATAAGTTCAAATATAAAGAATTTATATGACCTTCATATCATCACAACGTGAGTTCATTCATTTGGTTTTGTTTGTGCAATATTTTGCCAGGGACTGTCACATATGTTTAGAAATAATAAAAATACAAAATAACAATCATTGCATTTATATCTTATTATACTGGTATGGAAGACATCACAGTTATTTACTATTACATTTGATTAGGAATCTAAATCAGACCCTAGGAACACACCTCATATCATATGTGGTATCCACAAGTCTCATGAACATAGCGTTCATCATAGAGTAGGTCCAGTGGCTGCTTAGGAGGTCTTGCAATTTCAGGAGAGGCAGGCGAGTGACGGCAAGGAGCCTCGTCGACCACACCAGGAGACGGCCCTTGAGGGACCATTCGGCGAAGGCGGAGAGGAAGGCTGGGTCGTCGCTCACCAGTACCACCGTCACGCACCACGAAAGCTGCCGCAACTGTTGGTATCAACATGGTAGAAATTTATGGAAAAAGCCTCTCAACAAACTTCATATTAATGGGAAAGTAATCTGTCAACACAATAATGTGAGAAGACTTAACCACCTTGGTAGATATTTGATAAGCTATTCGTCTCGGTAATGATAGAGTGATCTACATACCTTAGTTGTACTGGAAGTGCACCCACTTCATCTTGCAGTATCATGAGAAATAACTCAAACACCTCAGCAGTAATGAAACAGGGTTCCTCAATAATCTGATTGACCTACCTACGTTTATTGTGATATGACAGTCACCTATAAGCCTCGAAATTTGGTGTGAGAGTGACCCGACACCTCAGTAACGGTGTGATCGAAACATGCTGTAGCAGTCATGTTTGGTTGTCCCACACGCCTCAAAGTTGATGTAGAAAAGATTTCTCTATCCTGGAGATGAAGTAAGAGCATCTTACCCGTCTTAGCAGTAACGTGAGAGTACCCATTACGTATGGATGGTATTACTAGAAAGGCTTACACGTACTTTTTTATTAATTTGACTTGACCCATCCCATCTTTGTTAATATGAATGACCTCCATACCTAATCTGAGCCACTTATCTGACTTGTAATGCAATGCTAGAGTTATCTACCTGCCATATCTTTAATATGAGTGATTACCTTCTACCAAACAGAATCTACGTTAACGCAAACATAGCTCAAGCAACTCTACAATAATGTAAGAGTGACATTCCCACTTCAACAGTACATCTGAATGACTTATTAGCCATAGTAGTAATATAAGAAATCTTTTCCAACCTTATAGTAATAACACTATGATGATCTATCTCAGTAGTAATATAAAGCTCACCAAATCCGCCACATCAATTCCAATCCTTCTTAGCGGTACTAATGGAGTGATCTACCCACCTCAACCGAAATGTGAGAAGTACTCACTCACTTTAGAAGTGCCATGAATATTCCACACTAGTCTGATCTGCACATGATTGTTAGGACCACTCTCACAGTGTTCCAACTGTCTCATAGAACGATGGAGGAGTGAGGGACTGCCACAACAGTAAAATCAGAGTGATCTAGACAATAATCAGACCGATTCAGTAGAAATTTGAGGTGCTACTCACCTCACAGAATTGAGGGAAAGACCAAACTGTTTTAGCATTCATGTGAAGTTGACAGCCTTACCTCAATACCAGTATAAGAGTGAAAAATCTGTCAGATTATTCGCATAAGAATGGCCCACCTACCTCGTAGTAACATTTAAGTGATACACCCGCCTGAGCAGTATTAAGTGTGACTTACCCGTCGAGCATGACTGACAACACGGGAGAGCTGCGCCTGCGTTACGTTAGCCTCCTGACCGTCAGCTGTCACCTCGAACATCCCTACCCCCCAGGATGCCCTAACTTCGCCCACAACCTAAAGAAAACGACATAAGATAGAAATATAGTGGAAATAACAATAAAAGAACATAGAATGTGCTAATGTACTATTTCCTCGAGAGGAGTCCTAGGAGATGGATAATATCCTACCGGGAAAAATTGAAAGCAACGCCAAATATACGTTTGAAAATAGACCTCGAAATAGGTCACTCAAGTCCACGACTGGATCTTTTTTTACTCCTGCATACGGGTGTAGAGACTGTAAGTATAACACCTTAAGCCTTCAGTTTACTTCTTCACTTTATCTATATTCCTTCTACGATATTCTCCCCTCCTTGTACTCTAACTTTCTAAATGGGGAAACAAAAGGAGTCAGACGGGGAGTGCTCATCCTCCTCGAAGGCTCAGATTGGGGTGTCTAAATTTGTGTTGATGTAACCAAAATGAAAAAAACGGAGAGACAGATAGTATGTTTGAGGAAAGGAACCTGGATGTTTTGGCTATGAGTGAAACAAAGCTCAAGGTCAAAGTGGAAGAGTGGTTTGGGAATGTCTTGGGAGTAAAGTTAGGGATTAGTGACAGGACAAGAGCGAGGGAAGGAGTAGCACTACTCCTGAAACAGGAGTGGTGGGAGTATGTAATAGAGTGAAAGAAAGTAAATTCTAGACTGATATGGGTAAAACTGATAGTGGATGGAGAAAGAGATGGGGGATTATTGGTGCATATGCACCTGGGCATGAGAATAAAGATCATGAGAGGCAAGTGTTTTGGGAGCAGCTGAGTGAGTGTGTTAGTAGTTTTCATGCACGAAACCGGGTTATACTGATAGGTGATTTGAATGCAAAGGTGAGTAATGTGGCAGTTGAGGGAATAATTGGTGTACATGGGGGGGTGTTCAGTGTTGTAAATGTAAATGGCGAAGAGCTTGTAGATTTATGTGCTGAAAAAGGACTAGTTATTGGGAATACCTTGTTTAAAAAGAGAGATATACATAAGTATACGTATGTAAGTAGGAGAGATGGCCAGAGAGCGTTATTGGATTAGGAGTTAATTGATAAGCGCGCGAAAGAAAGGTTCAACTGGAGGGATATCTGATCATTATCTTGTGGAGGCGAAAGTGAAGATTTGTAGAGGTATTCAAAAAAGAAGAGAGAATGTTGGTGTGAAATGAGTGGTGAGAGTAAGTGAGCCTGGGAAGGAGACTTGTGTGAGGAAGTACCAGGAAAGACTGACCACAGAATGGAAAATGGTGAGAACAAAGGACGTAAGGGGAGTGGGGGAGGAATGGAATGTATTTACGGAAGCAGTGATGGCTTGCGCAAAAGATGCTTGTTGCATGAGAAACTTTGGAGGTAGGCATATTAGAAAGGGTAGTGAGTGGTGGGATGAGGAAGTAAGATTATTATTGAAAGACAAAAGAGAGACATTTGAACGATTTTTGCAGGGGAACAATGCAAATGACTGTAAGATGTATTAAAAGAAGACGCAGGAGGTGAAGAGAAAAGTACAAGAGGCGAAAAAGAGGGCAAATGGGAGTTGGGGTGAGAGAGTATCATTAAATTTCAGGGAGAATAAAAAGATGTTTTGAAGGAGGTAAATAAAGTGCGTAACACAAGGGAACAAACGGGAACATCACTGAAGGAGGCTAATGGGGAGATGATAACAAGGAGTTCTGATGTGAGAAGGAGATGGAGTGAGTATTTTGAAGGTTTGTTGAATATGTTTGATAATAGAGTGGTAGATATAAGGTGTTTTGGTCGAGGTGGTGTGCAAAGTGAAAGGGTTAGGGAAAATGATTTGGTAAATAGAGAAGAGGTAGTAAAAACTTTGCGAAAGACGAAAGCTGGCAAGGCTGCGGGTCTGGATGGTTTTGCAGTGGAATTTATTAAAAAAAAAGGTGATGACTGCATTGTTGACTGGTTGGTGAGGATATTCAATGTATATATGACTCATGGTGAGGTGCCTGAGGATTGGCGGAATACGTGCATAGCGCCATTGTACAAAGGCAAAGGGGATAAGAGTGAGTGCTCAAATTACAGAGGTATAAGTTTGTTGAGTATTCCTGGGAAATTGTATGGGAGGGTATTGATTGAGAGGGTGAAGGCATGTACAGAGCATCAGATTGGGGAAGAGCAGTGTCGTTTCAGAAGTGGTAGAGGATGTGCGGATCAGGTGTTTGCTTTGAAAAATATATGTGAGAAATACTTAGAAAAGCAAATGGGTTTGTATGTACCATATATAGATCTGGAGAAGGCATATGATAGAGTTGATAGAGATGCTCTGTGGAAGGTATTAAGAATATATGGTGTGGGAGGCAAGTTGTTAGAAGCAGGGAAAAGTTTTTCTCGAGGATGTAAGGCATTTTTACGTGTAGGAAGAGAGGAAAGTGATTTGTTCTCAGTGAATGTTGGTTTGCGGCAGAGGTGTTTCATATTTCCATGGTTGTTTAATTTGTTTATGGGTGGGTTGTTAGGGAGGTGAGTTTTGTAAGGAGAGGCAAGTATGCAGTCTGTTGTCGATGATAGAACTTGGGAAGTGAGTCAATTGTTGTTCGCTGATGATAGAGCGCTGGTGGCTGATTCATCTGAGAAACTGTAGAAGCTGGTGACTGAGTTTGGTAGTGTGTGAAAGAAGAAAGCTGAGAGTAAATGTGAATAAAAGCAAGGTTGTGAGGTACAGTAGGGCGAAGGGACAAGTCAACTGGGAGATAAATTTGAATGGAGAAAAACTGGAGGAAGTGAAGTGTTTTAGATATCTGGGAGTGGATTTGGCAGCGGATGAAACCATGGAAGCGGAAGTGAGTCACTGGGAGGGGGAGCTCGGGAAAGTTCTGGGAACGTTGAAAAATGTTTGGAAGGCGATAATATTACCTCGGAAAGCAAAAATGGGTATGTTTGAAGGAAGAGGGGTTTCAACAATGTTATATGGTTGCGAGGCCTGGGATATAGGTAGGTTTGTGAAGAGGAGGGTGAATGTGTTAGAAATGAGATATCTGAGGACAATATATGGTGTTACGTGGTTTGATCGATTAAATAATGAAAGGGTAAGAGAGATGTGCGGTAATGAAAAGAGTGTGGTGGAGAGAGCAGAAGAGTGTTGAAATAGTTTGGTCACATGGAGAGAAAGAGTGAGGAAAGATTGACAAAGAGGATATATGTGTCATAGTTGGAGGGAACGAGGAGTAGCGGGAGACCAAATATGAGGTGGAAGGATGGAGTGAAAAAGATTCTGAGCGATCGGAGTCTGAACATGCAGGAGGGTGAATGGCGTGCAAGGAATAGGGTGAATTGGAACGATGTTGTATACCGGGGTCGAAGTACTGTCAAGGGATTGAAGAAGGGAATATGAACCGTCTGGAGTAAACCATACGGCCTGGATGTGGAAAGGGAGCTATGGTTTCGATGTATTACACATGAGAGCTAGAGACTGAATGTCAACAAATGTGGCCTTTGATGTGTTTTCCTAGCAATACCTCGCGCGAATGGGGTGGGGTTTATTTCTTGTGTGGCATTGTGGCGACGGAAATGAATAAAGGCAGCCAGTATGAATTATGTATATGTGTATATATGTATATATGTATATACATGTGTATGTATATACATATGTATACGTTGAAATGTATATGTATGTATATGTGAGTGTGTAGACGGGTATGTATATATGTGTATGTGGGTGGGTTGGCCCATTCTTTTGTCTGTTTCCTTGCACTACCTCGCTAACGCGGGAAACAGCGACAAAGTACAATGAATAATATCTGTCTATCTATCTATCTATCTATCTACCTATCTATCTATTCATATATATGTATATGTATATATATATATATATATATATATATATATATATATATATATATATATATATATATATATATATATATATATATATATATATATATATATATATATATATATATATATATATATATATATCCCTGGGGATAGAGGATTAAGAATACTTCCCACGTATTCCCTGCGTGTCGTAGAAGGCGACTGAAAGGGGAGGGAGCGGGGGGCTGGAAATCCTCCCATCTCGTTTTTTTTCTTTTATTTTCTTTTTTTTTAATTCTCCAAAAGAAGGAACAGAGGGGGGGGCCAGGTGAGAACATTCCACAAAGGCCCAGTCCTCTATTCTTAACGCTACCTCGCTAACGCGGGAAATGGCGAATAGTTTAAAAGAAAGAAAATATATATATATATATACATATATATATATATATATATATATATATATATATATATATATATATATATATATATATATATATATATATATATTTCTCCCCTATACCCAGGAATACTTCCCACGCATTCCTCAGGTGTCGTACAAGGCGCCTAAAGGGGACGGGAGCGGGTGGCCAGAAACCCTCCACTCCTTGTATTGTAACTTTCTAAAAGGAGAAACAGAAGAAGGAGTCACGCGGGGAGTGCTCATCCTCCTCGAAGGCTCAGATTGGGGTGTCTAAATGTGTGTGGATGTAACCAGGATGAGAAAAAAGGAGAGATAGGTAGTATGTTTCAGGAAAAGAGCCTGGATGTTTTGGCTCTGAGTGAAACGAAGCTCAAGGGTAAAGGGGAAGAGTGGTTTGGGAATGTCTTGGGAGTAAAGTCAAGGGTTAGTGAGAGGACAAGAGCAAAGGAAGGAGTGCAACTACTCCTGAATCAGGAGTTGTGGGAGTATGTGATAGGGTGTATGAAAGTAAATTCTAGATTGATATGAGAGGCCAGTTAGTGGTTTTGATGCACAAGATCGGGTTATAGTGATGGGTGATTTGAATGCAAAGGTGAGTAATGTGTTAGTTGAGGGATAATTGGTATACATGGGGTGTTCAGTGTTATAAATGGAAATGGTGAAGAGCTTGTAGAATTATGTGCTGAAAAAGGACTGGTGATTGGGAATACCTGGTTTAAAAAGTGAGATATACCTAAGTATACGTAAGTAAGTAGGAGAGATGGCCAGAGAGTGTTATTCGATTACGAGTTAATTGATAGGCGCGCGAAAGAGAGACTTTTGGATGTTGATGTGCTGAGAGGTGCAACTGGAGCGATGTCTGATCATTATCTTGTGGAGGCGAAGGTGAAGATTTGTGGGGGTTTTCAGAAAAGAAGAGAGAATGTTGGGGTGAAGAGAGTGGTGAGAGTAAGTGAGCTTGGGAAGGAGACTTGTGTGAGGAAGTACCAGGAGACACTGAGTACAGAATGGAAAAAGGTGAGAACAAAGGAGGTAAGGGGAGTGGGGGAGGAATGGGATGTATTTAGGGAACCAGTGATGGCTTGTGCAAAAGATACTTGTGGCATGAGAAGCGTGGGAGGTGGGTTGATTAGAAAGGGTACTGAGTGGTGGGATGAAGAAGAAAGATTATTAGTGAAAGAGAAGAGAGAGACATTTGGACGATTTTTGCAGGGAAAAAATACAAATGAGTGGGAGATATATAAAAGAAAGAGGCAGGAGGTAGTAAAAGCTTTGCGGAAGATGAAAGCCGGCAAGGCAGCAGGTTTGGATGGTATTGCAGTGGAATTTATTAAAAAAGGGGGTGACTGTATTATTGACTGCTTGGTAAGGTTATTCAATGTATGTATGACTCACGGTGAGGTGCCTGAGGATTGGCGAAATGCGTGCATAGTGCCATTGTACAAAGGCAAAGGGGATAAGAGTGAGTGCTCAAATTACAGAGGTATAAGTTTCTTGAGTATTCCTGGTAAATCATATGGGAGGGTATTGATTGAGAGGGTGAAGGCATGTACAGAGCATCAGATTGGGGAAGAGCAGTGTGGTTTCAGAAGTGGTAGACGATGTGTGGATCAGGTGTTTGCTTTGAAGAATGTATGTGAAAAATACTTAGAAAAGCAAATGGATTTGTATGTAGCATTTATGGATCTTGAGAAGGAATATGATAGAGTTGATAGAGATGCTCTGTGGAAGGTATTAAGAATATATGGTGTGGGAGGCAAGTTGTTAGAAGCAGTGAAAAGTTTTTATCGAGGATGTAAGGCATGTATACGTGTAGGAAGAGAGGAAAGTGATTGGTTCTCAGTGAATGTAGGTTTGCGGCAGGGGTGTGTGATGTCTCCATGGTTGTTTAATTTGTTTATGGATGGGGTTGTTAGGGAGGTGAATGCAAGAGTTTTGTAAAGAGGGGCAAGTATGAAGTCTGTTGGGGATGAGAGAGCTTGGGAAGTGAGTCAGTTGTTGTTCGCTGATGATACAGCGCTGGTGGCTGATTCATGTGAGTGAGAAACTGCAGAAGCTGGTGACTGAGTTTGGTAAAGTGTGTGAAAGAAGAAAGTTGAGTAAATGTGAATAACAGCAAGGTAATTAGGTACAGTAAGGTTGAGGGTCGGGTCAATTGGGAGGTAAGTTTGAATGGAGAAAGACTGGAGGAAGTAAAGTGTTTTAGATATCTGGGAGTGGATCTGGCAGCGGATGGAACCATGGAAGCGGAAGTGGATCATAGGGTGGGGGAGGGGGCGAAAATCCTGGGAGCCTTGAAGAATGTGTGGAAGTCGAGAACATTATCTCGGAAAGGAAAAATGTGTGTGTTTGAAGGAATAGTGGTTCCAACAATGTTGTATGGTTGCGAGGCGTGGGCTATGGATAGAGTTGTGCGCAGGAGGATGGATGTGCTGGAAATGAGATGTTTGAGGACAATGTGTGGTGTGAGGTGGTTTGATCGAGTAAGTAACGTATGGGTAAGAGAGATGTGTGGAAATAAAAAGAGCGTGGTTGAGAGAGCAGAAGAGGGTGTTTTGAAATGGTTTGGGCACATGGAGAGAATGAGTGAGGAAAGATTGACCAAGAGGATATATGTGTCGGAGGTGGAGGGAACGAGAAGTGGGAGACCAAATTGGAGGTGGAAAGATGGAGTGAAAAAGATTTTGTGTGATCGGGGCCTGAACATGCAGGAGGGTGAAAGGAGGGCAAGGAATAGAGTGAATTGGATCGATGTTTTATACCGGGGTTGACGTGCTGTCAGTGGATTGAATCAGGGCATGTGAAGCGTCTGGGGTAAACCATGGAAAGCTGTGTAGGTATGTATATTTGCGTGTGTGGACGTATGTATATACATGTGTATGGGGGTGGGTTGGGCCATTTCTTTCGTCTGTTTCCTTGCGCTACCTCGCAAACGCGGGAGACAGCGACAAAGCAAAATATATATATATATATATATATATATATATATATATATATATATATATATATATATATATATATAATTCCCTGGGGATAGGGGAGAAAGAATACTTCCCACGTATTCCCTGCGTGTCGTAGAAGGCGACTAAAAGGGAAGGGAGCGGCGGGCTGGAAATCCTCCCCTTTCGTTTTTTTTTTTCTTTTTTTTTTCCAAAAGAAGGAACAGAGGAGAGGTCCAGGTGAGGATATTCCCTCAAAGGCCCAGTCCTCTGTTCTTAACGCTACCTCGCTATCGCGGGAAATAGCGAATAGTATGAAAAAAAAAAAAAAAAAAAATATATATATATATATATATATATATATATATATATATATATATATATATATATATATATATATATATATATATATATATATATATATATATATATATATATATATACATATATGCTTATATCTCACCTTGAAGACTGTGTAGTGTGAGGTTGATCCATCTGTGAAAAGGACGACGGAGCAACGAGGCTTTGACACCTCCCCGAGCACGGCGACCACCGCCTCACCAAGCTCGTCCAAAACATCATGACCACCTGTGACGCGATATCGGTACCACCATTTTAATGTATATGTATATGTATTCATATATATATATATATATATATATATATATATATATATATATATATATATATATATATATATATATATAGAAATTAAACAACCATGGAGACATCACACACCACTGCCGCAAACCTACATTCACTGAGAACCAATCACTTTCCTCTCTTCCTACACGTACACATGCCTTACATCCTCGATAAAAACTTTTCACTGCTTTTAACAACTTGCCTCCACACCATATATTCTTAATACCTTCCACAGAGCATCTCTATCAACTCTATCATATGCCTTCTCCAGATCCATAAATGCTACATACAAATCCATTTGCTTTTCTAAGTATTTCTCACATACATTCTTCAAAGCAAACACCTGATCCACACATCCTCTACCACTTCTGAAATCACACTGCTCTTCCCCAGTCTGATGCTCTGTACATGCTTTCACCCTCTCAATCAATACCCTCCCATATAATTTACCAGGAATACTCAACAAACTTATACCTCTGTAATTTGAGCACTCACTCTTATCCCCTTTGCCCTTGTACAATGGCACTATGCACGCATTCCGCCAATCCTCAGGCACCTCACCATGAGTCATACATACATTAAATAACCTTACCAACCAGTCAACAATACAGTCATCCCCTTTTTTAATAAATTCCACTGCAATACCATCCAAACCTGCTGCCTTGCCGGCTTTCATCTTCCGCAAAGCTTTTACTACCACTTCTCTGTTCACCAAATCATTTTCCCTAACCCTCTCACTTTGCACACCACCTCGACCAAGACACCCTATATCTGCCACTCTAACATCAAACACATTCAACAAACCTTCAAAATGCTCACTCCATCTTCTCACATCACCACTGCTTGTTATCACCTCCCCATTTGCGCCCTTCACTGAAGTTTCCATTTGCTCGCTTGTCTTACGCACTTTATTTACCTCCTTCCAGAACATCTTTTTATTCTCCCTAAAATTTGATGATACTCTCTCACCCCAATTCTCATTTGCCCTCTTTTTCACCTCTTGCACCTTTCTCTTGACCTCCTGTCTCTTTCTTTTATACGTCTCCCACTCAATTGCATTTTTTCCCTGCAAAAATCGTCAAATGCCTCTGTCTTCTCTTTCACTAATAATCTTACTTCTTCATCCCACCAATCCCTACCCTTTCTAATCAACCCACCTCCCACGCTTCTCATGCCACAAGCATCTTTTGCGCACTCCATCACTGATTCCCTAAATACATCCCATTCCTCCACCACTCCCCTTACTTCCATTGTTCTCACCTTTTTCCATTCTGTACTCAGTCTCTCCTGGTACTTCCTCACACAAGTCTCCTTCCCAAGCTCACTTACTCTCACCACCCTCTTCACCCCAACACTCACTCTTCTTTTCTGAAAACCCATACAAATCTTCACCTTGCCGGCTTTCATCTTCCGCAAAGCTTTTACTACCTCTTCTCTGTTTACCAACTCATTTTCCCTAACCCTCGCACTTTGCACACCACCTCGACCAAAACACCCTATATCTGCCACTCTATCATCAAACACATTCAACAAACCTTCAAAATACTCACTCCATCTCCTTCTCACATCACCACTACTTGTTATCACCTCCCCATTTGCTCCCTTCACTGAAGTTCCCATTTGCTCCCTTGTCTTACGCACTTTATTTACCTCCTTCCAGAACATCTTTTTATTCTCCCTAAAATTTAATGATACTCTCTCACCCCAACTCTCATTTGCCCTCTTTTTCACCTCTTGCACCTTTCTCTTGACCTCTTGCTTCTTTCTTTCTTATATCCCCCAGTCATTTGCACTACTTCCCTGCGAAAATCGTCCAAATGCCTCTCTCTTCTCTTTCACTAATAATCTTACTTCTTCATCCTACCACTCACTACCCTTTCCAATCTGCCCAACACCCACCTTTCTCATGCTACAAGCATCTTTTGTGCAAGCCATCACTGCTTCCCTAAATCATCCCATTCTTCCCCCATACCCCTTACGTCATTGGCTCTCATCTTTTGCCATTCTGGACTCAATCCCTCGTGGTACTTCCTCAAACAAATTCTCCCTTCCAACTTCACTTACTCTCACCACTTTCTTCTCCCCAGTATTCTCTCTTCTTTTCCGAAAACCTCTACAAATCTTCACCTTCGGCTTCACAAGATAACGATCAGACATCCCTCCAGCTGCCCTTCTCTGCACATTAACATACAAAAGTCTCTCTTTCACACGTCTATCAATTAGCGCGTAATCCAATGACGTCCTCTGTCCATCTCTCCTACTCACATGCGTATACGTATGCATATCTCGCTTTTTAAACCAAGTATTCCCAATCATCATTCCTCTTTCAGCACACACATCCACAAGCTCTTCTCCATTTCCATTTACAACTCTTATCACCCTATGTACACCAATTATACCCTAAACTGCCACATTACTCACCCATCCATTCAAATCACCCATCCCTATAACATGGTCTCGTGCCTCGAAGCTGCTAACACAGTCAGCTGCTCCCAAAGCAGTTGCCTCTAGATCTTTCCTCTCATGACCAAGTGCATAGGCACCAGTAACCACCCATCTCTCTCAATTCACTTTCAGTTTTACTCATATCAAATTAGAATTTACTTTCTTGCCCTCTATCATATATTCCCACAACTCCTGTTTCAGGAGTGCTACCACTTCCTTTGCTTTTGTCCTTTCACCAACCCTGGCTCAAGAGACCCCCCTTTAGAAATTTAGATACTTGATCACCTTGTCTTGCGTTAGCAAGGAAAGTACCAAATGCAACAAACTAAGAATGGCCAGTCGTTTCCCATAAATTCTGGAGGTATCATATGCAATTCAGAGAAACTACAGCTCCATAACTGCGAACGGGACGCACAGAACTATCCATGGTTTACGTTGAACGCTCTACATACCATGATTTACAAATGAATTTCTACGTAGGATTTATGGATCTGGAGAAGGCATACGATAGAATTGATAGAGATGCTCTGTGGAAGATATGAATATAATGTGTGGGAGGCAAGGTGTTAGAAGCAGGGAAAACTTTTTATCGAGGATGTAAGGCATTTATGCGAGTAGGAAGAGAGGAAAGTGATTGGTCCTCAGTGAATTTTGGTTTAGGGCAGGGGTGCGTGATGTCTCCATGGTTGTTTAATTTGTTTATGGATGGGGTTGTTAGGGAGGTAAATGCAAGAGTTTTGGAAAGAGGGGCAAGTATGCAAACTGTTGTGGCTGAGAGAAATGGGAAGTGAGTCAGTTGTTGTTCGCTGATGATACAGAGCTGGTGGCTGATTCGGGTGAGAAACTGCAGAATCTGGTGACTGAGTTTGGTAAAGTGTATGAAAGAAGAAAGCTGAGAGTAATTGTGAATAAGAGCAAGATTATTAGGTACAGTAGAGTTGAGGAACAAGCCAACTGGGAGGTAAGTTTGAATGGGCAATGCCTTATATCCTCGATAAAAGCTTTTCACTGCTTCTAACAACTTACCTCCCACACCATATATTCTTAATACCTTCCACATGGAATCTCTATCAACTCTATCATATGCCTTCTCCAGATCCATAAATGCTACATACAAATCCATTTGCTTTTCTAAGTATTTCTCATATACATTTTTCAAAGCAAATACTTGATCTACACATCCTCCACCACTTCTGAAACCACGCTGCTCTTCTCCAATCTGATGCGCTGTACATGCCTTCACCCTCTCAATCAATACCCTCTCATATAATTTCCCAGGAATAGTCAACAGACTTATACATCTGTAATCTGAGCACTCACTCTTATCCCCTATGCCTTTGTACAATGGCACTATTGAAGCATTCCGCCAGTCCTCAGGCACCTCACCATGAGTCATACATACATTAAATAACCTCGACAACCAGTCAACAATACAGTCATCTCCTTTTTTAAAAACTTTCACTGCAATACCATCCAAATCCGCTGCCTTCCCGGCTTTCATCTTCCGCAAAGCTTTTACTACCTATTCTCTGTTCACCAAATCATTCTCCCTAACCCTCTCACTTTGCACACCACCTCGTCCAAAAAATATGCCACTCTGTTATCAAACACATTCAACAAACATTCAAAATACTCACTCCATTTCCTTCTCACATCACCACTACTGGTTATCAACCTCCGCATTATCCCCCTTCACTGATATTCCCATTTGTTCCCTTGTCTTACACACTTTATTAACCTTCTTCAAAAACATCATTGTATTATCCCTAAAATTTGATAACACTCTCTTACGCCAACTCTCATTTGCCCTCTTTTTCGCCGCTTGCATCTTTCTCTTGACCTACTGCCACTTTCTTTTATACATCTCCCAGTCATTAGCATTATTTCCCTTCAAAAATCGTCCAAATGCCTCTCTCTGCTCTTTCACTAACAATCTTACTTCTTCATACCACCACTCACTACCCTTTCTAATTTGCCCACCTTCCACGCTTCTCATGTCACAAGCATCTTTTGCGCAAGCCATCACTGCTTCCCTAAATGCATCCCATTACTCCCCAATTCCCTTTACATACTTTGTTCTCACCTTTTTCCATTCTGTACTCAGTCTCTCCTAGTAATTCCTAAAAAAAGTCTCCCTCCCTAGCTTACTTACTCTCACCACTCACTTCACCCCAAAATTCTCTCTTCTTTTCTGAAAACCACTACAAATCCTCACCTTCGTCTCCACAAGATAATGATAAGACATCTTTCCAATTGCACCTCTCAGCACATTGACATCCAAGAGTCTTTCTTTCGCGAGCCTATCAACTAACACGTAATCCAATAACGCTCTCTGGCCATCTCTCCTCCTTACATAAGTATAATTATGTATATTTCTCTTTTTAAACCAGGTAATCCCAATCACCAGTCGTTTTTCAGCACATGAATCTACAAACTCTTCACCATTTCAAGGTACAACACTGAACACCACATGTACGCCAATTATTCCCTCAACTGCCACATTACTCACCTTTGCTTTCAAATCACCCATCACTATAACCCGGTCATGTGCATCAAAACTACTAACGCGCTCACTCAGCTGCTCCCAAAACACTTGCCTCTCAGGATCTTTCTCCACATGCCCAGGTGCATACGCAACAATAATCAATCCTCTCTCTCCATCCACTTTCAGTTTTACCCATATCAAACTAGCGTTTACTTTCTTACACTCTATCACATACTCCCACCACTACTGTTTCAGAAGTAATGCTATTCCTTCCCTTGCTCTTGTTCTCTCACTACCCACTGCCTTTACTCCTAAGACATTCCCAAAATACTCTTCCCCTTTACCCTTGAACTTCGTTTTACTCAGAGCCAAAACATCCAGGTTCCTTTCCTCAAACATACGACCTGTCTCTCATTTTTTCTCATCTTGGTTACATCCACACACATTTAAACACCCCAATCTCTCTCTCTCTCTCTCTCTCTCTCTCTCTCTCTCTCTCTCTATATATATATATATATATATATATATATATATATATATATATATATATATTATCCCTGGGGATAGGGGATTAAGAATACTTCCCACGTATTCCCTGCGTGTCGTAGAAGGCGACTAAAAGGGGAGGGAGCGGGGGGCTGGAAATCCTCCCCTCTCGGTTTTTTTTTAATTTTCCAAAAGAAGGAACAGAGAATTGGGCCAGGTGAGGGTATTCCCTCAAAGGCCCAGTCCTCTGTTCTAAACGCTACCTCGCTAATGCGGGAAATGGCGAATAGTTTGAAAAAAAAAAAAAAATATATATATATATATATATATATATATATATATATATATATATATATATATATATATATATGTATATATTTTTTTTTTTTTTTATACTTTGTCGCTGTCTCCCGCGTTTGCGAGGTAGCGCAAGGAAACAGACGAAAGAAATGGCCCAACCCCCCCCCCCCCATACACATGTATATACATACGTCCACACACGCAAATATACATACCTACACAGCTTTCCATGGTTTACCCCAGACGCTTCACATGCCTTCATTCAATCCACTGACAGCACGTCAACCCCGGTATACCACATCGATCTAATTCACTCTATTCCTTGCCCTCCTTTCACCCTCCTGCATGTTCAGGCCCCGATCACACAAAGTCTTTTTCACTCCATCTTTCCACCTCCAATTTGGTCTCCCTCTTCTCCTCGCTCCCTCCACCTCCGACACATATATCGTCTTGGTCAATCTTTCCTCACTCATCCTCTCCATGTGCCCAAACCACTTCAAAACACCCTCTTCTGCTCTCTCAACCACGCTCTTTTTATTTCCACACATCTCCCTTACCCTTACGTTACTCACTCGATCAAACCACCTCACACCACACATTGTCCTCAAACATCTCATTTCCAGCACATCCATCCTCCTGCGCACAACTCTATCCATAGCCCATGCCTCGCAACCATACAACATTGTTGGAACCACTTTTCCTTCAAACATACCTATTTTTGTTTTCCGAGATAATGTATAGTGTCAGGTAGGAGGTATACTCCTATTGAATCACCACAATACTCTGACTGTTCAATGGGAGGTGCCTCTCGAAATGTTGAAGATATATTGATGATCATGGTCAAGAGTCCTCCCAAAGCTCAGAATATACCGTGAAAATGGATGAGGATTACTTCTAGCCACTCAGTGGTATACTAACCTTCAGTGAGGATGAGTCGGGCAACAGAAAAGTCGACGATGTATAGCATCAGCAGGGAGATCTTCATCTTTATATCGTCTGCTAAGTTATTCTACGAAATAAACACATGAGCGACTTGTATGATATATTTGTGAGAGATTCTCTATTCGGAAATGAAGTGTAGCTTGTACATCATTATTGTGAGATGTGATATTATTGGAAATGTAGTGCAACTTGTTCATAATAACTACAAGAATTATCATTCTCGAAAATATAATAAAACTCGTGAATCATTGTTTTGAGAGATATTATTCTTGGAAATGATGTATATCTGATATATATTTGTGAGAGATTCTCTATTCGGAAATGAAGTGTAGCTTGTACATCATTATTGTGAGATGTGATATTATTGGAAATGTAGTGCAACTTGTTCATAATAACTACAAGAATTATCATTCTCGAAAATATAATAAAACTCGTGAATCATTGTTTTGAGAGATATTATTCTTGGAAATGATGTATATCTTATATATCATACTTGTGAGAGATGTTATCCTAGGAAATGTTAGCATAACTAGTATATCATTACTGAGGCAGATCTTCATCGTATTCATCATGTCAATTACCAGCTTGTTTCTTTCACTATCAAATTATTCGATAGTCTTATCGTTAGCTCAAAATGTTCCACAATTTCTACTATACTCGTAAACTTGAGTCAGCATGTGAGAATTTTCTGTCCTTGTTAGGAATATAATGTTTTTTTGCGCCATTATCCCAAATCTGTAAAAACCTAAGGTTAACAAGTTTTTGTTGTGTGAGTTTCATCAGTTATATTTACTAGAAATCAATTCATCGACTAAGAGAAAGTAATGAAGTGAAAGTTTTGAAAATAATTCAAGTGTGATACTTAGTGCTTTCTGTAGGTTAGTGTATATCATGAAACAGATCATAAAGATCAAGATTAATTTTTTCATTTGTGAACGTTTCCTTTGGCACTTTCATTACATGTGAGTTTGTGTTTCTCTATTTCACCCGCGCCCTTTCAACGCTTTCATATCCATTACTTTTAATTACTCATGTCATAATTTCTCGTATGTCCGTCCCAAACCTTTGCAGCTGCCTTTTCTATCACATTTCTAGATCTCTTTTGGCTTTCTTCAGTTTTCCGTGTCTAATTACCTAATAAAGTTTTGCCATTAAGAATGCATCCTCCTCTCGACTATTCGAGACACTTTTAACAAATTTACGCCTCCCAGAGTTTTCATTTCGAATATCATGGACTGTCTCTGTACTCAAACATGAAAATCACTCTCCAACTTTATTTTTACGCTTATATTCAACTATCTCAATCATTTTCAAATCAACATATATCATTTCTTTCTCGCTTATGTCCCGAACACATCTATAATCGCATCAATATTCCTAGCACAGCCTAGTCATGAAATCAACATTTGCTTTTCTCACTACCTCCACTCCCTGTTCTTTCTCTAATCCATCCTCTGTCCTCTCACTTTACCTCCAATTTCCTTCAGAGCAATGTTCAAAGGTAGCTTTATCATCATCTTGAGGAATGGGAATATTGCAATACTCACATCCATGAAGGGGTCATCGGTCTGCCTTGATCCAAAAGGTTACATTCTTGGAATATAATTTTAGTCTCATTTGGAGTTTTGTCACTTATTTTGGAGTACATCAGTAATACATTGCTGTTAGGCTTTACTCAGTCCAGGATGCTAATGCTCCCGTGGATAGTCGATGGATGGAACCCTGGAGTAAAATGAGAAAGAATAGTTTTTCTCACCTCTATACCATAAGTGCGTTAAATGGATCTGTCTACTGCTTGCTCAGGGTCTAAAAAGGTGTATATACCACCATCGTTCAAGAGGAGCATTGCATCATTCTTCGCTTTACTTTAATCCTATCAATGATTACTGATAAATATCTAAGTTATTCATTGTTATCCGTTTTTACAATATTTGGAAAATGTTAAGCTGTCACTCTTTCTTTTAACACTCTCAGCGCAACTCTGATATATATATCCTTTAAACTTTCACGAGCTTTTAATTAAGTTCCATCACCATATCCTCAGTTTCCATCATTTTACTAGCAATCCCTCAACCTCGTTGTCAATCGGTTCAATTTCTTTACTTATACCTCCGTCATTTTCCAATCTTGGATCTTGCATGTTAAGCAAATACATATCATTCATTTAGTTAAATGTTAGTCATGCAAATGATTCTCTTGTATGTCTATTTCTATTTTCTTCTTTTTCGTACCAAATGTTCCCTTATACACCCTCTGATCTCGCAGATTAGTTTTTCGTCCTTATCAATTCGTAGTCTATTATGTGTTCTTCATTACAGTTGTTCGAAGACTTGCTGAAGAGAGTAGTATTGGCTTGAGCCAGAATCTATTCTTCATCCTTACACTATTTCAGTAAAGACATCTATGATCACTGTTCCAGTGACAATGACAAACTAATATTGACAGATGTTAATAGTTGTTGATTATGATTTCCACGAAGCTACCACTAGAGGCCACTAATCGAGGTATTGGATTAGTTGCTCTAGTTTCTTACGCTTGAGAGAATCTGATGTATTGGAAAGGATTGAAAGAAATGTTCGAGGAGTAAATGTAACTTACTTCGAAGAATCTGAAAGACTGTTGGAGTTGTGTTTGTATTTGAATAACGCTGGTTATCTATTGTCATTTGTCTAGACTATTAAAGAATTGTACTTATGATGTTTTAGTTGGACTGGAGGATATGTATATTAGCGTAGATGTGATGCAAAGACCATCGTGTATATGGAGGTGGAAGCTTGACCCATGTAGAGTTTATAAAGGGTCAGAAATATTTTCTCCTATGAAAGAAATATTACAAAAACGATGATAAAGACAGTATTCAGCAGACTTTCAAAGTACTCTTTAACAGTGTTACAAAAAGTATGGGTCCATCGGAGAAGAACCATAGGTCATTAAGTGTAATGATCTTATGGCTGTGTCTATGAGGAGGGAGTGGGGGACATTAGAGCACAAACTGTTAAGTGCCATTTTTATGATAGTTGCATTAGAGTGAAGGGCCTAGTATGTGTTAAGTCAAAATGATACAGCTTATCCAAATCCCAATTGCCCTTGTAGGGAGAAGCAGATTCCTTTTGGGAAAACTGAGCACGTAATTTTACTGCAGCTTTCCATGGTTTCCCCCAGACGTTTCACATGCACTGGTTCATCTATTGACATCACCTGGACTCCGGTATACCACAGCGTTCCAACTCACTGTACTCCTTGCACGTCTCTCACCCCTCTTTCATGTTCAGGCCTCGATCGGTTAAAATATTTTTCATTCCATCGTTCCACCTCCAACTTGGTCTCCGGCATTTCCTTGTTCCCTCCATCTCTAACACATATATCCTCTTTGTCAACCTTTCCTCGCTAATTCTTTCCATATGTCCAAACCATTTCAACTCAGCCTTTTCTGCTTTCTCAAATACACTCTTTCTATTACCACACATATTTCTTACCCTTTCGATACTTAATCGATCAACTACCTCACACCATATATTGTCCTCAAACATTTCGTTTCTAACACATCCACCCTCCTCCGTACAACTCTATCTATAACCCATGCCTCGAAACCATATGATATTGTTGGAAGTACTATTCCTTCAGAGATACCCATTTTTGCTCTCCCAGATAAAGTTTTCTTTTTTTTTTTCAAACATTCTTCACCGCTCCCAGAACCATTGTACCTTCCCTCACCCTATAACCAACTTTTACATCCGTGGTTCCATTCGCTGCTATGTCCAATCCCAGATATCTAAAACTCTTCACTTTCTCCAGTCTTTTATTATTCAAACTCACATCCCTCGTCCATTCCAAGCGCCACCCTTCCCCACAAGAAAGAGCATCGCCACCGTCAGTGTCAGATATGTAATGCCAGGAAAAAACACAAAAAAAGGCCATATTCATTCACACTCAGTCTCTAGCTGTCATGTGTAATGCAACGAAACAACAGCTCCCTATCCATATCCAGGCCCCACAAACCTTCCCATGGTTTACCCACTGACAGCACGTCGACCTCGTTATACCACATCCTTCTACTTCACTGTATTCCTTGCACATTTCACACCTTTCATGTTCAGGCCTAGATCGCTCACAATATTTTTCACTCCATCCCTCAAACTGCAATTTGGTCTCCCGCTTCTCCTTACTCCCTCCACCTCTGACGACATGTACCCTCTTTGTCAACCTTTCCTCACTCATTCTTACTTGTGTCCAAACTACTTCAACACACCTTCTGTTCTCTCAACCACACTGTTTCCATTACCACACAATCCTTTTACTCTTTCATTGCTTACTCAATGAAATCACCTCAAACCAAATATTGTCCTTAAACATTTCATTTCCAACACATCCACCGTCCTCCGTACAACCCAATCTATAGCATATGGCTCGCAATCAGATAATGTTGTTGCAATTAATATTCCTTCAAACTGTTTTTGCTCTCCAATATAACGATATCTCTTTCCACACATTCTTCGTCGTTCCCAGAACCTTTGCTCCCTCTCTCACCCTTTGACACACTTCCACTTCATCGGTTCTTTCACTGCTAAGTCCTCTCCAAGATATCTACACTTCACTTCCTCCACTTTCTCTCCATTCAAACTTACATCCCAAATAACTTGTCCTTCAACCCTGCTGAACCTGAAACCTTGCTCTTACTCACATTTACTCTCAACTTTCGCTTTCACACACATTTTCAAACAATCACCAAATGCCGCAGTATCTCACTCGAATCAGCCTCCAGTGCCATATCATCGCAGAACAACGACTGACTCAATTCCCAGGCCCTCTCATCCCCAACAGAATGCATACTCCCCCCTCACTCCAAAATCATGCACTTACCTCCCTAATCACAACTGCCATAGAAAATTAAACTCCCCCCTGCCACAGACCAACCTTCACTATGAACAAATTACTGCCCTCTCTTCCTACTCGTACACATGCTTTACACAATTGATAAAATCTCACTGCTTCTACCATCTGACCTCCTACACCATATACTCTTAGGGCCTTCCGTAAATCATCTCTGTCAACCTTGCCCTCTCCGGATCTATAAATGCCATTTACAAATCCATCTCTTTTTCTCTGCATTTCTGACACATTCTCCAAAGCAAACACCTAATGAACATATTCTCCACCGCTTGCAAAACCTCACTGCTCCTCAAAATCTGATGCTCTGTACAAGCCTTTACCCTCTCAGTCAATACCCTCCCATACAATTTTCCAAGAATACTCATCAAACTTATGCCTCTGTAGTGTGAACACTCATTCTTACCCCATTTGCTTTTGTACATTGGCACTATACAAGCATTCTAACACTTCCCAGACACTTCACCATGATCCATACATATAATGAACGTCCTTATCTACCAATCAACAAGGTAGTCACCCCCTTTCTTGATAAATTAAACTGCAATATCATCGAAACCCGCCGCCTTGCCAGATATCATCTTCCACAAGGCTTTACCTCTTCTCTCTTCACCAAACCACTATCCCTGAATCTCTTACATTGCACACCACCAGACCAAAACAACCTACATCTGCCACTCTATAATCAAACACATTCAACAAACCTTCAAAATGCTCACTCCATCTCCTCCTCACTTCATCAGTCCCTTTTACCCCCCACCCAGCCCCAACTCCACCCCTGCCCCCTTCACCAATGCTCCCATTTCTCTTGTCTTGGGCACGCTATTCACTTTTCAATAAAACATCTTTTTATTCTTCTTAAAGTCTAATAATACTCTCTCACCCCAATTCTCATTTACCCATATTTTCAACCTTTGCACTTTCCTCCTGACCTCCTACCGCGTTCTCTTGTACATCTCCCAGTCATTTACACTCCTTCGTTGGAAGTATCGTCCAAATGCCTCTTTTTCCTCTTTCACATACAATTCTACTTCTTCGCTTCACCACTCACTACCCTTTGTAATCTGTCCACCTCCCAACTTTCTCATGCTACAGGCATCTCTTGCATATGCCATCACTGCTTCTATAAATGTATCTCATGCCTCACCCACTCCTCTCATATCATTTGCTCTCACCTTTTGCCATTCTACATTCAATCTCTCCTGGTACTTCCTCACACAAGTCTCTTTCCAAGCTCACTTGCTTTCACCACTCTCTTCGCCCTAGCATTCAGATTTTTTTTTCTCTCTCTCTTTTTGGAAACCTCTACAAATTTTCACCTTCGTCTCCACAAGAGAGAGATCAGACATCCAACCTGCTGCACCTCTCCGCACAATAACATCCACTAATCTCTTTTACACGCCTATCAATTAACACGTAATCTAATAATGCCCTTTGACCATCTATCCTGCTCACGTACGCATACTTTTACATATTTCTATTTTGAAAGCACAAGAATCCACGAATTCTTCACCCATCACTAATACCCGGTCTCGTGCACCAAAGCTGCTGACACACTTACACAGCTGATCCCAAACCACATATCTCTCTCCATACACTTTCAGTTTTACCCATATCAATCTAGAATTTACTTTGTCACGCACTCCCACAACTCTTGCTTCATTAATGATGCAACTCTTTCCTTAGCTCATATCCTCTCACCAACCACTGATTTAATTCCCAAGACTTTCTCAAACGATCCTTCCTCTTTACCCTTGAGCTTCGTTTCACTCATAGCCAGAACGTCCAGGTTACTTTCATCAAGCATACCACCTATCTCTACTTTCTTCTCATCTTGGTTACATCCACACACATCCAGACACCCCACTGTGAGCCTTCGAAGAGGATAAGCACAGTGATGCTCTTTATCTAGTATTTACGGACAACTACGAGGAAAAGAAAATACGATAAGCTCACATATGTACTTTAGATTAATGATCGCATCGTCAAAAGAGATACAAGAATAAAATAGAATACTTAAAACAGTCAGTTGATATACTAAGAAGACACGAAACTAAGACATCATTAGTAAACAAGTGTTCCCGTGAACACTCGTTTACAAATAGAGTCATAGATTCATCTCGTCCTTGAATATGAACTAATTCATCTCAGTCTGCTATCTGAATATTCTATCTCACATGACGACATGATCATTACACGAAAGGGCACCTGGGAAGATATTGTGTTCTATTTTCCTCTTAGTAATCAGCACACACACACACACAAACACACACGTACAAATATAAACATAAATATATATTATTATTATTATTTTGCTTTGTCGCTGTCTCCCGCGTTTGCGAGGTAGCGCAAGGAAACAGACGAAAGAAATGGCCCAACCCACCCCCATACACATGTATATACTTACACGTCCACACACGCAAATATACATACCTATACATCTCAATGTACACATATATATACACACACAGACATATACATATATACACATGTACATAATTCATAGTCTGCCTTTATTTATTCCCATCGCCACCTTGCCACACATGGAATAACATCCCCCTCCTCCCTCATGTGTACGAGGTAGCGCTAGGAAAAGACAACGAAGGCCCCATTCGTTCACACTCAGTCTCTAGCTGTCATGTAATAATGCCCGAAACCACAGCTCCCTTTCCACATCCAGGCCCCACACAACTTTCCATGGTTTACCCCAGACGCTTCATATGCCCTGATTCAATTCATTGACAGCACGTCGACCCGGGTATACCACATCGATCCAATTCACTCTATTCCTTGCCCGCCTTTCACCCTCCTGCATGTTCAAGCCCCGATCACTCAAAATCTTTTTCACTCCATCTTTCCACCTCCAATTTGGTGTCCCGCTTCTCCTCGTTCCCTCCACATCCGACACATATATCGTCTTGGGCAATCTTTCCTCACTCATTCTCACCATGTGCCCAAACCATTTCAAAACACCCTCTTCTGCTCTGTCAACCACGCTCATTTTATTTCTACACATCTCTCTTACCCTTACTTTACTTACTCGATCAAACCACCTCACACCACATATTGTCCTCAAACATCTCATTTCCAGCACATCCACCCTCCTGCGCACAAGTCTATCCATAGCCCTCGCCTCGCAACCATACAACATTATTGGAACCAATATTCCATCAAACATACCCATTTTTGATTTCCGAGATAATGTTCTCGACTTCCAAACATTTTTCAAGGCTCCCAGGAATCTCGCCCCCTCCCCCACCGTATGATTCACTTCCGCTTCCATGGTTCCATCCGCTGCCAGATCCACTCCCAGATATCTAAAGCACTTTACTTCCTCCAGTTATTCTCCATTCAAACATACCTCCCAATTGACTTGACCCTCAACCCTACTGTACCTAATAACCTTGCTCTTATTCACATTTACTCTTAACTTTCTTCTTTCACACACTTTGCCAAACTCAATCACAAGCTTCTGCAGTTTCTTACATGAATCAGCCACCAGCGCTGTATCATCAGCGAACAACAACTGACTCACTTCCCAAGCTCTCTCAACCACAACACACTGCAAACTTGCCCCTCTTTCCAAAACTCTTGCATTCACCTCCCTAACAACCCCATCCATAAACAAATTAAACAACTATGGAGACATCACACACCCCTGCCGCAAACCTACATTCACTGAGAACCAATCAATTTCCTCTCTTCCTACACGTACACATGCTTTACATCCTCGATAAAAACTTTTCACTACTTCTAACAACTTGCCTCCCACACCATATATTCTTAATACCTTCAACAGAGTATCTCTATCAACTCTCATATGCCTTCTCCAGATCCATAAATGCTACATGCAAATCCATTTGCTTTTCTAAGTATTTCTCACATACATTCTTCAAAACAAACACCTGATCCACACATCCTCTACCACTTCTGAAACCAAACTGGTCTTCCCCAATCTGATGCTCTGTACAAGCCTTCACCCTCTCATTCAATACCCTCCAATATAATTTACCAGGAGTACTCAACAAACTTATACCTCTGTAATTTGAGCACTCACTCTTACCCCTTTGCCTTTGTACAATGGCACTATGCAAGCATTCCGCCAATCCTCAGACACCTCACCATGAATCATACATACAGTAAATAACCTTACCAACCAGTCAACACTACAGTCACCCCCTTTTTTAATAAATTCCACTGCAATACCATCCAAACCTATATATATATATATATATATATATATATATATATATATATATATATATATATATATATATATATATATATATATATATATATATATATATATATATATATATATATATATATATATATATATATATATATATATATATATATATATATATATATATATATATGTATGACCTTGGGAAGGAGACTTGTGTGAGGAAGTACCAGGAAAGACTGAGTTCAGAATGGAAAAAAGTGAGAACAAAGGAGGTAAGGGGAGTGGGAGAGGAATGGGATGTATTTAGGGAAGCAGTGATGGGTTGCACAAAAGATGCTTGTGGCATGAGAGGCTTGGGACGGTGGGCAGATTAGAAAGGGTAGCGAGTGGTGTGATGAAGAGGTAAGATTATTGGTGAAAGAGAATGGAGAGGCATTTGGACGATTTTTGCAGGGAAATAAGGCAAGTGCGTGGGAGATGCATAAGATAAAGAGTCAGGAGGTCATGAAAAAGGTGCAAGAAGTGCAAAAGAGGGCATATGAGTGTTGGGGTGAGAGAGTATCATTAGATTTTAGGGAGAATTAAAAGATGTTTCGAAGGAGGTAAATAAAGTGCGTAAGACAAGGGAACAAATGGAAACTTCAGTGAAAGGGGCTAATGGGGATGTGATAACAAGTAGTGGTGATGTGAGGAGATCTAGTGAGTATTTTGAAGGTTTGTTGAATGTGTTTGATTATAGAGTGGCAGATATAGGGTGTTTTGGTCGAGGTGGTGTGCAAAGTGAGACGGTTGGGGAAAATGATTTGGTAAACAGAGAAGAGTTAGTAAAAGCTTTGCGGAATATGAAAGCCGGCAGGGCAACGGGTTTGCATGGTATTGCAGAGGAATTTATTAAAAAAGAGCTTGACTGTATTGTTCACTGGTTGATAAGGTTATTTAATGTATGTATGATTCATGGTGAGGTGCCTGAGGATTAGCGGAATGCCTGCATAGTGCCATTGTATAAAGGCAAAGGGGACAAAGGTGTGTGCTCAAATTACAGAGGTATAAATTTTTTGAGTATTCCTGGGAAATCATATGGGAGGGTATTGATTGAGAAGGTGAAGGCATGTACAGAGCATCAGATTAAGGAAGACCAGTGTGGTTTCAGAAGTGGTGGAGGGATGTGTGGATCAGGTGCTTGCTTTGAAGAATGTATGTGAGAAATACTTAGAAAAACAAATGGATTTATATGTAGCATTTATGGATGTGGAGAAGGCATATGATAGAGTTGATAGAGATGCTCTGTGGAAGGTATTAAGAATATATTGTGTGGGAGGCCAAGTTGTTAGAAGCAGTGAAAAGTTTTTATCGAGGATGTAAGGCATGTGTACGTGTAGGAAGAGAGGAAAGTGAATGATTCTCACTGAATGTAGGTTTGCGGCAGGGGTGTGTGATGTCTCCATGGTTGTTTAATTTGTTTATGGATGGGGTTGTTAGGGACGGTGAATGCAAGAGTTTTGGAAAGAGGGGCAAGTATGCAGTCTTTTGTGGATGAGAGAGCTTGGAAGTGAATCAGTTGTTGTTCGTTGGTGATACAGCGCTGGTGGTGATTCATGTGAGAAACTGCAGAAGCTGGTGACTGAGTTTGGTAAAGTGTGTGAAAGAACAAAGTTGAGCGTAAATGTGAATAAGAGCAAGGCTATTAGGTACAGTAGGGTTGAGGGTCAATTCAATTGGGAGGTAAGTTTGAATGGAGAAAAACTGGAGGAAGTAAAGTATTTTAGATATCTGGGAGTGGATTTGGCAGCGGATGGAACCATGGAAGCGGAAGTGAATCATAGGGTGGGGGAGGGGGCGAAAATTCTGGGAGCGTTGAAGAATGTGTGGAAGTCGAGAACATTATCTCGGAAAGCAAAAACGGGTATGTTTGAAGGAATAGTGGTTCCAACAATGTTATATGGTTGCGAGGAGTGGGCTATGGATAGAGTTGTGCGCAGGAGGGTGGATGTGCTGAAAATCGATTTTTGAGGACAATATTTGCTGTGGGGTGGTTTGATCGAGTAAGTAATAATAGGGTAAGAGATGTGTGGTAATAAAAAAAGTGTGGTTGAGAGAGCAGAAGAGGGTGTTTTGAAATGGTTTGGTCACATGGAGAGAATGAGTGAGGAAAGATTGACCAAGAGATGTATGTGTCAGAGGTGGAGGGAACGAGGAGAAGTGGGAGACCAAATTGGAGGTGGAAAGGAGTGAAAAAGATTTTGAGTGATCGGGGCCTGAACATAGGAGGGTGAAAGGCTTGCAAGGAATAGAGTGAATTGGAACGATGTGGTATAGCGGTGTCGACATGCTGTCAATGGATTGAACCAGGGCTTGTGAAGCGTCTGGGGTAAACCACGGAAAGTTCTGTGGTGCCTGGATGTGGAAAGGGTGCTGTGGTTTCGGTGCATTATTACATGGGAGCTAGAGACTGAGTGTGAACGAATGGGGCCTTTGTTGTCTTTTCCTAGCGCTACCTCGCACACATGAAGGGGGAGGGGATGTTATTTCATATGTGGTGAGGTGGCGATGGAATGAATAAAGGCAGACTGTATGAATTGTGTACATGTGTATATATGTATATGTCTGTGTGTGTATGTATATATATGTATGCGTTGAGATGTATAGGTATGTATAGTTGCGTGTGTGGACGTATATGTATATATATGTGTATGTGGGTGGGTTGGGCCATTCTTTCGTCTGTTTCCTTGCGCTGCCTCGCTAACGCGGGAGACAGCGACAAAGCAAAATAAATAGATAAAATCTATAAATATATATATATATATATATATATATATATATATATATATATATATATATATATATATATATATATATATATATATTATCCCTGGGGATAGGGGAGAAAGAATACTTCCCACGTATTCCCTGCGTGTCGTAGAAGGCGACTAAAAGGGGAGGGAGTGGGGGCTGGAAATCCTCCCCTCTCACTTTTTTTTTTTTTTTTTTTTTTTTTTTTTTTTTTCCAAAAGAGGGAACAGAGAAGTGGCCCAGGTGAGGATATTCCCTCAAGGGCCCAGTCCTCTGTTCTCAATGCTACCTCGCTAATGCGGGAAATGGCGAATAGTATGAAAGAAAAAGATATATATATATATATATATATATATATATATATATATATATATATATATAAATAGATATATATGTATATATATATATATATATATATATATATATATATATATATATATATATATATATATTATTTTTACATTTTTATTATACTTTGTCGCTGTCTCCCGCGTTTGCGAGGTAGCGCAAGGAAACAGACGAAAGAAATGGCCCAACCCCCCCCCCCATACACATGTATATACATACGTCCACACACGCAAATATACACACCTACACAGCTTTCCATGGTTTACCCCAGACGCTTCACATGCCTTGATTCAATCCACTGACAGCACGTCAACCCCGGTATACCACATCGCTCCAATTCACTCTATTCCTTGCCCTCCTTTCACCCTCCTGCATGTTCAGGCCCCGATCACACAAAATCTTTATCACTCCATCTTTCCACCTCCAATTTGGTCTCCCTCTTCTCCTCGTTCCCTCCACCTCCGACACATATATCCTCTTGGTCAATCTTTCCTCACTCATTCTCTCCATGTGCCCAAACCACTTCAAAACACCCTCTTCTGCTATCTCTTCTATCTATCTGCTATCTGTTTTGAAATGGTTTGGGCACATGGAGAGAATGAGTGAGGAAAGATTGACCAAGAGGATATATGTGTCGGAGGTGGAGGGAACGAGGAGAAGAGGGAGACCAAATTGGAGGTGGAAAGATGGAGTGAAAAAGATTTTGTGTGATCGGGGCCTGAACATGCAGGAGGGTGAAAGGAGGGCAAAGAATAGAGTGAATTGGAGCGATGTGGTATACCGGGGTTGACGTGCTGTCAGTGGATTGAATCAAGGCATGTGTATGGGGGTGGGTTGGGCCATTTCTTTCGTCTGTTTCCTTGCGCTACCTCGCAAACGCGGGAGACAGCGACAAAGCAAAAAAAAAAAAAATATATATATATATATATATATATATATATATATATAAATATATATATATATATATATATATATATATATATATATATATATATGTATATATATTTTTTCCAAAAGAAGGAACAGAGAAGGGGGCCAGGTGAGGATATTCCCTCAAAGGCCCAGTCCTCTGTTCTTAACGTTACCTCGCTAATGCGGGAAATGGCGAATAGTATAAAAGAAAAGAAAGAATATATATGTATCTATATATTTATATATTGTTTCTATTATTTGAAAGAAAATCGGTTGTATAATGAAAATAATTTCTTTGCTCGGATAGTTGATCCTAAACCCTTTATTACACAAAGATAATTGAAAGCCGACATTTCTTTTCTTTAAAAATTTTTTCATCCCTCTACATACTTTCTAAGGACTGAAAATATTTTTGTCAGGAGAGTCAAAAGGAGAAAACCGATCATTAATTCGATCTTCCTAGATGAATGATACAGATAAGTATATTATAATCATATGCATTATTTAGTATCAACATTACACTTTATACTATCATGACTCATTGAATTTTGTCGAAAATTCTGGAACACATGTTACATTGCTTTCATTACGACCTCTTCCAGAATCTTGCAATGAAATTAATTAATTTAATTGCTGGAGAGTATAACACAATAGAATTGTATACATCCTAAAATGATACAATGATAGAAATATTTGCTTCCTAAATGCCACTCCTACATGCATGAGAGACAGCCTCTTGCTGAATATTCCACTTGACACAGAAATACTCCTAAGATCTTTGTATCACCTCAACGCACTACCAATTACCAGAGAAGTCTTCCCAGTGCATCGTATAATATTTTCTAGCTAGTCCAGATAATTTCCCGTCGTCTGGAGGATGATATCGAAAAATGCGCTGGGCTTCTAACTGCCTCATCAGCAATCACTGCAAATAAGGCATCTTCGCAGGGAGGACATCCGCTGTGGGGCGTCATGAGCGATGTGAGGAATATATGTGGCCTCAGTGTCTCATCCCGCTTGCCAGGCGGGAACTGGTACACTCTCCAGCTGAGAAAGCTTCCATATAAGCTTGACCAGATGGCTGTACTGACCAATTAGATCTCAAGTACTGTGATTTTTCTGTTGTCACAGGTGACGTTGCTAGAGGTCGTCCACTCCTCGGTTTCGTCAAAACATTCCCTTCATCTCGCCACCTTCGTATCCACCTGTATACAGTAGTCACACTGGCGCCTGTCTCCTGAGCAATTTCCACGGCTGACAGGCCAGACTGCCACATCAACACCATCTTTGTTCGGATGTTTAACTCCTGCATCTGTTTTGAGCCCCAAGGATCCATGACGAGCCTGGAAGTGAAGTACTTATGTATCTAGGTGGATAGCTTCTCTTGCCGCAAATAAAGCTTTTTAATGTAAGCAAATGGCATTATTTCTTCTAACCACCTTCAAATCGAGAAAATGTTTTTCCCTCTTGTGTAACAATAGGCAAGACTTAAAAAAAAAAGATATTCATTTATACATTATGGACCTCCATGGTGTAATAGCAGTTAGATTGCCAACATTGACGCATAAAAGGCCAACACGGGTTCCAGTTCTTATGCGTTCGAACCTTGGATGCGGCAGTCGGTCCAAAGCCCACTCGGCTGGTTATCCTCCCTTATGGGGTTTGTCGATGAAATGGATACCTGCCTTAGTTTACGGATGTAGCGATGTAGCGCAGGGAAACAGACGCAAGAATGGCCCAACCCACCCACATACACACATATATACATACACGTCCCCACACGCACATTTACATACGTATGCATTTCAACGTATACATAGATATACATGCACAGACGTATACATATATACACAAGTACATAATTCATACCTGCAGCCTTTATTCATTCCCGTCGCCACACCGACACACATGAAATGACAACACCCTCCTCCTGCACGCGCGCAAGGTAGCACTAGAAAAAGACAACAAAGGCCAAATTCGTTCACACTCAGTCTCTAGCTGTCATGTATAATGCACGAAAACCACAGCTCCCTTTTCACATAAAGGCACCACAAAACTTTCCATGGTTTACCCCAGACGTTTCACATAACCTTGTTGAATCCATTGACAGCACGTCGAAACCAGTATACCACATCGTTCCAATTCACTCTATGCCTTGCACGCCTTTCAACCTCTTGCATGTTCAGGCCCAGATCGATCAAAATCTTTTTTACTCTATCCTTCCACCTGCAATTTGGTCTCCCATTCTCCTCATTCCCTCCACCTCTCACACATATATCCTCTTTGTCACTCTTTCCTCACTCATTCTATCCATGCAACCAGACCATTCCAATACACCCTCTTCTGCTCTCTCAACCACACTCTTTACATTACCACACATCTCTCTTACCCTTCCATCACTTACTCGAACATACCATCTCAGAGCACATATTCTCCTCGGACATCTCATTTCCAACACATACACCATCCTCCGCACAGCTCTATCGATAACCCATGCCTCACAACCATATAACATTGTTGGAACCATTATTCCTTCAAACATACCCAATTTTACCTTCCGAGATAAAGTTCTCTCATTCCAGACATTCTTCAACGTTCCCAGAACCATCGCCCACTCCCCCACCCTGTGACTCACTTCCACTTCCACACACACACACACACACACACACACACACATATATATATATATATATATATATATATATATATATATATATATATATATATATATATATATTTCATACTATTCGCCATTTCCCGCGATAGCGAGGTAGCGTTAAGAACAGAGGACTGGGCCTTTGAGGGAATATCCTCACCTGGCCCTCTTCTCTGTTCCTTCTTTTGGAAAAAAAAAAAAAAAAAAATATATATATATATATATATATATATATATATATATATATATATATATATATATATATATATATACTTCCCACGCATTCCTCACGCGTCGTAGATGGCGACTAAAGGGGACGGGAGCAGGGAGCTAGAAACCCTCCCCTCCTTGTATTTTAACTTTCTAAAAGGGGAAACAGAAGAAGGAGTCACGCGGGGAGTGCTCTTCCGCCTCGAAGGCTCACACTGGGGTGTCTAAATCTGTGTGGATGTAACCAAGATGAGAAAAAAGGAGACATAGGTAGTATGTTTGAGGAAAGGAACCTGGATGTTTTGGCTCTGAGTAAGAAAGTGTAGTGAGTGGTGGGACGAAGAACTAAGATTATTATTGACAGAGAAGAGAGAGGCATTTGTACAATTTCAGCAGGGAAATAATATAAATGACTGGGAGATGTATAAAAGAAAGAGGCGGGAGGTTAAGAGAAAGGTGCATGAGGCAAAAAAGAGGGCAAATGAGAGTTGGGATGAAAGAGTATCATTATATTTAGGGAGAATAAAAAGATGTTTTGGAAGTAGGTAAATAAAGTGCGTAAGACAAGGGAACAAATGGGACCATCAGTGAAGGGGGCTAATGGGGAGATAATAACAAGTAGTGGTGATGTGAGAAGGAGATGGAGTGAGTATTTGGAAGGTTTGTAGAATGTGTTTGATAATAGAGTGGCAGATATAGGGTGTTTTGGTCAAGGTGGTGTGCAAAGTGAGAGGGTCAGGGAGAATGATTTGGTAAACAGAGAAGAGGTAATAAAAGCTTTGCGGAAGATAAAAGCCGGCAAGGCAGTAGGTTTGGATGGTATTGCAGTTGAATTTATCAAAAAAGGGGGGTGACTGTATTGCTGATTGGTTGGTAAGGTTATTTAATGCATGTATAACTGATGGTGTGGTGCCTGAGGACTGGCGAAATGCTTGCATAGTGCCAATGTACAAAGGCAAATGCGATAAAAGGGAGTGCTTAAATTACAGAGGTATAAGTTTGTTAGTATTCCAGGGAAATTATATGGGAGAGTATTGATTGAGAGGGTGAAGGCATGTACAGAGCATCAGATTAGGGAAGCGCAGTGTACTTTCAGATGTGGTAGAGGCTATGTGGATCAGGTGTTTGCTTTGAAAAATGTATATGAAAAATACTTAGAAAAGCAAATAGATTTCTATGTAGCATTTATGGATGCGGGGAAGGCATATGATAGTTTTGATATAGATGCCCTGTGGAAGGTATTAAGAATATATAGTGTGGGAGGTAAGTTGTTAGAAGCAGTAAAAAGTTATAATCGAGGATGTAAGGCATGTGTACGTGTAGGAAGGGAGGAAAGTGATTGCTTCTCAGTGAATGTTGGTTTGCGGTAGTAGGTGCGTGATGTCTCCATGGTTGTTTAATTTGTTTATGGATGGGGTTGTTAGGGAGGTGAATGCATGTGTTTTGGAAAGAGGGGCAAGTATGCAGTCTCTTATGGATGAAAGAGCTTGAGAAGTGAGTCAGTTGTTGCTCGCTGATGATACAGTGCTGGTGGATGATTCGAGTGAGAAACTGCATAAGCTGGTGATTGAGTTTGGTAAAGTGTATGAAAAAAAAAGCTGAGAGTAAATGTGAATACGAACAAGGTTATTAAGTACAGTAGGGTTGAAGGAAAAGTCAAGCGGGAAGTGGGTTTCAGTGGAGAAAAACTGGAGGAACTGAAGTGTTTAGATGTCTTGGAGTGGATTTGGCAGCGGATGGAGCCATGGAAGCGGAAGTGAATCATAGGGTAAGGGAGGATGCAAAAGTTTTGGATATGTGGAAGTCGAAAACGCTATCTTGGAAAGCAAAAATGGGTATATTTGAAGGAATTGTGGTTCCAATAATGTTATATGGTTGCGAGGCATGGTCTATAGATAGAATTGTGCGGAGGAGGGTGGATGTGCTGGAAATGAGATATTTGAGGACAATATATGGTGTGAGATGCTTTGATCGAGTAAGTAAGGAAAAGGTAAGAGAGATGTGTGGTGATAAAAAGAGTGTAGTTAAGAGAGCAGAAGAGGCTGTTTTGAAATGGTTTGGTCACATGCAGAGAATGATTGAGAAAAGATTGACAAAGAGGATATATGTGTCAGAGGGGAGGGAACAAGGAGAAGTGGGAGACCAAATTGGAAGTGGAAAGGTCGATAGAAAAAGATTTTGAGTGATAGGGGCCTAAGCCTTTCGTGTAATAATCATATCATCAGAAGACACGCAAGAGAAAAATATAAGTCAGGTGATATACATCGAAGAGACGAAGTTACGACGCTATTTGGTAAACACGTGTCTGTCCAAGACGTACAACGAGCGTTCAGAAACTTATCATTTTACAAATTTTATCAACAATAAAGTTATCTAATTTGTATAGACTATCACTAATATTAAGATTATAATTCTTTGTGCTATTTAATAATAGAAAATTCAATGATATTTCTCTTGGTAATAGATTTAGAGTTAATAACTGAGATGGCATTACTCCAGTTAATACAATGATCAAAGCTTTTAACGTGATTAAACAAGGCATTTGATTCTTGTCCTTCTTATAATATATTTATGTTGCTTGAATCTAACAGAAAGATCCTTACCAATCTGTTCAGCATAGAATTTATCACAAGTTCCACATGGCTCTCTATAGATGCATTGAAGATAATTTTCTGGTGAAATCCTGATTAAGATCATCTTTATAGTATCATTGTTGCTAAAGGCAACATTTACATTAAAGGATTTAAGGAACATAGGAAGTAAAGTGAAATCATTGATAAAGATAAGAACTAAAAGATTCTTGGTGTCAATGGAAGGTTTGGGCTCAACTCTATAAAATGATTTCTTTGCTAACTTAAGAGATTTCTCAATGAAAGATCTAGAGTACTTTAACTTAGATCCAATAGAATACATCTTTTCCAGCTCATCATCAATAAACTCTGGAATGCAATTATGTAATGCCCTGAGGAACATAGATTGAAATGATGATAATTTAACTCTGTCATATTGAGATGAGCAATAATGGATATTTGAAAATACATTGGTGGGTTTTCTGTATATGCTAAACTTAAACTTGTTTCCTTGCTTATGGATCATGCAATCTAAAAATGGTAACATACCATTATTTTCATTTTCTACAGTAAATTTGATGGAAGGTACGAAATTGATAAGTAAGCGAAGAAATATTCGTAAATTTTCATTTGTTGGCCAAACACAAACAACATCATCTGCATACGTAAACCAAACTTCATTAGAATGTTAGATATCCTTTAGTAATTTCATTTCAAAAAATTCCATTTAAAGATTACTTAGTACAGGTGAAAGAGGGTTACCCATTGCCGTACCAAATTTTGAGCATGATAATCTCCATTGAATTGAAATGCATAGTCTTTTATACACAATTTTATCAGTTCAGTATAAACAGAATTTGAGACAGGTAAATGAATATCATCCAAGACATCAAATGAATGTTCTAAGAGTACTAGTGCCTTTCAAGAACAACTTCATTTTTTTATTGAAATGAGAAAAAACTGCTTCTAAGGGATTTTTACTAAGTTCAGAATATGTTGTGTCATCATTTAGAAGATCATTCATTTTAGTTAAACTTGAAATGGATGAGGCTATTGACATTTGAAGAGAGAAGAAACGTTCCTTTCAAAAGCCAATACCGACATACTGGAAGAACCGGATGTTGGACTATTGCTATATAAAATAAGGAAAGAACGGAATTGGCTGCAAATGTCACTAAATTTCAAGTTGGACCATCTTATCAAAAATAGCTACTTGACACAGACCACAAACCCATCTTTTTGTGATAAACCTCTCTGATAATCAACTAGATAAGAATCCTTGTGTGCATTTGGCTATGAATTAAGTTTTGTGTGCTCTAACAGGGAAGCCAGCTGTGTTGATGTCACAAAGTCCTTTTGTAATTTAGAGAAATACAGTAATTCAAGTAATGATGAAATTAATATCTGTAAGGGTTTAGTGTATGACAGTTTGTCAAAACCAGTCTAACATAATTTGCCCTAAAAGATTTATAAGAGCTATTAACACCTTAAAAAAGACAAGGATTTGCATATTACTAAAGCAGATAAGGCTAAAACTGTTGTGATTTCAGGCAAAAGTAACTATTTATCTAAAATGAATGATCTTCTAAATGATGACACAACATATTCTAAACGTAGTAAAAATCCCACAAAAGCAGTTGATTCTCATTTCAATAAAGAAAGGAAGTTGTTGTTGAAAGGTAATAGTTCTCTTATCAAAAGTTTGTCATCTTTGTCCCCTTCATTGCCATATATGTATGGACTTATCAAAACACATAACAGAATTTTCCAGCAAGAACTATAGTGAGTTCAGTTGTCTCCAACACACAAATATTGTCAAAACCGTTAGTTTCTTTAGTGGGTAAGGTATCAAATTCTAATATCATGAACAATGTAGATTTAGTCAACAAGCTAAACAATATCAATGTAAATTTTGCTTTCAAACTAGTTACCTTTGATGTTTCCTCACTTCTCACTAAAGTTCCAGTTGATGACCTTTTAGAATACTTATTTGATGTCTTGGATGATATTCATTTACCTGTTTCAAATTCCGTTTTTATTGAACTGATGAAATTGTGTGTAACAGAATATGCATTTTAATTGAATGAAGATTATCATGCTCAAAAATTTGGTATGGCAATGGGTAACCCTCTTTCACCTGTACTAAGTAATCTTTATATGAAATTCTTTGAAACAAAATTACTAAAGGATATCTTACATTTTAATGGAATCTGGTTTATGTATGTAGATGATGTTCTTTGTGTTTGGCCAACAAATGAAAATTTACAAATATTTCTCCGCTTACTTAACAATTTAGTACCTTCAAATTTACTGTAGAATATATATATATATATATATATATATATATATATATATATATATATATATATATATATATATATATATATATATATATATATATATATATATATATATATATTTCTAGAACTTTCTAAAACCTGACTTTCTAAAACTAAAAGGCGAAACAGAAGAAGGATTCACGCGGGGAGTGCTCATCCTCCTCGAAGGCTCAGATTGGGGTGTCTAAATGTGTGTGGATGTAACAAAGATGAGAAAGAGAGATAGGTAGTATGTTTAGGAAAGGAGCCTGTATGTTTTGGCTCTGAGTGATACGAAGCTCAAGGGTAAAGGGGAAGAGTGGTTTGGGAATGTCTTGGGTGTAAAGTCAGAGGTTAGTGAGAGGACAAGAGCAAGGGAAGGAGTAGCACTACTCCTGAAACAGGAGTGGTGGGAGTATGTGAAACAGTGTAAGAAAGAAAACTCTAGATTGATATAGGTAAAACTGAAAGTTAATAGAAAAAGATGGGTGATTATTGGTGCATATGCAAATGGGCATGAGATGAAAGATCATGAGAGGCAAGTGTTTTGGGAGCAGCTGAATGAGTGTGTTAGTAGTTTTGATGCAAGAGACCGGGTTATAGTGATGGGTGATTTCAATGCAAAGGTGAGTAATTTGGCAGTTGAGGGAATAATTGGTGTACATGGGGTGTTCAGTGTTGTAAATGGAAATGGTCAGGAGCTTGTAGATTTATGTGCTGAAAAAGGATGTTGATTGGGAATATACGTAAGATATACACAAGTATACGTATGTAAGTAGGAGAGATGGCCAGAGAGCGTTATTGGATTACGTGTTAATTGATAGGCGAGCGAATGAGAGACTTTTGGATGTTAATGTGCTGAGAGGTGCAACTGGAGGGATTTCTGATCATTATCCTGTGGAGGCGAAGGTGAAAATTTTTAGAGGTTTTCAGAAGAGAAGAGAGAATGTTGGGGTGAGCTTGGGAAGGAGACTTGTGTTAGGAAGTACCAGGAGAGAATGAGTACTGAATGGAAAAAGGTGAAAACTAAATAGGTAAGGGGAGTAGGGGGAGGAATGGGATGTATTTAGGGAAGCAGTGATGGCTTGCGCAAAAGATACTTGTGGCATGAGAATAGTGGGAGGTGGGCAGATTAGAAAGGGTGGGATGAAGAAGTAAGATTATTAGTGAAAGAAAAGATAGAGCATTTGGACGATTTTTGCAGGAAATAATGCAAATGAGTGGGAGATGTATAAGAGAAAGAGGCAATAGGTAAGAGAATGGTACAAGAAGTGAAAAAGAGGGCAAATGAGAGTTGGGTTGAGAGAGTATCATCAAATTTTAGGGACAATAAAAAGATGTTTTGGAAGGAAGTAAACAAAGTGCGTGAGACAAGGGAGCAATGGGAACTTCAGTTAAGGGGGCTAATAGGGAGGTGATAACAAGTAGTGGTGATGTGAGAAGGAGATGGAGTGAGTATTATGAAGGTTTGTTGATTGTGTTTGATGATAGAGTGGCAGATACAGGGTGTTTTGATCTAGGTGGTGTGCAAAGTGAGAGGGTTAGGGAAAATGATTTGGTAAACAGAGAAGAGGTATTAAAAGCTTTGCGGAAGATGAAAGCCGGCAAGGCAGTAGGTTTGGATGGTATTGCAGTAGAATTTATTTAAAGAGGGGGTGACTCTATTGTTGACTGGTTGGTAAGGTTATTTGATGTATGTATGTCACATGGTGAGGTGCCTGAGGATTGGCGGAATCCTTGCATAGTACCATTGTACAAAGGCAAAGGGGATAAAAGCGAGTGCTCAAATTACAGAGGTATGAGTTTGCTGAGTATTCCTGGTAATTCATATTGGAGGGTATTGATTGAGAGGGTGAAGGCATGTACAGAGCGTAAAATTGGGGAAGAGCAGTGTGGTTTCATAAGTGGTAGATGATGTGTGGATCAGGTGTTTGCTTTGAAGAATGCATGCTGAGAAATACTTAGAAAAGCAAATGGATTTGTATGTAGCATATATGGATCTGGAGAAGGCATATCATAGAGTTGATAGAGATGCTCTGTGGAAAGTATTAAGAATATATGGTGTGGGAGGCAAGTTGTTAGAAGCAGTGAAATGTTTTTATCGAGGATGTAAGGCATGTGTACGTGTAGGAATAGAGAAAAGTAATTGCTTCTCAGTGAATGTAGGTGTGCGGCAGGGATGTGTGATGTCTCCATGGTTGTTTAACTTGTTAATGGATGGGGTTGTTAGGGAGGTGAATGCAAGAGTTTAGGAAAGAGGGGCAAGTATGCTGTCTGTTGTGGATGAGGGAGCCTGGGAAGTGAGTCAGTTGTTGTTCGCCGATGGTACAGCGCTGGTGGCTGATTCATGTGAGAAACTGCAGAAGCTGGTGACTGAGTTTGGTAAAGTGTGTGAAAGAAGAAAGTTAAGAGTAAATATGAATAAGAGCAAGGTTATTAGGTACAGTAGGGTTGAGGGTCAAGTCAATTGGGAGGTAAGTTTGAATGGAGAAAAACTGGAGGAAGTAAAGTGTTTTAGATATCTGGGAGTGGATTTGGCAGCGGATGGAACCATGGAAGCGGAAGTGATTCATAGGGTGGGAGAGGGCGCAAAAATTCTGGGAGTTTGAATAATGTTTGGAAGTCGAGAACATTATCTCGGAAAGCAAAAATGGGTATGTTTGAAGGAAAAGTAGTTCCAACAATGTTGTATTGTTGCGAGGCGTGGGCTATGGATAGAGCTGTGCGCAGGAGGGTGGATGTGCTGGAAATGAGATGTTTGAGGACAGTATGTGGTGTGAGGTGGTTTGATCGAGTAAGTAATGTAAAGGTAAGAGAGATGTGTGGAAATAAAACGAGTGTGGTTGAGAGAGCAGAAGAGGGTGTTTTGAAATGGTTTGGTCACATGGAGAGAATGAGTGAGGAAAGATTGACCAAGAGGATATATGTGTCAGAGTTGGAGGGAACAAGGAGAAGTGGGAGACCAAATTGGAGGTGGAAGGATGGAGTGAAAAAGATTTTGAGTGATTGCGGCCTGAACATGAAGGGGTGTGAAGGGCGTGCAAGGAATAGAGTGAAGTGGAACGATATGGTATACCGGGGTCGACGTGCTGTCAGTGGATTGAATCGGGGCATGTGAAGCGTCTGGGGTAAACCATGGAAAGTTCTGTGGGGCCTGGATGTGGAAAGGGAGCTGTGGTTTCGGTGAATTATTACATGACAGCTAGAGACTGATTGTGAATGAATGGGGCCTTTGTCGTCTTTTCCTAGCGCTACCTTGCACACATGAGGGGGGAGGGGGTGGTTATTCCATATGTGGCGGGGTGGCGATGGGAATGAATAAAGGCAGACAGTATGAATTATGTACGTGTGTATATATGTATATGTCTCTCTGTGTATATATATGTGTACATTGAGATGTATAGGTATGTATATTTGCGTGTGTAGACGTGTATGTATATACATGTGTATAGGGGTGGGTTGGGCCATTTTCTTTCGTCTGTTTCCTTGTGGTACCTCGCAAACGCGGGAGACAGCGACAAAGCAAAAAAAAAAGAAATATATATATATATATATATATATATATATATATATATATATATATATATATATATATATATATATATATATATATATATCTAATTATTTACTTTTGCTTTGTCGCTGTCTCCCGCGTTAGCGAGGATATATATATATATATATATATATATATATATATATATATATATATATATATATATATATATATATATATATATATAATGTGTCTCTGCGTGCGTGTTGACTAGAGTGGTAAAGTTATCCGTGCTTTCTACCTTTAAAGGACCTGAAGTCAGCTTTTGCTTTCTTGATGTTGATGTATTTTAAGAAAGACTTTAATATTCTATTATCTAATTCGTGCAATTCTTCATACACCTTTTTGGTGCTGTTGATTATTATACAAGAGGAATCAATGATAATATTCTCTATAACTGACACGCAAAGAAATTTTTTTTGTCTACCCCCAATGTATGGGATGTGATGATCTATATTTTTTTGATATTCGTCTGATTCCGAGGATATCCTTACAGAATGAATATCTATGCGATTGATTCCACTTTTTTAAAGATACTCTCGTTTGGCCAATATTCATCTTATTGCAGACTTTACAGGAAACGCAGCAGACTTGATTTTTCACTAGACCTTGGTCTGTTCTTCATCAAGGAATTCCTTATGTGTTTTCATATTTGAAAACAGTATCAAGTTCCTTGAAAATGCCAATAAGAGGTGAAAATTCCTGATGATATAGTAGCATGAGAATAATTTGTTTTTCTAAAAAATTTCTTCCTTCTCACTACAACTGTCAATATTTCTGACTTATTTCATGCATTTATCAATTCTTTTCAGAATAACGAAGTTATCTTACATCATAGATATGGTCAGTTTATTGATTTTAGAATTAAAGATATCAAATTCTTAAGATCCGAAGAAACATACCGGTAAATGATAGAAATTTTGAAAGAATCTTAATCGTTCGAGGGCTGATGAGGAAATGCATGAACTTCTGTAGGTTTTCTATAGAATTTAAACCCCTATCTAATCTTAATGTTAAAGTGTCTAAAATGGGCGATGAGTTACTGACTTCTCCTCTACTTTGAATGTTATAGAGAAAACTAGATCATTAAGCTCTGAAAAGTGTTTCCTGGGATCTTCATTAGGAAGCCATAGACATAAAATATCATATACATATCTGTACTATGTTGAAATGAAGGTACAGATTGTAGTGTTTTAAGAACCTGATTTTAAAGAATACCACAGAATTAAATTGATATGATGGGTCAGAGGGAGTTACAAATTGTTTAGCTAAATATTTGATTGCAAAATTTCCCATTAACTCTGAAAACATTGTTCTTTGTACGTAATTCTATAAGTCTTAGAAATACACTATTCCTAACCACAAGCTCTAATGTATATAGGTAACTCTTCATCAAGTTTAACAAATCATATGCTGAAACTTTCGTGAAAAGAAAATTAACAATAAAACCAAAGTGTAAACAAGGACCACTGTCGTCTTGAGGATGGATTAACAAGCCCTCACTGTGTTTTACATGAGATTTTCAAATAGTACTAACCACGGGAGCTAACAATTCACTAGGCCATTTAGACATTTTATGACTAACGGAACCAACAGACCTAATTACATGGTGTAGGGATGACCTTTATGGAATTTCGCGAGCAAAATATATAGGGCAATCTAGTGTAGACAGATGAAAATGATTTCATGCATTCAGGTTTGTTTCTGTGATAATATCATGGTTAAATTGATTTCAGTTGTTCTTGTTGAGGTTTTGGGATCTTTCCGGAATTCCGTAATTACTAAATCTTTCAGTCTCTCATTGTAGGCAATTTTATGAAGAATAACAAAGGAATCAGAATGGTTGGCTTTAGTAATACCGAGGTTATTATCATTTGCTATCCGAAGAAGGTTATTGACAATTGCATATAAAAATCAAGGAATACCTACTTTTGTAGTGAGAAGGAAGACAACTTCCACAAAAAGAAAAACATATTTTGGTTCTGTTCTATGATAAGGAAATTTCACTTCTTCCTAGCATTCTACAACAACTTGATGCTGCGATGTTGCTTTCATATATGAAAACATCATAAGGAATTCATTAACAAAGTACAGACCATCATCTAATGAAATATCACGAGTCTACTCTTCACACATAAAGTCTATAATAAGGTATACATTGGTCAAACGGGTACATCTTTAAAGATACAATTTACCAGCGTAAACATTTTGTAAGGACAGCATCGAAATGACACAATATTCAAACATATAGATTATTCACACCCATGAATTGGGAGAGTCAAAAATCTTCTACCCTTGTGTGTCCCTTACAGAGATGCTGATTGTTAGATCCTCTCTTATCAAAATCGTAGCAACATAAACGTGAGTAAACATGAATGAAATAGAAAGCGTAATATATCAATGAAAACTGTTGGAATGTGGCTATGGTGTGGGATGTTTTTATATATGTTTCCCTGTTCATAGTGACTCTGTGTTCTTGAAAATGCCTTGAAATACAGTCGAACATTATATTAGTTATAGTGTTAAGTATCCCAACCCCTATACAATGCATCTGGGCAACATAGCAAGAGTTTCAATATATGTACACAATAAGTCTTACTATTCAGTCAAAATAATGATAATTAGGAAAAAAAAAAACGGGTCGAGTGCTCCTAAGGAAACCACAGCCAAAACCGAAACTGATCCACACTTCAGGCACGAGCCTGTTTATGTTATCTTTACTGACCCCGCCCCATGAACCAACTGGGTACTGATTGGCTGATGCTGCGGACATTTGACGATTATTGGTGGGCTTCAGGAGCGCGTAGAAAGAGGGAGTCTTCCATGTCGATCAATACAAAAGTACGTACCTTCAAGTTTGACGAGTAAGGATAACGGTTACAGACGAACACTTGTGTGAGGAAGTACCGGGAGAGATTGAGTGTAGAAAGGCAAGAGGTGACAGCAAATGACTGAAAGGGAGTAGGGGATATATTTAGGGAAGCAGTGAAGGCTTTCGCAAAAGGTGCTTGTGGCATGAGAAGCGTGGGAGGAGCGCAGATTAGAAAGGGTAGTGTGAGATTGGATGAAGGTTCTTAGTGAAAGAAAAAAGAGAGTTCTTTGGACGATACTTGCAAGGAAGTAGTGCAAAAGACTAGATGTATAAAAGAAAGCAGCAGGAGATCAAGAGAAAGGTGCAAGAGGTGAAAAAGAGGGCAAATGAGAGTTGGGGTGAGAGAGTATCATCAAATCTTAGGGAGGATAAAAAGATGTTTTGGAAGGAGGTAAATAACGTGCAATAGACAAGAGAACAAGTGGAAACATCGGTGAAAGGAGCAAGTGGGGAGGTAATAACAGGCAATGATGAAGTAAGAAGGAGATGGAGTGAGCATTTTGAAGGTTTGTTAAATGTGTTTGATGATAGAGTGGCAGATATAGGGTGTTTTGGTCGGGATGTGCAAAGTGAGAGGGTCTGTGAGAATGATTTGGTAAAGAGAGAAGAGATAGAGAAAGCCTTTACGGGAGATGAAATCCGGCAAGGTGCCAGGTTTGGATGGAATTGCAGTGGAATATGTTGAAGAAGGGGTGATTGTGTTGTTGATTAGCTGGTAAGGATATTCACTGTATGTATAGATCATGGTGAAGTGCCTGAGGATTGGCAGAATGCATGCATAGTGCCATTGCACAAAGGCAAAGGGGACAAAGGTGAGTGTTCAAACTACGGAGACATAAGTTTCTTGAGTATTCCTGGGAAATTATATGGGAGGGTATTGATCGAGAGGGTGATGGCATGTACAGAGCATCAGACTGGGGAAGAGCAGTGTGGTTTTAGAAGTGGTAGAAGATGAGTGGATCAGGTCTTTGCTTTGAAGAATGTGCGTGAGAAACACTTGGAAAAAACACATAGATTTGTATGTAACATTTATGGATCTGGTGAAGGCATGTAATAACGATGATAGAGATGCCTTTTGGAAGGTTTTAAGAGAATATGGTGTGGAGATAAGTTGCTAGAAGCAGTGAAAAGTTTTTACCAAGGATGTAAGGCATGCGTATGAGTAGGAGGAGAGAAGAGTGGCTTGTTCCCAGTGAATGTCAGTTTGTGGCAGACGTGTGTGATGTCCCCATCGTTGTTTAATTTGTTTATTGATAGAGTGTTTAGGAAGGTAAATGCAAGAGTTTTAGAGAGAGGGGCAGGTATGCAGGCTGTTGAGGATCAGAGGGCCTAGGAAGTGAGTCAGTTGTTGTACGCCAGAGATACAACTCTAGCTGCTGATTCGGGTGAGAAACTACAGAACTTGGTGACTGAGTTTAGAAAAGTGTGTGAAAGGAGAGACTTGATAGTAAATGTGAATAAGAACAAATTCATTAGGTTCAGTAAGTTTGAAGGAAAAGTTTATTGGTATGTAAGATTGAATGAAGAAAAATTAGAGGAAATAGAGTGTTCTAGATATCTAGGAGAAGACTTAGCAGCGGAAGGAACCATGGAAGCGGGAAGAGTCACAGGGTAGCTTCGTCTCTTCGATGTATATCAACTGACTTTTATTTCTCTCTTGTGTCTCCCCAGATCATTGATTATTACACGAAAGTGCACTTGGGAATTTATGTCTCATTTTTCCCGTGGACTAATAGGAAAATATATATATATATATATATATATATATATATATATATATATATATATATATATATATATATATATATATATATATATATATATATATATATATATATTCTTTTTTTTTTTTTGCTTTGTCGCTGTCTCCCGCGTTTGCGAGGTAGCGCAAGGAAACAGACGAAAGAAATGGCCCAACCCACCCCCATACACATGTATATACATACGTCCACACACGCAAATATACATACCTACACAGCTTTCCATGGTTTACCCCAGACGCTTCACATGCCCTTGATTCAATCCACTGACAGCACGTCAACCCCGGTATACCACATCGCTCCAATTCACTCTATTCCTTGCCCTCCTTTCACCCTCCTGCATGTTCAGGCCCCGATCACACAAAATCTTTTTCACTCCATCTTTCCACCTCCAATTTGGTCTCCCTCTTCTCCTCGTTCCCTCCACCTCCGACACATATATCTCTTGGTCAATCTTTCCTCACTCATTCTCTCCATGTGCCCGAACCATTTCAAAACACCCTCTTCTGCTCTCTCAACCACGCTCTTTTTATTTCCACACATCTCTCTTACCCTTACGTTACTTACTCGATCAAACCATCTCACACCACACATTGTCCTCAAACATCTCATTTCCAGCACATCCATCCTCCTGCGCACAACTCTATCCATAGCCCACGCCTCGCAACCATACAACATTGTTGGAACCACTATTCCTTCAAACATACCCATTTTTGTATATATATATGTATATATATATATATATATATATATATATATATATATATATATATATATATATATATATATATATATATATGGATCTGTATGTAGCATTTATGGATCTGGAGAAGGCATATGATAGAGTTGATAGAGATGCTCTGTGGAAGGTATTAAGAATATATGGTGTGGGAGGCAAGTTGTTAGAAGCAGTGAAAAGTTTTTATCGAGGATGTAAGGCATGTGTACGTGTAGGAAGAGAGAAAGTGATTGATTCTCAGTGAATGTAGGTTTGCGGCAGGGGTGTGTGATGTCTCCATGGTTGTTTAATTTGTTTATGGATGGGGTTGTTAGGGAGGTGAATGCAAGAGTTTTGGAAAGAGGGGCAAGTATGAAGTCTGTTGGGGATGAGAGAGCTTGGGAAGTGAGTCAGTTGTTGTTCGCTGATGATACAGCGCTGGTGGCTGATTCATGTGAGAAACTGCAGAAGCTGGTGACTGAGTTTGGTAAAGTGTGTGAAAGAAGAAAGTTAAGAGTAAATGTGAATAAGAGCAAGGTTATTAGGTACAGTAGGGTTGAGGGTCGAGTCAACTGGGAGGTAAGTTTGAATGGAGAAAAACTGGAGGAAGTAAAGTGTTTTAGATATCTGGGAGTGGATCTGGCAGCGGATGGAACCATGGACGCGGAAGTGGATCATAGGGTGGGGGAGGGGGCGAAAATTCTGGGAGCCTTGAAGTATGTATGGAAGTCGAGAACATTATCTCGGAAAGCAAAAATGGGTATGTTTGAAGGAATAGTGGTTCCAACAATGTTGTATGGTTGCGAGGCGTGGGCTATGGATAGAGTTGTGCGCAGGAGGATGGATGTGCTGGAAATGAGATGTTTGAGGACAATGTGTGGTGTGAGGTGGTTTGATCGAGTAAGTAACGTAAGGGTAAGAGAGATGTGTGGAAATAAAAAGAGCGTGGTTGAGAGAGCAGAAGAGGGTGTTTTGAAATGGTTTGGGTACATGGAGAGAATGAGCGAGGAAAGATTGACCAAGAGGATATATGTGTCGGAGGTGGAGGGAACGAGGAGAAGTGGGAGACCAAATTGGAGGTGGAAAGATGGAGTGAAAAAGATTTTGTGTGATCGGGGCCTGAAGATGCAGGAGGGTGAAAGGAGGGCAAGGAATAGAGTGAATTGGATCGATGTGGTATACCGGGGTTGACGTGCTGTCAATGGATTGAATCAGGGCATGTGAAGCGTCTGGGGTAAACCATGGAAAGCTGTGTAGTTATGTATATTTGCGTGTGGGGACGTATGTATATACATGTGTATGGGGGTGGGTTGGGCCATTTCTTTCGTCTGTTTCCTTGCGCTACGTCGCAAACGCGGGAGACAGCGGCAAAAAAAAAAAAAATATATATATATATATATATATATATATATATATATATATATATATATATATATATATATATGTATATATATATATATATATATATATATATATATATATATATATATATATATATATATATATATATATATATATATATATAATATTATCCCTGGGGATAGGGGGGAAAGAAGCCAGGATCGAACCTGGGACCCCTTGTGCAAGAGGCAGGCATGCTAACCGCTAGGCTAAGGGACTGTATAATAGGAAACAACTATTCGAAATACTAAGTACTCGAATACCCTTTGTCTCACTATGGTGAGCAACGGGGTCTATCGGTTGTTTCCGAACAGAACACATAGCCAGCTGAGAGCGTTTTACCGAACCTGACTGTACAACGCGGAGTTATATGAAACGAATAAAGTGTATATGAACGCGCACCTTCATAGAACATACAAAGCTCCATCAGCCAGGATCGAACCTGGGACCCCTTGTGCAAGAGGCAGGCATGCTAACCGCTAGGCTGAGGGACTGTATAATAGGAAACAACTATTCGAAATACTAAGTACTCGAATACCCTTCGTCTCACTATGGTGAGCAACGGGGTCTATCGGTTGTTTCCGAACAGAACACATAGCCAGCTGAGAGCGTTTTACCGAACCTGACTGTACAACGCGGAGTTATATGAATACGAATAAAGTGTAGGGTGGGTGTGTTAGAAATGAGATGTTTGAGGACAATATCTGGTGTGAGGTGGTGTGATCGACTAAGTAATGAAAGGGTAAAAGGGATGTGTGGTAATTACTAAAATGAGTGTGGTTGAGAGAGCAGAAGGTGCATTGAAATGGTTTGGTCACATGGAGAGTATGAGCGTGGAAAAATTGACTAAGAGGATATGTGTGTCGGAGGTGAGGAAACGAGAAGTAGGAGACCAAATTGGGGGTGGAAGGATGGAGTGAAAAAGATTTTGAGTGATCGGGGCCTGGACGTGCAGTAGGGTGAAAGACTTGCAAGGAACAGAGAGAATTGGAACGATGTGGTGTACAAGGGTCGCCGTTCTGTCAATGGCTTGAACCAGGACATGTGAAGAGTCTGGGGTAAACCATGGAAAGTCTTGTGGGGAAAGGGAGCTATGGTTTCGGTGCATTACACATGACAGCTAAAGATTGAGTGTGAATGAATGTGGCCTTTGTTGTGTTTTTTTAGCGCTACCTCGCGCGCTTGCGAGTCAATTTCATGTGTGGTAGGGTGGCGACGAGAATGAATGAAAGTAGCAAATATGAATATGTAGATGTTTTTATATGTATTTGTTTGTGTATGTATATGTATGTATACATTGAAATGTATAGTTATGTATATATGCGTGTGTGGGCATGTGTGGACATACATGTGTATGTAGGTAGGGTGGGCCATTCTCTCTTCTGTTTCCTTGCACCACCTCGCTGACGCGGTAGACAGCGAGAAACATTGATAAATGAATAAATCGATAAATCATATACGAATATATATATATATATATATATATATATATATATATATATATATATATTTTTTTTTTTTTTTTTTTTTTTTTATACTTTGTCGCTGTCTCCCGCGTTTGCGAGGTAGCGCAAGGAAACAGACGAAAGAAATGGCCCAACCCCCCCCCCCCATACACATGTACATACACACGTCCACACACGCAAATATACATACCTACACAGCTTTCCATGGTTTACCCCAGACGCTTCACATGCCTTGCTTCAATCCACTGACAGCACGTCAACCCCTGTATACCACATGACTCCAATTCACTCTATTTCTTGCCCTCCTTTCACCCTCCTGCATGTTCAGGCCCCGATCACACAAAATCTTTTTCACTCCATCTTTCCACCTCCAATTTGGTCTCCCTCTTCTCCTCGTTCCCTCCACCTCCGACACATATATCCTCTTGGTCAATCTCTCCTCACTCATTCTCTCCATGTGCCCAAACCATTTCAAAACACCCTCTTCTGCTCTCTCAACCACGCTCTTTTTATTTCCACACATCTCTCTTACCCTTACGTTACTTACTCGATCAAACCACCTCACACCACACATTGTCCTCAAACATCTCATTTCCAGCACATCCATCCTCCTGCGCACATCTCTATCCATAGCCCACGCCTCGCAACCATACAGCATTGTTGGAACCACTATTCCCTCAAACATACCCATTTTTGCTTTCCGAGATAATGTTCTCGACTTCCACACATTTTTCAAGGCTCCCAAAATTTTCGCCCCCTCCCCCACCCTATGATCCACTTCCGCTTCCATGGTTCCATCCGCTGACAGATCCACTCCCAGATATCTAAAACACTTCACTTCCTCCAGTTTTTCTCCATTCAAACTCACCTCCCAATTGACTTGACCCTCACCCCTACTGTACCTAATAACCTTGCTCTTATTCACATTTACTCTCAACTTTCTTCTTCCACACACTTTACCAAACTCAGTCACCAGCTTCTGCAGTTTCTCACATGAATCAGCCACCAGCGCTGTATCATCAGCGAACAACAATTGACTCACTTCCCAAGCTCTCTCATCCCCAACAGACTTCATACTTGCCCCTCTTTCCAGGACTCTTGCATTTACCTCCTTTACAACCCCATCCATAAACAAATTAAACAACCATGGAGACATCACACACCCCTGCCGCAAACCTACATTCACTGAGAACCAATCACTTTCCTCTCTTCCTACACGTACACATGCCTTACATCCTCGATAAAAACTTTTCACTGCTTCTAACAACTTGCCTCCCACACCATATATTCTTAATACCTTCCACAGAGCATCTCTATCAACTCTATCATATGCCTTCTCCAGATCCATAAATGCTACATACAAATCCATTTGCTTTTCTAAGTATTTCTCACATACATTCTTCAAAGCAAACACCTGATCCACACATCCTCTACCACTTCTGAAACCGCACTGCTCTTCCCCAATCTGATGCTCTGTACATGCCTTCACCCTCTCAATCAATACCCTCCCATATAATTTACCAGGAATACTCAACAAACTTATACCTCTGTAATTTGAGCACTCACTCTTATCCCCTTTGCCTTTGTACAATGGCACTATGCACGCATTCCGCCAATCCTCAGGCACCTCACCATGAGTCATACATACATTATATATATATATATATATATATATATATATATATATATATATATATATATATATATATATATATATATATATATATATATCTTTTCTTTTCTTTTAAACTATTCGACATTTCCCGCGTTAGCGAGGTAGCGTTAAGAACGGAGGACTGGGCCTTTTTTGGAATATCCTCACCTGGCCCCCTTCTCTGTTCCTTCTTTTGGAAAATTAAAAAAAAAAACGAGAGGGGAGGATTTCCAGCCCCCCGCTCCCTCCCCTTTTAGTCGCCTTCTACGACACGCAGGGAATTCTTGGGAAGTATTCTTCATCCCCTATCCCCAGGGATAATATATATATATATATATATATATATATATATATATATATATATATATATATATATATATATATATATATATATATATATATATATATATATATATATATATATATATATATATATATGCCAAATGATACAGGATAATGAAACACGTTACGTACCTAGGTGCACATTCATATAATCATCACATCTTCAGGGGAGATAAAGGAATGAGATAGAAGACGTAAAACAGTTTGTTGACATACAAGAATGAAATATATATAAGACGCAGTTAGCAAGCAAGCGCTACCGGATTTTGGTTTTAATGTTCTCTATTTTTGGGTCTGGCATCATGTTCGCTTATAATTCATATTTTCTGGACAGGAAAGGGTTCTGTTTACAGTTCTTGCCTACGACTAAGCTTTCCATTTAGTACAGACCTGAATCAATAATAGACTTACAATCCTTATGGCAAGCATGATGCCATACATAAATGCGGCTAACCTGAACGCCAATATATATATATATATATATGTATATATATATATATATATATATATATATATATATATATATATATATATATATATATATATATATATATATATATATATATATATATTCTTTTTTTTTTGTCGCTGTCTCCCGCGTTTGCGAGGTAGCGCAAGGAAACAGACGAAAGAAATGGCCCAACCCACCCCCATACACATGTATATACATACGTCCACACACGCAAATATACATACCTACACAGCTTTCCATGGTTTACCCCAGACGCTTCACATGCCTTGATTCAATCCACTGACAGCACGTCAACCCCGTTATACCACATCGATCCAATTCACTCTATTCCTTGCCCTCCTTTCACCCTCCTGCATGTTCAGGCCCCGATCACACAAAATCTTTTTCACTCCATCTTTCCACCTCCAATTAGGTCTCCCACTTCTCCTCGTTCCCTCCACCTCCGACACATATATCCTCTTGGTCAATCTTTCCTCACTCATTCTCTCCATGTGCCCAAACCATTTCAAAACACCCTCTTATGCTCTCTCAACCACGCTCTTTTTATTTCCACACATCTCTCTTACCCTTACGTTACTTACTCGAACAAACCACCTCACACCACATATTGTCCTCAAACATCTCATTTCCAGCACATCCATCCTCCTGCGTACAACTCTATCCATAGCCCACGCCTCACAACCATACAACATTGTTGGAACCACTATTCCTTCAAACATACCCATTTTTGCTTTCCGGGATAATGTTCTCGACTTCCACACATTCTTCAAGGCTCCCAGGATTTTCGCCCCCTCCCCCACCCTATGATCCACTTCCGCTTCCATATTTCCATCCGCTGCCAGATCCACTCCCAGATATCTAAAACAATTTACTTCCTCCAGTTTTTCTCCATTCAAACTTACCTCCCAATTGACTCGACCCTCAACCCTACTGTACCTAATTACCTTGCTCTTATTCACATTTACTCAACTTTCTTCTTTCACACACTTTACCAAACTCAGTCACCAGCTTCTGCAGTTTCTCACATGAATCAGCCACCAGCGCTGTATCATCAGCGAACAACAACTGACTCACTTCCCAAGCTCTCTCATCCCCAACAGACTTCATACTTGCCCCTCTTTCCAAAACTCTTGCATTCACCTCCCTAACAACCCCATCCATAAACAAATTAAACAACCATGGAGACATCACACACCCCTGCCGCAAACCTACATTCACTGAGAATCAATCACTTTCCTTTCTTCCTACACGTTCACATGCCTTACATCCTCGATAAAAACTTTTCACTGCTTCTAACACCTTGCCTCCCACACCATATATTCTTAATACCTTCCACAGAGCATCTCTATCAACTTTATCATATGCCTTCTCCAGATCCATAAATGCTACATACAAATCCACTTGCTTTTCTAAGTATTTCTCACATACATTCTTCAAAGCAAACACCTGATCCACACATCCTCTACCACTTCTGAAACCACACTGCTCTTCCCCAGTCTGATACTCTGTACATGCCTTCACCCTCTCAATCAATACCCTCCCATATAATTTACCAGGAATACTCAACAAACTTATACCTCTGTAATTTGAGCACTCACTCTTATCCCCTTTGCCTTTGTACAATGGCACTATGCACGCATTCCGCCAATCCTCAGGCACCTCACCATGAGTCATACATACATTAAATAGCCTTACCAACCAGTCATTAATACAGTCACCCCCTTTTTTAATAACTTCCACTGCAATACCATCCAAACCTGCTGCCTTGCCGGCTTTCATCTTCCGCAAAGCTTTTACTATATATATATATATATATATATATATATATATATATATATATATATATGGGGGAGAAATGGGATGTATTTAGGGAATCAGTGATGGATTGCGCAAAAAATGCTTGTGGCATGAGAAGAGTGGGAGGTGGGCTGTTTAGAAAGGGTAGTGAGTGGTGGGATGAAGAAGTAAGAGTATTAGTGAAAGAGAAGAGAGAGGCATTTGGACGATTTTTGCAGGGAAAAATGCAATTGAGTGGGAGAAGTATAAAAGAAAGAGACAGGAGGTCAAGAGAAAGGTGCAAGAGGTGAAAAAAAGGGCAAATGAGAGTTGGGGTGAGAGACTATCAGTAAATTTTAGGGAGAATAAAAAGATGTTCTGGAAGGAGGTAAATAGGGTGCGTAAGACAAGGGAGCAAATGGGAACTTCAGTGAAGGGCGTAAATGGGGAGGTGATAACAAGTAGTGGTGATGTGAGAAGGAGATGGAATGAGTATTTTGAAGGTTTGTTGAATGTGTCTGATGACAGAGTGGCAGATATAGGGTGTTTGGGTCGAGGTGGTGTGCAAAGTGAGAGGGTTAGGGAAAATGATTTGGTAAACAGAGAAGAGGTAGTAAAAGCTTTGCGGAAGATGAAAGCCGGCAAGGCAGCAGGTTTGGATGGTATTGCAGTGGAATTTATTAAAAAAGGGGGTGACTGTATTGTTGACTGGTTGGTAAGGTTATTTAATGTATGTATGACTCATGGTGAGGTGCCTGAGGATTGGCGGAATGCGTGCATAGTGCCATTGTACAAAGGAAAAGGGGAAAAGAGTGAGTGCTCAAATTACAGATGTATAAGTTTATTGAGTATTCCTGGTAAATTATATGGGAGGGTATTGATTGAGAGGGTGAAGGCATGTACAGAGCATCAGATTGGGGAAGAGCAGTGTGGTTTCAGAAGTGGTAGAGGATGTGTGGATCAGGTGTTTGCTTTGAAGAATGTATGTGAGAAATACTTAGAAAAGCAAATGGATTTGTATGTAGCATTTATGGATCTGGAGAAGGCATATGATAGAGTTGATAGAGATGCTCTGTGGAAGGTATTAAGAATATATGGTGTGGGAGGCAAGTTGTTAGAAGCAGTGAAAAGTTTTTATCGAGGATGTAAGGCATGTGTACGTGTAGGAAGAGAGGAAAGTGATTGGTTCTCAGTGAATGTAGGTTTGCGGCAGGGGTGTGTGATGTCTCCATGGTTGTTTAATTTGTTTATGGATGGGGTTGTTAGGGAGGTAAATGCAAGAGTCTTGGAAAGAGGGGCAAGTATGAAGTCTGTTGGGGATGAGAGAGCTTGGGAAGTGAGTCAGTTGTTGTTCGCTGATGATACAGCGCTGGTGGCGGATTCATGTGAGAAACTGCAGAAGCTGGTGACGGAGTTTGGTAAAGTGTGTGGAAGAAGAAAGTTAAGAGTAAATGTGAATAAGAGCAAGGTTATTAGGTACAGTAGGGTTGAGGGTCAAGTCAATTGGAAGGTGAGTTTGAATGGTGAAAAACTGGAGGAAGTGAAGTGTTTTAGATATCTGGGAGTGGATCTGTCAGCGGATGGAACCATGGAAGCGGAAGTAGATCATAGGGTGGGGGAGGGGGCGAAAATTTTGGGAGCCTTGAAAAATGTGTGGAAGTCGAGAACATTATCCCGGAAAGCAAAAATGGGTATGTTTGAAGGAATAGTAGTTCCAACAATGTTGTATGGTTGCGAGGCGTGGGCTATGGATAGAGTTGTGCGCAGGAGGATGGATGTGCTGGAAATGAGATGTTTGAGGACAATGTGTGGTGTGAGGTGGTTTGATCGAGTAAGTAACGTAAGGGTAAGAGAGATGTGTGGAAATAAAAAGAGCGTGGTTGAGAGAGCAGAAGAGGGTGTTTTGAAATGGTTTGGGCACATGGAGAGAATGAGTGAGGAAAGATTGACCAAGAGGATATATGTGTCGGAGGTGGAGGGAACGAGGAGAAGAGGGAGACCAAATTGGAGGTGGAAAGATGGAGTGAAAAGGATTTTGTGTGATCGGGGCCTGAACATGCAGAAGGGTGAAAGGAGGGCAAGGAATAGAGTGAATTGGAGCGATGTGGTATACAGGGGTTGACGTGCTGTCAGTGGATTGAATCAAGGCATGTGAAGCGTCCGGGGTAAACCATGGAAAGCTGTGTAGGTATGTATATTTCCGTGTGTGGACGTGTGTATGTACATGTGTATGGGGGGGGTTGGGCCATTTCTTTCGTCTGTTTCCTTGCGCTACCTCGCAAACGCGGGAGACAGCGACAAAGTATAAAAAAAAAAAAAAAAAAAAAATATATATATATATATATATATATATATATATATATATATATATATATATATATATATATATATATGTACATATTTCTATTTTCCATACATGTTCGCCATTTCCCGCATCAGCGAGGTAGCGTTAAGAACAGAGGGCAGCCTTAGAGGTAACATCCTCAGTTCGCCCCCTTCTCTGTTCCTTCTTCAGGAGAATAAAGAAATGGGATTGGAGGCTTTCCATCTCATCGTTTTCTTTCCTTGGTGTACATGGGGTGTTCAGTGCTGTAAATGGAAATGGTAAAGAGCTTGTAGATTTGTTCGCTGAAAAAGAACTGGTGATCGGGAATACCTGGTTTAAGAAGAGAGATATACATAAGTATATGTATGTCAGTAGGACAGATGGCCAGAGAGCGTTAACGGATTATATGTTCATTGATAGGCGCGCGAAAGAGAGACTTTTGGATTTCAATGTGCTGAGAGGTGCAACTAGAGGGATGTCTGATCATTATCTTGTGGAGACAAAGGTGAAGATTTGCAGAGGTTTTCAGAAAAGAAGAGAGAATGTTAGAGTGAAGAGAGTGGTTACAGTAAGTAAGCATGGGAAGGAGATTTGTGTGAGGAAGTACCATTAGAGACTGAGTACAGAATAGAAAAGGTAAGAACAAAGGACGCAAGGGGAGTGAGAAAGGAATGGAAAATATTTTGGGAAGTAGTGATGGCTAGCACAAAAGATGCTTGTGGCATGAGAAGCGTGGGAGGTGGGCCGAATAGAAAGGTAGTAAGTGGTGGAATGAAGAAGTAAGATTATTACTGAAAGAGAAGAGGAAGGCATATGGACGATTTTTGCTGGAAAATAGTGCAAATGACTGGGAGATGTAGAAAAGAAACAGGCAGGAGGTCAAAAGTAAGATGCAAGAAGTGAAAAAAGGATAAATTGGAGTTGGGGTGAAATAATATCATAAACTTTCATGGAGAATAAAACATGTTTTGGAAGGAGGTAAATAAGGTACGTAAGACAAGGGAACAAATGGGAACTTCAGTGAAGGGGGCTAATGGGGAAGTGATAAGAAGTATTGATGATGTGAGGAGATGGAGTGAGTATTTTGAAGGTTTGTTGAATGTATTTGTGGATAGAGTGGAAGATATAGGGTGTTTTGGTTGAGGTGGCGTGCAAAGTGAGAGGGTTATGGAGAATGATTTGGTGAACGGAGAAGAGGTAGTAAAAGCTTTCCGAATGATGAAAGCCAGCAACGCAGCGGGTTTGGATGGTATTGCAGTGGAATTTTTTTGAAAAGGGGGTGACTGTATTGTTGACTGGTTGGTAAGGTTATTTAATGTATTTTTGACTCATGGTAAGGTGCCTGAAGATTGGCGTAATGCTTGCATAGTGCCATTGTATAAAGGCAAAGGGGATAAAAGTGAGTGCTCAAATTACAGACATATATATTAGTTGAGTATTCCTTGGAAATTATATGGGAGGGTTTTGATTGCGAGGGTGAAGGCATGTACAGAGCATCTGATTGGGCAAGAGCAGTCTATTTTCAGAAGTGGTAGAGGATGTGTGGATCAGGTGTTTGCTTTGAAGTATGTATGTGAGAAATACTTAGAAAAGCAAATGGATTTTTATGTAGCATTTATGTATTTGGAGAAGGCATATGATAGAGTTGATAGAGATGCTCTGTGGAAGGTATTAAGAATACATGGTGTGAGAGGCAGGTTATTGGAGCAGTGAAAAGTTTTTATCGAGGATGTAAGGCATGTGTACATGTAGGATGAGAGGAAAGTGACTGGTTCTCAGTGAATGTAGGTTTGCGGCAGGGGTGGTTGATATCTCCATGGTTGTTTAATTTGTTTATTGATGGGGTTGTTAGGGAGGTGAGTGCAACTGTTTTGGAAAGAGGGGCAAGTATGCAGTCTGTTGTGGATGAGAGAGCTAGGGAAGTGAGCCAGTTGTTGTTCGCTGATGATACAGCTGTGGTGGCTCATTCGTGTGAAAAACTGCAGAAGCTGGTGACTGAGTTTGGTAAAACGTGTGTAAGAAGAAAGCTGAGAGTAAATGTGAATGAGAGAGAGGTTATTAGATGCAGTAGGGTTGAGGGACAAGTCAACTGGGAGATAAGTCTGAATGGAGAAAAACTGGAGGAAGTGAAGTGTTTTAGATATCTGGGAGTGGATTTAGCAGCGGATGGAACATATGTATACTTATGTAGGGTGAATGTGAATAAGAGAGAGGTTATTAGATACAGTAGGGTTGAGGGACAAGTCAACTGGGAGATAAGTTTGAATGGAGAAAACCTGGAGAAAGTGAAGTGTTTTAGATATCTGGGAATGGATTTGGCAGCGGATGGATCATATGTATACTTATGTATATCTTTCTTTTTAAACCAGGTGATCCCAATCACCAGTCTTTTTTCAACACATTAATCTACAAGCTCTTCACCATTTCCATTTACAACACAGAACACTTCATGTATACCAATCATTCACTCAACTGCCACATTGCTCACCTTTGCATTCAAATCACCCATCACTATAACCGGGTCTCGTGCATGAAAACTATTAACATACTCCTCAGCTGCTCCCAAAACACTTGCCTCTCATGATCTTTCCTCTGATGACCAGGTTTATATCGCCAACAATCACCCATCTCCCTCCATCCACTTTCAGCTTTACCCAAATCAATCTAGAGTTGACTTTCTTATACTCTATCAAATACTCCCACCACTCCTGTTTCAGGAGTAGTGCTACTCCTTTCCTACTCCTTTCGCCATTTCCCGCGTTAGCGAGGTAGCGTTAGGAACAGAGGACTGGGCCTTTTTTGGAATATCCTCACCTGGCCCCCTCTGTTCCTTCTTTTGGAAAATTAAAAAAAAAAAAAAAAAACGAGAGGGGAGGATTTCCAGCCCCCCGCTCCTCCCCTTTTAGTCGCCTTCTACGACACGCAGGGAATACGTGGGAAGTATTCTTAATCCCCTATCCCTATGATATATATATATATATATATATATATATATATATATATATATATATATATATATATATATATATATATATATATATATATATATATATATATATATATATATATATATATATATATATATATATATATATATATATATATATATATATATATATATATATATATATATATATATATATATATATATGTATATATATATATATATATATATATATATATATATATATATATATATATATATATATATATATATATATATATATATATATATATATATACATATATATATATATATATATATATATATATATATATATATATATATATATATATATATATATATATATATATATATATATATATATACATATATATATATATATATATATATATATATATATATATATATATATATATATATATATATATATATATATATATATATATATATATATATATTTATATACAGATCACCATATTCATATGAGAATAAATAGGCAAAGAAGTACTTATCCATTTATTAGAAGAGAATGAGCAGCTGGATTAACTTAGGATGGACACCTGTTTCCGTAATTTGATACTCTTCTTTGAGTAATACCAGTGTTTTCCATCATGATGAGTACAGTTGGTTACCAAGGGTTCAAGGATTTGAGCCTCTCTGTATATCAGTGTAAGAAGTGGCGATAATTTCAGTGGTGAATATGCCGAGGCTAACAATATATCCGACAGAAAGGACGACAAACATACCCTGAAATAAAAGCAATGTAATATATCCATCATGTAACACAGTCAAAAATATAATTACCCAATATTTTCATTACCAAGAGAACGTTTGTTTCATTCATAGATTGTCTCAAGCTACTGTAAGTAATAAGTATTTGTATTTTTTCAATTTTCCAAAAGAAGGAACAGAGAAGGGGGGGCCAGGTGAGGATATTCCCTCAAAGGCCCAGTCCTCTGTTCTTAACGCTACCTCGGTGAGGCGGGAAGTGACGAATAGTATGAAAGAAAAAAAGATATATATATATATATATATATATATATATATATATATATATATATATATATATATATATATATATATATATATATATATATATATATATATATATATATATATATATATATATATATATATATATATATTTAACTTTCTAGAAGGAGAAACAGAAGGAGTCACGCGGGGAGTGCTCATCCTTCTTCAAGGCTCAGACTGGGACGCCTAAATGTGTGTGGATATAACCAAGATGAGGGTAGTATGTTTGAGGAAAGGATCCTGGATGTTTTGGCTCTGAGTAAACGAAGCTCAAGGGTAAAGGGAAAGAGTGGTTTCGGAGTGTCTTGGGAATAAAGTCAGGGGTTAGTGTGAGGATAAGAGCAAGGGAAGGCGTAGCACTACTCTTGAAAAAGGAGTGGTGGGAGTATGTTATAGAGTGCAAGAAAATGAACTCTAGATTGATAGGGTAAAACTGAAAGTTAATGGAGAGAGATGGGTGATAATTGGCGCATATGCACCTGGGCATGAGAGGAACGATCGTGAGAGGCAAGTGTTTTTGGAGCAGCTGAGTGAGTGTGTTAGTGGTTTTGATGCACGAGACCGGGTTATAGTGATAGGTGATTTGAATGTAAAGCTGAGTAATGTGGCATTTGAGGGAATAATTGGTGTACATGGGACGTTTAGTGTTGTAAATGGAAATGGTGAAGAGCTTATAGATTTATATACTGAAAAAGGACCGGTGATTGGGAGTACCTGGTTTAAAAAAAGAGATATACATAAGTGTATGTATGTAAGTAGGAGAGATGGCCAGAGAGCGTTATTGGATTACGTTTTTATTGGTAGGCGCGCGAAAGAGAGACTTTTGGATGTTGATATGCTGAGAGGTGCGACTGCAGGGATATCTGATCATTATATTTGGTAGGCGAAGGTGAAGATTTGTAGTGGTTTTCAGAAAAGAAGAGAGAGTGTTGGGGTGAAATGAGTGGTGGGAGTGAATGAGCTTGGGAAGGAGACTTGTGTGAGGAAGTACCATGAGAGACTGAGTAGAGAATGGAAAGAGGTGAGAACAAAGGACGTAAGGGGAGTGGAGGAGGAATGGGAGGTATTTAGGGAAACAGTGATGGCTTGTGCAAAAGATGCTTGTGGCATGAGAAGCGTGGGAGGTGGGCAGATTAGAAAGGGTAGTGAGTGGTGGGATGAAGAGACAAGATTATTAGTGAAAGAGAAGTGAGAGGCATTAGGACGAGGTTTTCAGATAAGAAATGCAAATGACGGGGAGATATATATAAAAAAAAAAAAAGGCAGGAGGTCAAAGGAATGGTACAAGAGGTGAAAAAGAGGGCAAATAAGAGTTGGGCTGAGAGAGTACCATTAAATCTTAGGGAGAATA